>NC_088227.1:5501440-5861440 GCF_036934945.1 Oncorhynchus masou masou
AACAAAATTGTTAAATTGGCATCACTGCTTCACCGCCCGCGGCACCCAGCCACCAGCTTATAGCGTGGCTGCAGTTCCCGCCCCCTCCCGCTTCACTCGCACGGTCCTTGGTAGCTATGTGATGATGTGTGTGTTTATATGGGATTATCCAATTGTGAAACATTAATCAAAATGAATCTGCCAATTAAATAATTGGATTTTTTTATGTTATATGTGACGAAGACGATTGGTGACTAAGGCAGTAGCCTGTAAAGTTAGCTAGCAACTACTAGTGGATATCATTTTAACTAAAAGTAATCTATAGAGATGTGAAACCATTTGCTATAATGTTTCAGAGACAAAAACGACCAGGAAGCGAATATTTAAAAAAAACAATGGGAAAAGAGGCACAATCTCTAAACCAAAGAAATTTGCTGGTGAAATGTATCAGTGGGCAACAATGTCCACCAGCCGGTGTGGAGAATGACCAGCCTACGAGGACAGGCCATTCATTCGCCGAGAACGACGAGCCCCTGCTCGAAGAGGGCAAACCGGAGGAGTCCGAGCCATGCACTTCCACCGATGATGACAGCTCCCTGGCTGGAAAAGAACAGGTGGTCGCACCAGGCCTAGCCACACCTCCAAACAATGCCGGCGAAGACCCTACTATCTTGGACCCACACTCAGATTCGTCGCCCGATGACAGTGGTAGTGCTGCTACTAAATCTGACTCCCAAACAAAAAACATTAAAGAGACCAGTGAGTGGCCAAAATAAATGAGTGGATCTTTACAGGATATGTTAGTGCAGGCAAGCAGGGCCACATCAGCATAAGGAGGGGAATTTCACAAGAGATGAGGGGCAACGAAAGTATTCGGTGGCCCACTACTATAGGAGGATGGCGAGCGGGGAGTGACCAAGGCTAGTCTATTCCAAGCAAAACGATGCAGCATTTTGTTTTTGCTGCAAACTTTTTTCACGAGTGCAAATCTGCGCTGGTTAGGGATGGAACCAGGGGATGGAACCAGGGACAGGAAGAATCAGGACCATGGACAGCTACCGAGAGGACACATCGCTGACTGCAATGCAGCACCACAGCAGAGGAAAGAGGCCTCTCTCGGTGGAGACGAAATAAATACATTCTGAAACTGATGTTGGACAATAACATTCGATATGTAAATAAGCTAAATTCATTAAGGCTGGGTCATTGACATAAAGGTTATTTTACACTGCTCCAGCGAAACGATGCCCGCCATGAATATCTGACAGCAGTTGTTTCCAAAGCTCAAATTATCTTACTGTTTTACAGTTCTACAGTAATATAAAATATATGTTAAATATGTTATATAAACTAACAAATGAAACAATTATGGGGTCGTCCCATGTGTGATAACAGGTGGGATATTATTCATAAAAAACGTAGTTTTCCAACTATAGGTTGCATAATGATAGCAACAATGTAACTCTCCGATGCAGGGGTTAAAGTGCACCAAAAATGTTTATGGGCATAAACATAGAATGACATAGATAATTGGAGCTTATTTCTTCATCTTCCAAACAATAAGTGTTCAGTCTACCTGTTTGACAGACACAATTATCCTGTCCATAGATGTCGGTAGAGCCAAATAATCCAATACTGTCGCATGTACTGATTAAATAACTCCGTGTCTGGGAAGGGCTTGGTGTGTTTGACTAAAACCAGGGCTCGAATTGAGTGAGGGTATCACATACCCTTGGTTAAAGAAAAAGGCAAAAAGGATATATATTGTTTTGTGTATTTTAAATAAATACATATAACGTATCCAGATTATAGCAAGCGATCTATAACGATGCCTTATGGTAGAAACAAGCTCTAAAATGCCCGCGAAAGACGGGACTCCGATGCATATGAGGATATATTGATTCCTCTCTATGACAATCTGAAGCTAAACCGCAGCCTGTATTATTCGAGGAGATAAAAAAACGTTTTGCTATTCTGTCCCTATTAATTGAGCTTTTCTCTTTCTGAAAATATAATATGTTTGTTTAAACCCAGGCAACTTTTAGGGAAGCACTTCTGTTGTTGGGTTATACAACATTTGTAGCCAGTAGCCAGCATTTGAAGCTTACCGTTTTCTGCCTCAGTAGAGCCTCTGTCTGGGTGGAAAGGTCACTTTTGAAAGTGCCATGCTTAGATTCATAAGGATGTCTAAGATGTAATTCTTTTTTGTCTGGCCTGGGGCGGCAGAACGTCCAGGACATTGGTGATTTTAACAACGTAATTAGATTGAACATATTAGGCTATATTATTGACATTGAACTGATTATATAGCCTACTAACCAGATGTGCTAAAATGGTCCAACGTCCAGGGCCGGCCCTGTCTAAATCAGGATAGCCACCAGATGAAAAGGTGTAACGTCTCAACGTCAATGTGACAATAAGGAGTTTCAACAACACTTACTTTACCGTGTAGTGCACTGCCTCTTTAAAAACTGCAGTGACGTCAAATATTTTTAACGGGAGCCAGCCCGGAGGACGAGTACTGGTAGGTAACGGGATCCACCAAGAGAGAAGGATGACTATAATAATGTCCCCGGCTGGTTCCCGCGGCGCCCAAGTCTCCGTATCATGATAAACACTGGGCCTGTCGCCCATATGATGCCCGTGGCGGCCCGGAGTGGGTCCTGGATTGCGTGGTGCCAGGCTATCCTTTTTGGTGTGTCGGGGCTGGTGATACTGGCTGAAAGGACCGCGCGTAAGTGGATACCAAACGCTACAGTAGCCTAGCCACTGTATTCTGCCTCATTCACAGCATGTTCAGTCATGCATTGGACTGCGTTAGTGACCTTCAATTAGTTATATGCAATGGTAGAGCTCTTGTTTTTCCGGGGAAATGTGTTATTAAGGACTTCATGGAATGCGTATTTAGCAAGCTAACGTTACACGTCTAGTACAGTTCAGCATCACTTGGCTAACATTAGGCTAGTAACGTTAGCCACGTTAGCTAGCTAGCTACTGTATGTGCATACGTTAATGTGAATGTGGCCCGGTAACATTGCACGAATTACCACCGACCTTTCTGTTTCATTCTCTATACGTGTATAGCCAGTTTCATTGCGGTGTTGTAAGTTGAAGGCTAGCCTTTATATCTAACGAGATGTTTTTAGTTTTTGTATGCATATCACACGCGGATCAATCGAAGGGCACGGAGAGATTTAGGTCTCCTCCGCGCCGTTATCCGGGAAAGGGGCGCCGTGCATCCTTGTGTAGAGTAAGCAGATCAATGACAAGGTCGTCACTAGTTACCACAGCCACAAAGTCACAAACCCCTCCCATTTCTACAATTGCGTTCGAAAAATGTCATTTTCACCCTGACCTTGACCCTAACCGAATCACACTGCTAAACGTATTCCTAACCTTACCTTAAGACCAAAAAGCACATTTTTGCTTCCATACATTTTTACGATAGACAATTTTGCCTTTGTGGCTTTGGAAACCCAAATGGACAAGTAGCACAAGTCAGAGAGCCCCCGCGAAGGCAACGGACTGCACGCGAAGCAACTTTGGCCTCCACACAGATGGCATTCACCGGATAAAACTACCGTGCCTTCAATATGTAACTCATATTTATTTTCAAGGGAATTTAATATCTTATGCTCGTCTATAACGGTTCTGTACTTTGTCATGTATTTGCACGTTTTATGTTGACCCCAGGAAGAGGTGCTGCTGCATGTACAGTAGCTAATGTGGATCCAAATAAACTAGGTTGAGAGCCTCTCTAGGGCCCCACCAACAGAGACAGTCAGATGGATAAAACAGAAAGAATCCAGATCTAGCCATCAAGAGCTCTTCTCTCCCCTTGCCAAGTGTGTGGCCAAGAGGCATATACACATAAACAGCATTTAATTAACAATCATCAATACATATGATATGGCTTCGACATGTCTGTTTTTGTTGTGAAATAAAGGCTTGAGGGGATTGTCTCCAAATATACCATTTCATTCATTATTCCAGCTCACTAAGTCACTCACCTCACTTGTTCATTTATGTAGCTGGCATTGTGTGCAATGGAATGTATCACCATTCACTCCCACCATAGACTGTACAGAATGTAACCAATATATTCTGTATGTAGGTAAATAGACCTTGTAGTACCACTGATACACTATTACATTGATATAAATGTATAATAGACCTATTTCTTCCCTCTGTGTGTGTGATCTATAAAGTGATCTATTGTGTAGGATTCTACCTATGGAATGAAGAAACGCAGTGGGCGGGGATGACCCTCGCCTTCCTGTTGCCGGGGATACTGGTCCAGGTGTTGAGTCTCAGGTGGTACCGTGACGATGGGGAAGACCACTATTGGTTCCTGACCCTCACACATGTGCTGCAACTGGGCATCTTCCAAAGGTGAGCCCACCTGAACAATCGCTACACCTGGGTATGTTCAATAGGTGTAACGGATGTGAAACGGCTATCTTAGTTAGCGGTGCGCGCTAAATAGCGTTTCAATCGGTGACGTCACTTGCTCTGAGACCTTGAAGTAGTGGTTCTCCTTGTTCTGCGAGGGCCGCGGCTTTTGTGGAGCGATGGGTAACGATGCTTCAAGGGTGACTGTTGTCGGTGTGTGCAGAGGGTCCCTGGTTCGCGCCTGGGCAGGGGACGGTGTAAAGTTATACTGTTACATAGGCACAAAATGTAAGAAAACTAATTGAAATGTAGGTTACTAGCTGAACTTGACCGATTAGAAATGTCCGCTTTTGTTTTCTGTTGCAAAGTGCTTTTGAACGTTTTGTTACAGTGTGCCTTAAAAAACAGGACCCTGACAACAGAACGATCTGCCTCAGAATTATAAATTGATGGAGAAGTTGCTTTCAGCTCAGAATATTTCAAAGTAACAATCATTTTGAAACCAGCCACTGATTTACTTAGTTGGATAAATAAGATCTCCTGTCCTATCTGCCCTCTAGTACTATACTGTAAGTGATGGGCATTAGAGGTTACCTTGAGAGGTTCACGTCATTTAACCTACAATTTTTGCATTTTATGTGTAGATCATCTTTAGAATTCTACATATCTAAATTGCAGACACACAATCCCACCAACACACATCATCATCCACTATACATAACCAACTACCTTCTAGCGCTGCCCCCATTGCACCAGCTCTTTATTACAGCCGTTGCTCTTTGTCTCCCCCGTCTGGCAGGTTGTGGGACTGCATGATATCAGTATGGGACATGCAGGGTAGTGCGGTCGAGCTCGGGGCGGCTGTGATGCAGCAGGCCGATGTGTCCGCCCTCCGCCTGTTGGAGGCCCTGGTCCTCACCCTCCCTCAGACACTGCTGCAGACCTACGTCTTAGCTGTCACCGACGTGGAACTCCACTCCCCAGGTAAGACACCACCCAGGGGATGCTTCATTTCATTCATTACAAAGAAACAAACATGTAGCCTACATCATATCTAATTAATTACTATGTAATAATTACAATTTTACCATCTCTTAGTGGGTTGGTATTCATAGTAAGAGTGCTAATCTAAGATCAGGTCCCATCACTGTGATCTTGTTAATTATGATCCACAAGTTAAAACTGAACCTAAGTCAGTATTCGTACTCTGAGACACTTGATACATACAACCCTGGTCTCCTAACTGGTATGTTTTTTAAGTGCCGTAGAGTAGGAGTGCTGATTTAAGATCAGTTTAGCCTTTTATATCACCATGAATAAGATTACATGGACAGTGGGGGAGCTGATCCTAGATCAGCACTCTCAGAAGCATACGGCCCCAGATCTAGGGTTGAGTTGGATTGGGGGTAATGAAAAAGCTGTCTGTAACCTGTGGTGAGGTACTATTGTAGTTTATACTAGCCCTGTCCTGAATAATTACTTAGAACATTTTCCCTGCATATGTCTGTGATGATGTAATAATGTTGGGTAAATATATTTTCATATCCTCAAGAGCTGATGACTCCTGAATGTTCATTGAAATCGCAGTAAACTGTACTGTCCATCAGATTGTGCCAGCTCATCTGGGACCATAGACTTATAGAATTAGGCCGGGACCCTTTGAGAAGGCTGTTACAGCCAGTCACTTAAACCACATGTTCTATTAATATGCATGCCATTTTCTTAGTAAATACCTTGTCATTTTTGTACCCAAAAATGTCTGTATGCCTTAAAACAAATCAAAAATCAAATCAAATCAAATTTATTTATATAGCCCTTCGTACATCAGCTGATATCTTAAAGTGCTGTACAGAAACCCAGCCTAAAACCCCAAACAGCAAGCAATGCAGGTGTAGAAGCACGGTGGCTAGGAAAAACTCCCTAGAAAAGCCAAAACCTAGGAAGAAACCTAGAGAGGAACCAGGCTATGTGGGGTGGCCAGTCCTCTTCTGGCTGTGCCGGGTAGAGATTATAACAGAACATGGCCAAGATGTTCAAATGTTCATAAATGACCAGCATGGTCGAATAATAATAAGGCAGAACAGTTGAAACTGGAGCAGCAGCACGGCCAGGTGGACTGGGGACAGCAAGGAGTCATCATGTCAAGTAGTCCTGGGGCATGGTCCTAGGGCTCAGGTCAGTTGAAACTGGAGCAGCAGCACGGCCAGGTGTCTTAAATTTCTCTCTCTCCCCCAATCCCTTACCCACCCATCCCTCTCCACAGTAGCGGTGTGCGCAGGCCTGTGCCTGCTGTCACTGTCCTGGGCGCTGGTGCTGTTCAGCCGGGCATGCTGCCTGATCCGCCCGGGCCACCTGGCCATGCCCCCGGCCGCCCTGCTGTGCCAGCTGCTGTGGAGGGCGGGCATGCTGGGCGCCCGCGTGGCAAGCCTCATGTCCTTCGCCCGCTACTTCCACTGGTGGACCTGCGGAGTGGCAGGTGAGAGAGAGAAAGGGAGAGCAAAAGAGAGCGAGGTGGGAGGGAGACAAAGAGAACGAGGGAGGGAGGGTAGAGAATTATTTAAGAAGGATCATTTTTCTATTTGTTTTTGAATTTTAAGACCCCTTGAAGTATAAAAAAAAAAAAAAATTTGAATAAAAAAATATTTTTGGCCTTACTGCTATTAGCCCATACAAATGCATTTAATAACATATTCACTACATGGAACAGATAGTCCCCCCCCAAAAATTGATTGGAAGTTTGTTCCGAAGTGTCTATCCCATATCTGAGAGATATAAGATAGATTAGTCTCCATATACTGTATACTTCCATTCATTTTGTCAACTAGTACTGAGGGACCTTCAGACAAGTCTTGTGGGGCCCGTGGGCTCCTACAGCAAAACAACCAACATCCTGAGAGTCTCACCTTTCTTCAGAGAGGTCATATTAGTGTGTAGCCCAAACTGCTCGGACGCTACAGACAGCAGTTGGCAGATCGGCTGAACCGACTTCAGACGAGACCCAAGACGCTTGTGGGGGTCGTCGAGCAAAACAGAGAACACCGTCGTGTTTGCGATTGTAGTTCGTATTCCAAACCGTTCGGACGCTACAGAGGACTTTGTGAGCAGACTGATTTTCAGGATGTCTCATGGTTTGACAACAGCTCTGTCACCTTTCACCACAGCTGCGGAAGGACGACGTCGGCGGATGTGGTGGATTGAGACGCAGCCAATGTTAAAAAAACAGATAGCTTAAACTGACAGATTTGTATAGGGATTTTTGTATCATGCTAATTAGACTTCTGCCCAGGAAAAGGGGGTTAGTCCATTCCTCCCACCAGACTCCTGAGACCCCGTCCCCACAGGAGGCCTTTTGCCTTTTGGTAGGCCATCGTTTTAAATAAGGATTTGTTCTTAACTGACTTGCCTAGTTAGTCATGATGGTGAAAACTGGTTGCCAAGGAACAAGCTTTGAAGGACAACATGTGTTGCATCAAGAAGATAGATGCCTTTTATTGTTTTTACTTAATATATATGTATCTATTTCTAATTTAACCCGAGGCTTTGTAAATTTGGTATAATGCACGTAGAGGTCAATTGTAGGTCAAATGAGTTTATTAAATCAGTTGATTATAATTGACCATTTTGATTGGCTGTGCTGTCAGATGATTGTAAAGGATCTGGAATCTGCATTGATGCATTATTTACTACAACCAAGTTCCCTGAGTAAACACAACAAAATAACAACGGTCCACTTTCTTTCTCTCCTCCTTCTTTTCTCTCTCTCTCTCTGCACATCCTTTTTAAAATCTCCATTTGTTTGTGGCCAGGCACCACACCCTAATTGGGATAATAAAAAATATATATCTTAATCATATCAGAATCAACTTTAACCAGTAATCTCAGCTTGTTATCTATTTTTACGCTGACCTCCAGGCTTCCACTGGCTCACGGCTTCCTTCTGGCTGGTCGCCCAGCAACCGGAAATCTGCACCGGACCCTGGCGCTGGCGCCTGTTCAACGTCGCGCTGGGATTGGTCCACATCTTCCTCTTCCTCAACGTCAAAGACGGACCTTCGCGCTTTCGCATGGCCGGCTTCTACGTGGTACGTACGTACGTACGAGACAGAGAGACACAGAGACTGCAGCACCCGGAATCTGAAGTCAAGTGTCTGCTGATGATCTGGTGCTTCTGTCCCCCACCAAGGAGGGCCTACAGCAGCACCTCGATCTTCTGCACAGATTCCGTCAGACCTGGGCCCTGACAGACCTGGGCCCTGACAGACCTGGGCCCTGACAGACCTGGGCCCTGACAGTAAATCTCAGTAAGACCAAAATAATGGTTTTCCAAAGAAAGGTCCAGTTGCCCGGACCTCAAATACAAATTCCATCTAGACACCGCTGCCCTAGAGCACACAAAGAACTATACATACCTCGGCCTAAACATCACTGTCACAGGTAACTTCCACAAAGCTGTGAACGATCTGAGAGACGAGGCAAGAAAGGCCTATGCCATCAAAAGGAACAAAAAATTCAACATACCAATTAGGATCTGGCTAAAAATACTTGAATCGGTTATAGAACCCATTGCCCTTTATGGTTGTGAGTTCTATGGTCTGCTCACCAACCAAGAATTCACAAAATGGGACAAACACCAAATTGAGACTCTGCATACAGAACTCTGTGTACAACATAAAACACCAAATAATTAATGCAGAGCAGAATTAGTCCGATACCCGCTAATAATCAAAATCCAGAAAAGAGACTCTAAATTGTAAATCCATCTAAAGGGAAGTGATTCCCAAACCTTCCATAACAAAGCCATCAACAAACAGAGAGATGAACCTGGAGAAGAGTCCCCTAAGCAAGTTGGTCCTGGGGCTCTGTTCACAAACACAAACAGACCCCACCGAGCCCCAGGACAGCAACACAATTAGACCCAACCAAATCTTGAGAAAACAAAAAGATAATCACTTGACACATTGGAAAGAATTAACAAAAAAACAAAGCAATCTAGAATGCTATTTAGCCCTAAACAGAGAGTACACAGTGGCAGAATACCTGACCACTGTGACTGACCCAAACTTAAGGAAAGCTTTGACTATGTACAGACTCAGTGAGCACAGCCTTGCTATTGAGAAAGGCCGCCGTAGACAGACCTGTCTCTTAAGAGAAGACAGGCTATGTGCACACTGCCCACAAAATGAGGTGGAAACTGAGCTGCCATTCCATTTCACTTTTGTTAATGATCTATTTCACTTGCTTTGGCAATATAAACATATGTTTTCCATGCCAATAAATCCCTTGGACTTTAATTGGAGAGAGAGAGACTGCAGCACCTGGCCTCACCCTACTAGAATCTGAAGTCAAATGTCTACTGTCTGCTGATGATCTGGTGCTTCTGTCACCAACCAAGGAGGGCCTACAGCAGCACCTAGATCTTCTTCACAGATTCTGTCAGACCTGGGCCCTGACAGTAAATCTCAGTAAGACAAAAAATAATGGTGTTCCAAAAAAGGTTCAGTTGCCAGGAAGAATTCAGTTGCCAGGAAGAAAGAATTCAGTAGAGGAGAAATTCAGTATTCTGCAACTGAATTGCCCTTTGGAGACAATAGGATCTGTTTAATTTAATTCTATTCATTCAGATTTTTGTGCATGTTCCGATTCAATTTCCTGCTTCTAAGTGGTACATATGATGAATAGGAGGACGAGGACTGCCATTCAGGGACAATAAAGATCTATCGAATTTAATTGAGTTCTGTTTGAATCTCCTGCTGCTTGGTGTCATTCGTTGTCTTATGCGTTCACCCCTGTGTCTTTGTGACGAGTTGTATGTTTTGTATTTTTGGGGGGGCCTATTATTTCACTCATGTTCATATGGGCACACACACAGCTGCAGATGCGCACACACACACACACACACTTTCTGTCCTTGCATTCCTTTGTCCCGTCTTAGTCCTGACATGACTTCTCCTGACCTCCCTCTGACCTCTTCTCCTATAGGCCATGCTACTGGAGAACACCACCCTACTAGTGGCAGCGTCCGACTTCCTCAGTGAGAAATCATGGGAAAGCATGACCCTCCCCATCGCTGTGCTGAGCAGCTTCCTGCTTGGTGAGTCACTCTTTGGATTCTCCCCCTTATGTAGCATTTAGTTTAAGCCCCTGTTATGCCTGATGCCTGTGCACAGAACAAAGAGGATGTTAAAAACCTATTGTGTTAAAAGAAAACAAGTACTTCTAAAATGCATATTTACATTTCATTTAAGGCAAATTTTTGATACAAGAGAAACCTAAAATATGACATATTTAGTCATGTTCATGGCTGTAAGGGATACATTGTCTATCTATCTAAGGCACCATGTCAAGCTTCAGACACAAGCAACTGAACCCCATAAGGAACTTTCAATCCCATCACCTTAACCTTTAAAGAATACTATACTTTGTTCAGTATTGTACGTCACTGGCCATTCAAATACTCTGCATCACACAGAGAGAGTTTCTAAGTCTCCCCCCCTCTTATCTCTCCCTACACCAGGCGCCACCTCTCTAGTCCTGTACTACCGCTTCCTCCACCCCAAGTCCACTGAGATCGCCACAGGCCATGGCCTCGGCCACCGCAACCACCACATGGGCTCCACCTGCCTGGAGGGCCTAGAGCAGGGCGAGTCTTCCTACTCCCTGGGGGGTGGGGGAGGTGACAAGAGCCTCCCCCAGACAGCACCCTCCTCCCTGCACAACCACGGCAGCTTCTCCCTCTCTGGCGTGGCCGGCTCCCTCCTGGAGCATCCTGGGAGTTGCGGTCCCAGGCTGGGTAACTCGTGCCTCTGCCGCCACCACCACTGGCTCCTGATTCGCTTGGCACTAAAAACCGGTGACGTAGGAAAGATCAACCGGGCCTATGGCTCCGGTGGCGTGGTGGCCAACTTGGACGAGGACGATTACTGTTGTAACTCGGAGGCCACGGGTACAGGTGGCGGCAGGACTACCACGGCGTGTGGGGGCAACTACGACGGGGCCTCGGTGTCCGAATCGCAGGGGACGAAGGTGGGCCTAGCACCCCTCTCGGACTGCAAGGAGGAGTTCCAGAGCGCCAGCGATGAGCCCATATCCGCCGAGACGCCTGGCGAGGAGGAGAGCGAGGACAGCCTGGAGGACATGCAGAGCCCACTGGAGTCGCCGGTGTCTGACTCCTTAAAGCGCAGCTCGCCCGAGGGCAAATCGGTGTTCGGGGACAGCCCCGAGCCATACTTCTGCCCCAGCACCACCCTGTCCAGCTCCACACTGTACTTCAGTGCTGACCCCCAGTCCCCCAGCAGCACCAGCAACCCCCGCCTGGACCGGGCCAGCCCCCCCATGGGCATGGCAGGCCTCGGCTCCATCCCCAGCGACCCCGCCCTGCACAGGGACGTCAGGGGACTGCAGATGGGGCCTCGCTACACCTCCACACCCAAACTGGACTCTGGGGTGCAGGGGGACGCACTGCCCAGCATCCCTCATCTGAGTGGTCCCAGGAGGCAGCTGATACTGTCACGGCGAGACCAGGACGATGGATTTTAAGAACAAGGGAGGGAGGAGAAAAAAAAAGAGATGGTGGAAAGAGATTGAAAAGTCAATGGAGAGGAAGCATAAATCAAACACAAGCCCAGCTCAAAGCTAGCTCATTTGAAGCACAAGTATCTTAAGTAATATACATTTCCTATAAAGCTGTCCGTTACCATTTCTTGCTGATTGTTCCGAGTACCAAGTACTTTCTATTGGGGATTTCATATTCCGCCGAGTACCGGTACTTACTTTTTACATCAGTAGCTTTAACCCAGTTCAATCAACGCTACCTCCTAATCAACCAAATATAATACAATAAACAAATAATACCACATAAAAACCTATTTAAATGCTTCTAAAAAATAATTCTAAGAAGTGGTGACATGATCTTGGCAAAAGTGAAGATACTCACTGCAATATGTCAGCTTGGTATCTGAACTTTCCTGTTGTGTTTTTGTTATTCCTTTGAAAAGATACTCACTCCCCATAACCCCAAAATGAACATAATGAACACATTGAACAGGCCAAGGGTTCACTAGGAACCAAACGACCAAAACGGGGAAGGACTAAACTGAACTTGTCCTTTGCAAAATGTTTATCTATCATTTGCTACGGTGTGCTGTGCACTAATGACTACACCCCAGGTGAACGTATACACTCATTTGCTGACACCGCTTAGGACAGACAGGGCTTCATAGTCAACTCGACAAAACTGTTTGATGGTGAAATCAGACAGTTGTCCCACATTTTATATGTCCCATTTTGCCTTTTGCGAAGTTGTTCATATTAACAAACGTATTTATTGAGCTAATTAATTAATATTTTTAAGGTACATTGTTGCAAAGATATAAAATAAAAATCTTTGTCTTAAAGACATGTTGAACATGTTAACTTGCTAAATGCAGTTTTTCCAATTGAGAAACTCTAAAATATGTTTTGTACTGTCTCAGGCGCGTGGTTGTGTTTTAAACAGTTTTCACACCTCACATGTGAAGGTAAGTGGAAGAATAAGGGATATCCAAGACATATTTTGTGACAATGTTTTGCTGTGCTCATTTTTTCATCTCTTCTAAGGGATCATTGTATTGTTGATGAAATGCTCTATAAATGACCCAGGGTACAGTGTCTTCAGAAAGTATTCACACTCCTTGACTTTTTCCACATTGTTGTTACAGACTGAATTTAATATCAATTACATTGCGATGTTTTTGGTCACTAGTCTACGCACAGTACCCCATAATGTCAAAGTTGAATTACATTTACATTTAAGTCATTTAGCAGACGCTCTTATCCAGAGCGACTTACAAATTACGTTTTTGAAATGTTTACAAATGATTTAAAAATGAAAAGCAGAAATGTCTTGAGTCATTAAGTATTCAACCCCTTTGTTTTTACTTAACCTTTATTTCACTAGGCAAGTCAGTTAAGAACACATGCTTATTTACAATGACTGCCTACCCCAGCCAAACCCTTCCCTAACTCTGACGACGCTGGGCTAATTGTGCGCTGCCCTATGGGACTCCCGATCACGGCCTGGTTGCGATACAGCCGGATTCAAACCAAGGTCTGTAGTGACGCCTTGCAGTACCTTAGACTGCTACGCCACTCGTTATGGCAAGCTTGAATAAGTTCAGGAGTAAAGAAATGTCCTAACAATTATGGATTCACTGTGTGTTTAACATGATATTTAAATGAATACCTCATCTCTGTAGCCCACACATATAATTATCTGTAAGGTCCCTCAGTCGAGCAGTGTATTTGAAACAGATTCAACCACAAAGACCAGGGAGATTTTCCAATGACTTGCAAAGAAGGGCACCGATTGGTAGATGGGTTTAATAAAAAAGGAAAAAAAGCAGACATTGAATGTCTCTTTCAGCATAGTGAAGTTATCAATTATACTTTGGATGGTGTATCAATACACCCAGTCACTACAAAGATACAGGCGTTCATGCTAACTCAGTTGCCGGAGAGGAAGAAAACCGCTCAGGGATTTCACCATGAGGCCAATGGTGACTTTAAAACAGTTACAGAGTTTAATGGCTGCATAGGAGAAAACTAAGCCTGGATCAACAATATTGCAGTTACTCCACAGTAATAACTTAATTGACTGAGTGAATTAAAAATACTCCAAAACATGCATCATGTTTGCAACAAGGCAAAAGTAATACTGCACAAAATGTGGCAAAGCAATTTAACTATGGGGCAAGTCCAATACAACACATAACTGAGAACCACTCCACATTTTCAAGTATAGTGGTGGCTGCATCATGTTATGGGTATGCTTGTAATCATTAAGGACTGGGGAGTTTTTCAAGGTAAGAAAGAAACGGAATGGAGCTAAGCACAGGCAAAATCCTAGAGGAAAACCTGGTTCAGTCTGCTTTTCACCAGACACTAGGAGATGCATTCACCTTTCAGCAAGACAATAACCTAAAACACAAGGCCAAATATGCACTGGAGTTGCTTACCAAGAAGACAGTGAATATCCCTGAGTGTGTGAGTTACAGTTTTGATTTAAATCTGCTTGCAAACTTATGGCAAGACCTAAAAATGGTTGTCAGGCAATGGTCAACAACCAATTTGATAGAATTTGAAAAAAGATGAAAAGAATAAATGGGCAAATGTTGCACAATCCAGGAGTGGAAAACTGAAGAGACTTACCCAGAAAGACTCACCGCTGTTATCGCTGCCAAAGGTGATTCTAACATGTACAGTATTTACTCAGGGGGTTGAATACTTATCAAGATATATTAGTGTTTTTATTTTTCATACATTTTTTACACATTTAACATTTTTCTTCCACTTTCACATTACAGACTGTTGTGTAGATCGTTGACAAAAAAGTCAATTACATCCATTTTAATCCCATTTTGTAAGAAAATGTGGATGAAGTCAAGGGGTGTGAATACTTTCGGAAGGCACTACATAGGCAACACGTACAGAACACTGAAATGATGCTGGTTTTCATACTTTCCCCCTCTCAGGTGCTTGCCTATTCAACATTTTGTTACATAGGTCAAGGCCACAGTTGATGTAATAACGAACAAGCAATAAAGGTTATATTGGGTGGACTTGATGCAAAAATGTGTTGTAATTATTTCAACTTTCATTTAATTCAATGTACACAAATCAATCTATGAATTATATTAGAATTTTATATCTACAGTAAGAGCAAATTAGTTATGGTATGCATGTACGCATTACATAGAAATGCATTGGTAATATGGGGTAACTTTTGTGTCCTATGAAAAGAGGCGGGTGACTTAAACAAGCTCGATCATCGAACTATTTTTACATTCAAATCACTTCAGGCATGTTGTTTTTGTTGTAAATAAGAAAATACTTTGAATGTTCCAGCAACATTATGTAATTCTGAAGTTGCTAGAAAGGAAGGAATTTCACTTACCCTTACCTTTAATGAGGAATTCTCAAAACGTCCCCTTTTAGAGTGTGCACATGCGCAGAGCAAGGAGAAAGTTAACTCCTGAACTTCGCAGTCAGTTTTTTTTTTGTTGGATAAAGTAAAAAGTCGGGAAAAAGTCATTCTGCTGAAATGGCATTCCGGAGGAGAAACAAGAGTTATCCCTTCTTCAGCCAGGAATTCTTAATACAGAATCATGCCGATATCGTCTTTAGTTTGGTCATTTTCATTCTGATTGGATTGATGTTTGAGGTGAGATGAATTCTGATTCCAATTTTCCCTCGTCTACCTCAGCTGTTTTTTGTTGGCAGGTCCGCTACAGATTCAACCACGAGATATTCCCATGACATGTAGTTGAACGTCATGTAATATCTTTCATCTGTTTCATGTGAAAGCAGTTGCAACTAACTTTGACTGCCGCTGTTGGCTACACTGTTAATCATTGTGTTATGCCGATATGGCGGTGGTTGGTAGATACAATGTTGCAGTTTTTGTTAACACAATAGCGTTGACTACCTAGGGTTGCAAAGTCACAATTTATCGTGGTTTGATCACGGTTTATGTGCAAGTTGACAGCGGTGAAGTGGAAGTGAAAGACGGGACATTTTTTACAGCATAACTTCCTATCATTTCCTTCATCTCGACATCGCTCTGTTTCTAGGCTACAGTAGTCCATCTAAAGTAGCTCATTTTGTCCGCTGCAACGGAACTCGTTCAGTCTGAAATGTAGACGTTTTTGCATAGCCTACGAGTAACCAATTTAAAGTGTGTTTGGTAAGAATTGAAAATGTAAGAGTATGGTACTTTTTTTAATTGACGTTAAACTTGAACAAACTAGTTCGGTGTATTTGAAATCAAGGAAAGGCTCATTTTAAGGCACAACTAATTGCCATAAACGAATAACGTTACATTTCCAGTTCCCGTTGACAAAGCTGTTCGACGAAGGAAGCCCGTTGCACCAATTTGATCGCGTTAACTGCCACGTCTCAATGTTTGAGCGCTGCTGCAGCGGGTTGTGTTGCAGTGAAAGAGTGGACGTGTTTGTTTTTCCGTGTACTGACCGTGACACGAATTGCGTTCTACTTGCGCCCGACCTGTCATCTTAATTCAATTACAAATGTTAGATTAGCGTGGTACCCCTTCGATTTGGGTAGATCATTGAATGCCTCGACAAAAAAATGGTCGTCATAGGCCGGCTGATGAATTCGCACGTAAGGAAACACTTGCTGTAGTCTAATCTGTCATAAACAACCTAGTCTACGGTTGGTTTGGCGAAGTCGTTTGCATTGCTGTGACTGTTTCAGGTATCAATCCGGTATTCTCAGTTCCTTCGCGCTGTTGGCCTTGGTGTGTAGGCTACATATAGACTATGGAGGGGGTTTCCTTGAGCTTTCACGTCTCGGAAAGTCACTGTGGTAACAGTTGACTCTGACCCATGCGAACTAGAACTCGGTGGGGTTTAGTTTTGACACCAGGTGTCCCTGGCGCGCGTGGAATGTTGGCAACCTGTTAGTGCGCTCGAGTTTACCGTAAAACAAACGGCGTATCCCTTCGTCCTGGCGAGACGACTCGTTTTTTATATATATATATACACACAGCACCGTTCCCCTCTGAATTCACTTTAGAAGAACATCGTCAAATTACCGCCCCAAACGTGTGAGGTTTTTAAGAGAGCTTTCCTTTCCCAAAGTATCTGTGGACTGCAGTAACTACTCGCCCTCTGCCATTGAGGGTTATTGTAACAGTACCACGCCCATTAGCGTTCGATCTCTACGTGCCTTGCCCACGACGCTCTGCGTCACTACATGCACGCTAGCCAGCTAAAACATGCTAGGTAGCTTGTGCACGCGAACTATACCGAACACAAATATAATACAATACAATTAACGATTTTACAGTACATTTAAGGAAATCATTCAGTTGAAATTAATTAATTAGGCCTTAATCTATGGATTTCACATGGATGGGCGGGGGAGGGCATTGGCCCACCCACTTGGGAGTTAGGCCCAGCCAATCAGAATGAGTTTTTCCCCACTGGCATGGTTACACGTGTAACAGTTTTGAGGCCGGTTGGACACACTGCCACATTCTCTAAAGCAACATTGGAGGTGGCCTATGATAGAGCAGTTAACAAAATCCTCATGCAACAGCTCTGGTGGACATTCCTGCAGTCAGCATGCCAATTGTGTCAATCGTCACTACATGGCGCTATATGGAAACAATCTGTAAAAAGACAGCCATACGCACACAAATGTCCATTAACAGAAATGTATCCACTCCGTATTTGTCTGTCTACTTGCTTTCGTAAACAAGAAAGTCATTCATAGGCAAGCCGCTCGGCAGTTTCATAAAACATTAGATATCTAATCTCAGCATATATCTAACCTCAATGTGGTTATGCTTCTCTTTTCTAGGCAACAGCAAAAACTGCAATCCTGTTCATTCAACCCCAGTACAACATCAGCACCCAGTCACCAGGTTTGTGCCACAACCCCCATTCAACACTACCACATCAGCTATGAGTCTATACCCTATATAGTACACTACTTTGATCAGGGCCCAATGGGCTCTAGTCAAAAGTAGTGCGCTATGTAGAGAATAGGTTGCCATTTGGGATACACGCATAGCCTGTTTATCAGAGTAGGCTTATCTTCCATTTCTGTCATACCTGTCGTCATTGGTGCATTCTTCGCTGTAGCCTGCTTTGTGTGTACTTTGTCACTCATTATGCCTACCTGCCCTCCACGGTCTGTCTGTCCAGAGGGAGAGGTGACGTTGTACCAGTATGGCTGGCGGGACTGGGCCACCATCCTCTTCTATTTCTTCATCACCATCATCCTCCACGCTGTGGTGCAGGAGTACATCCTGGATGTGAGTAATACCAAGCCTCACTGCATTGTGGGTATTTGTGTTCTAAATGCAACATCCAGAAACTCTGGCATCTTAACTGTCTGTAATTTAAATCCAATAGATGCCAAAATCTTGTAGACTGGAGGCAATAGGGCTAGGTGGGGTGGCCCGCCTTGTCGATACAGTGGTAGATAAGGGAACACCGATGGGTAAAATGGAGATTAAACCCTGGAACAAAGGAGACTGACTGATCTGAGTAGAAGTTGCCCTTGTATGCACAGAGCTAAGATCAGCCAAATGTAGCATGAACCATTTAAATTAGAAATGCAAAACAGACCTTAGATCAAGGTTGTTGGGCCTACTGCACACATACTCATTATGAGGTCACAAGGTCAAATGGGGTTGTCTTTATTTACATTTACATTTAAGTCATTTAGCAGACGCTCTTATCCAGAGCGACTTACAAATTTTTATGTCTCCTCTCCTATACAAAACCTCCAGAATACAGGGATGTAGCCTGGGGCCGTATTCACAAAGCATTTCCGAGTAGGAGTGCTTTGTGATTAGGGGCCCTGGTGCTAGATCTGTTTGTGCTGTCTTGCCAACTCTTATGGTCACTGCCATGCTAAATATAAGAGTTGGCAAGACTGTACAAAAAGATCTGGGACCCTGGCTAACAGGAAAAGGATTGTAATATTATTTCACACTCTATCATCAACTGTGTTCTACAATGGGTTAACACGGGTGTCAAACCTGTGGTTTAAGACATTTATCTTATGAATAAAACCAAATCGAAACTCTGAAAGAATGGACCTACATTCATACAGTTTCTTGACTATTCAGCTCGCTAACAATCACCAAAATGAAAGTAAGACAATCAGGGAGCATAAAAAAAATCCCAAAATATGGCTAGCGGACGTTTTTTCCCCCAACTTTGACAGCGAGGAAATATAACACACTATCAATGTGGCCCCCCGGAGCTCATTGAAGACCGACTGAGTCCCCCTGACCCCCCTGGGGTAACACTTGTACGGTACGTCTCTGCTCAATGTGCGTCAGAATGGTTAAAGATGGCACTTTGCATCTTTAGTTTCTATACACTTCCTTGTGTATCATTATGACAATGTTTCTATGGAACCAGGAAATGAACCCCATTTTGACACAACCTGTCTCCCACGATATCTGGAACCTATTCGTAATCAAATGCTTTTTTGTTGTTCTGTTTTCAGAAAGTGAATAGGCGTCTCCATCTCTCAAAAAGCAAGAACACCAAGTTTAATGAGTCAGGCCAGCTGTGTGTGTTTCACCTGGTGTCTAGCGTGTGGAGTTTCTACATACTCATAACAGTAAGACACACACACACACAAAGACACACCCACACACAAAGACACACACACACACAAAGACACACACACACACACAAAGACACACACACACACACAAAGACACACACACACACACAAAGACACACACACACACACAAAGACACACACACACACACACAGACACACACACACACAAAGACACACACACACACACAGACACACACACACACAAAGACACAGACACACAAAGACACACACAAAGACACACACACACAAAGACACACACACACACACAAAGACACACACACACACACACACACAAAGACACACACACACACACACACACACAAAGACACACACACACACACACACACACACACACAAAAGACACACACACACACACACACACACACAAAAAGACACACACACACACACACACACACACACACAAAGACACAAAGACACAAAGACACACACACACACACACACACACACACAAAGACACACACACACACACACACACACCAAAGTGTCACGTAAAGTCAAATCATCATGAAGACTTCCACTAAAGTCTCCCTTTTCAGGAAGGATACCTGTTCCACCCTAGCAGCCTTTGGGAGAACTACCCACATGTCCATCTCAGGTATGATGACTCGGCACTATTACAGGGGTACAGTTCCTGTCTGTGTCTCAAATGGCACCTTATTCCCTGTGTAGTGCACTACTCTCGACCAGGATCTGTAGGGCGCAGACACGAACAAGATGTCTTGTGATAGCCATAACAATTAGTAAAATGGCAATGTAACCTATAGTTTATCTTCCAGTGCAGTAAAAATGTAAGATTGTATTCTTCTCTGGTGTAACTATTAGTAGGCCTCATGATGGGTTAAACAACCCTTCTCTACACTGAACCGGGTATGTTACTGCAGGGCTAGAACAAAAGCCTGCACACCCAATAGCTCTCCAGGACCAGAGTTGTCAGGAGAACCCTGCTCTGCATCATATCCTTAAACAACCCCTGTGTGTGTGTGTGTGTGTGTGTGTGTGTGTGTGTGTGTGCACTGCAGGTTTCAGGTGAAGTTCTTCTACCTCACTCAGCTGGCCTACTGGCTACACGCCCTTCCTGAGCTCTACTTCCAGAAAGTACGCAAGGTCAGTGCTGAGGCTGTGAGAAACGGAGGACTGATACTGGTGTGAAAATGAATGAAATCTTCCTTTAGTCTGAATAAGGAATTCTGTCACATCATATTCCTCATGAAAAGCATTTTCCACCCAAATGTGAAGGCTTTTTCACCATTCTAAAGGCCCCTGGAGCTCTCTTCTTTGCGGACCCAGCCTTGCCAGCTGAATTTAAGAATCCACCACTTATTGTTTATAGGAGAGGTTGCAATAATTGGTCCATGCCGACTGCCAGCCACAAAAGATAATCAGCCAGGCTCTTTTACGCCCTCTTATAGATGCAGAGGATGCGCACAGTGCAACAATATGATGATGTGTGAATATTTCTGCCACCCACACACAGGAAAACGGTTCCAAATAAATTACATTATTACTCCATCACCCATGTTATCTACATTATTGCATGTTATCTACATTATTGCATGTCCACGTGGGCTGTGCTATGTAGGTAAAACCTCAACTCCAACTCCATTCGATGTGTGGAATGGATGTGGGTGGGTCTAGGTCTACATAAGGGTGCAAAAAAAAAAAGTTAACTCTCAAAAGCTCTGATGAAGGCTGTGGGGCCGATACGTAAGGTTTATTAAAGAGCGGTGTGCAGGTTTCTTTTTTTCTCAAGTGCTTTTTGACCGAAATCACATATTCCTCACCTTGAAAGTTGCCATCCTTGTCCATAGACTGCTTTGCTTTGAAGGTAAGGCAACACATGTGTGAATGTGTCATTTGAGCGAACTATCCTTTTAATACAACATTTAGTTTGCACCCACACAACCTCATTCTGAGCATTAACATTCCCGTTGACAGAGAACCAGATGCAGACGCTCTTTATGAATTGAGAGTAGGATGATGTAACCAAGTTGCATTCCATAAGAACCAAACGGAAGCAAGCCGGCAGAAACGGGGAGGGACCTACCCGAACTTGTCCAATTAGAATCATCAATGTAATTGTTTGCATCACCCAATCCCCCATAAAAAATAAAATATTTGATTTAACCTTTATTCAAATAGACAAGTCGATTAACAAATTCTTATTTACAATGATGGCCTACCCCGGCCAATCCCTAAACTGGACAACGCTGGTCGGATTCCCGTTTGTCGTCGGAGGAATGAACGTTACACCAAGGCCTATACTCTGGAGCGGGATCGATTTGGAGGTGGAGAGTCCGTCATGGTCTGGGGCGGTGTGTCACAGCATCATCGGACTGAACTTGCAACCGGAAAGTTGCAAGTTCAAATCCCGAGCTGAAAAGGTACAAATCTGTCGTTCTGCTCCTGAACAGGCAGTTAACCCACTGTTCCTAGGCCGTCATTGTAAATATGAATTTGTTCTTAACTGACTTGCCTAGTGAAATAAAGGTAAAATCAAAAAATTAAATTGCAGGCAATCTCAACACTCTGAATTACAGGGAAGACATCCTCCTCCCTCATGTGGTACCCTTCCTGCAGGCTCAACCTGACATGACCCACCAGCATGAAAATGCCACCAGCCATACTGCTCGTTCTGTGCGTGATTTCCTGCAAAACAGAAATGTCAGTGTTCTGCCATGGCCAGCGAAGATCTCAAATCTCAATCACATTGAGCATGCCTGGGACCTGTTGGGCTAGGGCCATTTCCCCCCCAGAAATGTCTGGGAAACTTGCAGGTTCCTTGGTGGAAGAGTGGGGTAACATCTCACAGCAAGAACTGGCAAATCTGGTGCAGTCCATGAGGAGGAGATGCACTGCAGTACTTAGTATCTGGTGTGGCCACTAGCTGCATTGACTTACTTTTGAACCCACCCCCCCCCCCCCCCTTTGTTCAGGGACACATTATTCCATTGCTGTTAGTCACATGTCCGTGGACCTTGTTCAGTTTATGTCTTGTTATGTTCATACAAATATTTACACATGTTAAGTTTGCTGAAAATAAATGCAGTTGACAGTGAGAGGAAGTATCTTTTTTTGAGTTTATTTATTTCCTTTATTACCCATCCCTCCCCCTATTGGAGCAAACTAGTGAACAACAACATTTAGGCCTGTATTCCCAGCTTGTACATGCTATATACAGTTTATTTTACAATAGTTTTATTTTGTTTGTTTTTAACTCGTCCTTCCTCAACCTCTCCCATATATTTATGATGCCCATCCAGTTAGATTTCTATTTTTCATATCTTTCAAACTGTAGTCTTTCAAAAAAGTTAACCTAACCTATATATGTTTTACGGGCATAATATATGTTTTACATTAGTTGTTATTTGTCCCAACCTTCAGCTCCATTCAACCCCTCCCATCTATCTCTTTATACCTTATTGGATTTCTATTTGCCATATCTTTTTCAACTGTGCTGTGATGTTTCACAAAAGCTCTGAACCTTTCCATTCTCATTGTTCCTATAGATTGTAAATTGAAAATAAATATTTTTGCTGAAGTATTATTATATTATTGATCGATTGACTGACTTTTCAGATCATCGGCACTTTGTTGCCGGAAAGTAAAATAACGTTATTAACTGATTTCCCCTGTTTTTAAAGTAACGGTTCTGTTCTGGAACTGTATAGATCAATCTCCTTCACGGTTCTGAATCTGTTTCATGACATTTTTGTTATATTCTGGTGTTCTGTTCCCTGAACCGGTTCCAACCCCTGGCCATTACCACTAAATACAGAATTTTAAATCCCATCACGTTGTGCCATGGTTCCAAAAAGGTTGGGAACCCTCTCCTGATGTGACTGCTCTGTGTTGTTGTCCTCAGGAGGAGATCCCTCGCCAGCTGCAGTACATCTGTCTCTACCTGCTGCACGTCTCTGCAGCATACCTGCTCAAGTAAGCACATGTACAAGCTACAGTTGGGATGTGACAAATCTTCTTAATGTTTAAAACTGCCACTTTTTTAAAAATATTTTTTATTTTTATTGTTCCTACATGGCATCTTGTAGTCTGGTTCTAGACATGCCGTTGACAATGGCTGCATATCAACCGCAATCCTTTCTGTAATCAGTGCGGTGTGATTTCTCATTCCATCCCTTATCGCACTGCTGCCAACAACCGGTTGGGTCTCGCGGTGCCTCCCTTTCAGCACCTGTACTGCCACTGTAGCTCAATTCTACCTCACTAAGTTTGCATTTCACAACCTTCTTATCTAACTTCTCAAAGTATCGCCATTACAGGACAACCGGTTGGGTCTCGCGGTGCCTCCTTTCAGCACCTGTACTGCCACTGTAGCTCAATTCTACCTCACTAAGTTTGCATTTCACAACCTTCTTATCTAACTTCTCAAAGTATCGCCATTACAGGACAACCGGTTGGGTCTCGCGGTGCCTCCCTTTCAGCACCTGTACTGCCACTGTAGCTCAATTCCACCTCACTAAGTTTGCATTTCACAACCTTCTTATCTAACTTCTCAAAGTATCGCCATTACAGGACAACCGGTTGGGTCTCGCGGTGCCTCCCTTTCAGCACCTGTACTGCCACTGTAGCTCAATTCTACCTCACTAAGTTTGCATTTCACAACCTTCTTATCTAACTTCTCAAAGTATCGCCATTACAGGACAACCGGTTGGGTCTCGCGGTGCCTCCCTTTCAGCACCTGTACTGCCACTGTAGCTCAATTCCACCTCACTAAGTTTGCATTTCACAACCTTCTTATCTAACTTCTCAAAGTATCGCCATTACAGGACTTTGCTGCAGTCACTTCCTTGTCTCACGCTGCAATCTTTTTCAATTGTTAACGAGGTTAACTTGCTGAGCAAATCATTTGAAAGATGAATATCTCTGTTCATTACAGCATTGTTGTTAGGCATTTGTTGAATGTTTATTTTTTTCTTTGATGATGATCGGGACCTGTTAGTTTTTTGGTAACTGCCCTGTGATTTGAATGTTTTTCGGTTAGCGTTTCTTTTAAAACCTTAACAATTTAATTTAAACGTGACATCCCTAATAGAAGCACGTGTACATAAGCTCCTAAAATTAGCACAAATGCATATATAATCGCATGAGCACCCAAAACAAAGACACATAGATAAACACATACAGTGCCTTCTGAATTTATTAACTCCCCTTAATTGTTTTCACATTTTGTTGTTCGAGCCTGAATTTAAAGTGGATTACATTGAGGTTTTGTGTCACTGGTATACATACAATACCCCATAATATCAAAGTGTTATGTTGTGTTTTTCACAACTTCTACAAATTCATTTAATAATGAAAAGCTGAAGTGTCTTGAGTCAATAAGTATTCAACTCCTTTGTTATGACTAGCCTAAATAAGTTCAGGAGTAAAAATGTGCTTAACAAGTCACATGTTGCATGGACTCACTCTGTGTGCAACATGTGTTTTTACATTCATTTTGAATGACTGCCTCATCTCTGTACCCCACACATACAATCAGTAAGTTCCCTCAGTCGAGCAGTGAATTTCAAACACCGATTCAACCACAAAGACCAAGGAGGTTTTCAATGCCTCGCAAAGAAGGGCACCTATTGGTAGATGGGTCAACAGACATTGTAACATTGTAATATCCCTTTTGAGCCTGGTGAAGTTATTAATTACACTTTGGATGGTGTATCAATATACCCAGTAACTATACAAAGATACAGGCATTTCACTGAGGCCAATGGTGACTTTAAAACAGTTACATAGTTTTCTCCTATCACATCCATTACACTGAGGATGGCTCAACAACATTGTAGTTACTCCACAATACTAACAATGGAGTTGTACTTGCTTAAGGACTAAATAACACATGCATAACCTATACATGGAGTTGCTTACCAAGATGACATTGAATGTCCCTGAGTGGTCTAGTTAGTTTTGACTTAAATCAGCTAGAAAATCTTTGTCAAGACAACAAAATGTAGAATAAGTCAAGGGGTATGAGAACTTTCTGATGGCACTTTACATTAGCATATATAAACACCTTAATTAAGAGCACCTGCCATATTCATATTTACTCCAAATGTGTACTTGCATAAGGACTTCATAACACATGCATAACCATTTCCTTCTCCCTCACCGCCCCCTCTCTCCCCTCCCTCAGTTTGAGTCGTGTAGGCCTGGTGCTCCATAACCATGTCCTTCTCCCTCACCGCCCCCTCTCTCCCCTCCCTCAGTTTGAGTCGTGTGGGCCTGGTGCTCCATAACCATGTCCTTCTCCCTCACCGCCCCCTCTCTCCCCTCCCTCAGTTTGAGTCGTGTGGGCCTGGTGCTCCATAACCATGTCCTTCTCCCTCACCGCCCCCTCTCTCCCCTCCCTCAGTTTGAGTCGTGTGGGCCTGGTGCTCCATAACCATGTCCTTCTCCCTCACCGCCCCCATAACCATCTCTCCCCTCCCTCAGTTTGAGTCGTGTGGGCCTGGTGCTCCATAACCATGTCCTTCTCCCTCTCCGCCCCCTCTCTCCCCTCCCTCAGTTTGAGTCGTGTGGGCCTGGTGCTCCTCTGCCTCCAGTACCTGTCTGAGATGGGCTTCCACATCGCAAGAATGTTCTACTTCACTGATGAGAGCCACCAAAAAATGTGAGTTCATACTTCCATCTCAGTGTCCTTGTGCTTAGTGTCCGTCCTGAGATTGGAAGGTTGGGGGGTTTGATCCCTGGTTGAGTCATACCAAAGACTGTAAAAATGGTGCCCGATCGTCCTGTCCATTATGCTGCTTCACGTTACAGAATAAGAGCGCGCAGGAGCCTATGGCTACTTACTTTTACTTCCAACTTCTTAACAACATGTTGCGGGGTCTACCTTTTAATGAAGTGCTGTTCATATTTTAATGTGATATACCGTTGAAGTTGGAAATTGACATACACATGAACCAAATACATTTAAACTCAGTTTTTCACCATTTCTGACATTTAATCCTAGTACAAATTCCCTGTTTTAGGTCAGTTAGGATCACCACTTTATTTTAAGAATGTGAAATGGCAGAATAATAGAGAGATTTATTTAAGCTTTTATTTTGTTCATCACATTTCCAGTAGGTCAGAAGTTTACATACACTCGATTAGTATTTGGTAGCATTGCCTTTAAAATGTTTAACCTGGGTCAAAAGTTTTGGGTAGCCTTGCACAAGCTTCCCACAATAAGTTGGGTAAATTTTGTAGGCCTCCTTGCTCTCACACACTTCTCCAGTTCTGCCCACAAATTGTCTATGGGATTTAGGTCAGGGCTTTGTGATGGCCACTCCAATACCTTGACTTTGTTGTCCTTAAGCCGTTTTGACACAACTTTGGAAGTATGCTTGGGGTCATTGTCCATTTGGAAGACCCATTTGCGACCAAGCTTTAACTTCTTGACTGATGTCTTGAGATGTTGCTTCAATATATCCACATAATTTTCTTCCCTCATGATGCCATCTATTTTGTGAAGTGCACCAGTCCCTCCTGCAGCAAAGCACCCCCACAACATGATGCTGCCACCCCCGTGCTTCACGGTTGGGATGGTGTTCTTTGGCTTGCAAGCCTCCCCCTTTTCCCTCCAAACATAACGATGGTCATTGTGGCCAAACAGTTCTATTTTTGGTTCATCAGACCAGAGGACATTTCTCCAAAAAGTACGATCTTTGTCCCCCCACGTGCAGTTGCAAACCGTAGTCTGTCTTTTTAATGGTGGTTTTGGAGCAGTGGCTTCTTCCTTGCTGAGTGCCCTTTCAGGTTATGTTGATATAGGACTCGTCTTACTGTGGATATAGATACTTTTGTACCTGTTTCCTCCAGCATCTTCACAGGGTCCTTTGCTGCTGTTCTGGGAATAATTTGCACTTTTCGCACCAAAGTACATTCATCTCTAGGAGACAGAAGGCGTCTCCTTCCTGAGCGGTATGACGGCTGCGTGGTCCCATGGTGTTTATACTTGCATACTATACTTGCATACTATTGTTTGTACAGATGAACGTGGTACCTTCATGCATTTGGAAATTGCTCCCAAGTATTAACCAGACTTGTGGAGGTCTACAATTTATTTTTGGAGGTTTTGGCTTATTTTAGATTTTCCCATGATGTCAAAGCATAGGTACACCTCCAATTGACTCAAATGATGTCAATTAGCCTATCAGAAGCTTCTAAAGCCATGTCATCATTTTCTGGAATTTTCCAAACTGTTTAAAGGCATAGTCATCTTACTGTATGTACACTTCTGACCCACTGGAATTGTGATTAAGTGAAATGTGTATGTAAACAATTGTTGGAAAAATGACTTGTGTCATGCACAAAGTAGATGTCCTAACCGACTTGCCAAAACTACAGTTTGTTCACAAGACATTTCTGGAGTGGTTGGAGTCATTAAAAATCGTTTATGTCCACCTCCGACTTCATCTGTATAAACAGCACTTCATTAAAGCTAAACTATGCAATGTGACATCACCAGACACAGTGGGGTGACTTCCTGAAATACAACCTGCCAAGACTCTCACTATTGGCTCTTCCCAATATCTACATTCTTGGCAAATTTGGTTGTTTTCTAAAAATGCTGTGAATCTCCCTGATGTGTATAATGCCATCTTATTGCTGACTCTACCTTTAATGCAATCAATCCTAGCATAATCACAATCCACTTATGTCATGTAACACTGATGTGTTCGGTGTGTGTGTGTCCAGGTTTGACGTGTGGGCGGTGTGCTTTGTGTTCACGCGGATGGTGACCCTTACCCTTATGTTCCTGGCTGTGGGCTTTGGGTTGGCCCGTGCTGAAAACCAGGGACTGGACTGGGACTTGGGCAACTTTAACACTGTGCTGATACGGTAAGACATTTTTGATGGCTGTCTTGAACAGCGTACTTATGTCTAATGTACACAAACTGCTCCACACACACACACACACACGTGTGTGTGTGCACGCTAATACGATGTCTCTCCCTCTCTCACACAAACGCAGACACACCACTATCTCCCTAACCCTCTCTCTATCATCCCTCTGTATAGGATGACTGTGCTGTTGCTGGTGTGTCTGACCCAGTCCTGGCTCCTGTGGAAGTTTATCCGTTTCCAGCTGAGGCGGTGGCGAGAGTTCAGACACGAACAAGCCTCTAGGAAGAGGGCCGCTGCCAAGCAAACCCCCCGACCTCTTAAGAGAGACTCCCGTGAGTGTACACACACTTTAGAATGGGTTTATAGCACCTCTTATGCCATTGTTCAAGATCAGTAGGGGATTTATAACAGTTTTCAAGTTAGAAGATGGTCAATGGTAAGAGTTGAAGCCATTCTATTGCAGCAACAATAACATGTTAATGTGTGTATGCCCTCCTCCCTCCCTCTTCCAGTTGGCCACCATGAAAATGGCGTGATCAAAGCCGAGAATGGAGCCTCTCCTCGGCCCAAGAAGATCAAGGCCCCCTAATGGCTCTACCCGGAATGGGCCCTAACAGTGGCCCTGATTTATATGGCTTATCAATCAGAGGAACAGGAAACTGGTCCCACACGGTTCATCCTCTTCCTGTTTTGCGTGTTCCAGAGGTGATGCGGGGTCCTGGGTCTGTCGCTATGGACACAACACGGCTTTAAAAATGCTGGATGAAAATCCAAAAACCAAACCCCCCCATGAGCCCTGAACAGACATTTACTCTCTCTCTCTCTCTACTCTAATATCAGTATTTTTTTTATACACCCACACCGCCTGCTATGGCCACTCTGTTTTTTGGACCTTTGTATACAGAACGATGAATATGTTGTTTGTTTGGCACACTGTACGTGTCATATTGAATGTGATGCCTCATGCGTTAAGTACTGTACTGGTGTAGTGTTTGTAGAAATGTCACCGCAGCTGATTTTGAGCTCTGTTGTCGCCGTTGAATGAGCAGGCTTCGCTTTCTGTTTTTAACATTGGTTGTATTCATTAGGCACCAAATGGAATGAAACATTGAGGCACTATCTGGACTTGTCCAATAAGAAACGCACATTTTCGGTTTCCGTTGATAAATGTTTTAATGTTTCGTGTCCTAGTAAATACGACCCTGGTAATGTGGTGCAGGAAGGATGTTGCTGATACTACGGTGGCCCTAGAGGGACATCCAAATGTGCTGGCTTTGATGCTACCCAGTCAGTGATGGGTAGTGTGTAGAATGGGCGGGACAAGGTTGATATTGGACCAATCATGGGGCTCTGGTTACTCCTTTGCCCTTTCTTCTTGGTCATGGTCGGTGTTACTCGGACCGCGTTGTGCTCATGCTGTGATCACTTGACACAAACCATGCCCATCCTGATGACCATGTATGTTGGATAATACCGCATGCCATTCCCATTGTTTTTGTTAAAGAGGTATCTATTATCTAATTAAATAATGCATTTTTTCTCAATTGTGATGGTCTGGACAGTTATTTTGTTTTTTACATTGATTGAATCTTTCAACCATAAAACTGATGTGTGTTACACTACACACTAAAATATTAAAATAACTGATAATTTGCAATTGCCATGATGCAAATCTGTTTTGTGTGGCTGTCAAATCCTTGCAACCTCCCTCCTTGCTTCCTCAATTTGTCTGATAGCTCATTGGAGGAGGAGGTCTGATGGGGGAGTTGGACAGTTCATATTTTTTTTTTACCTTAATTTATTACACGTGGGTAGTGATTCATTATCTTCAGAAATGACTTTGTCAAAGCCACAATGGTATACTTACCTTGGTTCATAGTCTGAGGGAAGGTAGTAAGTTCTGTTGTGGAGAAAATGTGTAGGGGAGTAATGTTTTATGACATCAAGAAGAGGGTTCCACTCTGATGTCATCTGAAGACAGAAGGGAGATGAATGAGTATACTGTTGGAGGAGTCTGCTGTATATGAATGCACCCACACACTCATCTGACAAAATAATCCCAAATCAAGTAATCCAGGTTAATGTGTCACCCTGGCAACAGCTGTTGAAATGTAGGCCCTTACTTGACTGAGGGAGGGCCAGCGTGGGTCTCCGCTCGTTGGTCAGCCATCTATAGGCCGAGCCTCAGGGAGGTCATGGTGTGAGAGGGGATCTGGTCTGAGATGGACTCCAGGTACTTTAGCATGTAGTGGTCAGCACAAAGCGGTATCTGAAAACTGAGGAAGAGAGACGAAGACAAGAGGTCATAAGAGTTGGCTACCAATGTGGGTGGTTGTACTATGGGTACAAATCTTAGATGAGATACTTGTGAACTGAGGCAACAGTGTTTATGGATGAATATCACTGTTCTCTGTTTCACTCAATCTGAGAAATACATCTGTTAATGGTTGGAAGAAGGTTCTGCTCCAAATGGGCTGAAATGTCAATGAGACAAGAATTAGACCTGGTCCCAGATCTGCCACGTCAATGGCCATAGGAGTTGGCAAGACAAACAGATCTGGGACTAGGCTAACATGCTGACCACACGGGTCACGTCGCGTGCACGAGCATTGCAAAATAAATGTACACACGTTATTCAATCATTGCACCCACACTTCTTGCGCGTGCCAACAAGCATCTACGTTGCCAGGCGCTAAAATAGAAGTTAATTATATTTGTAACACAGAACACTCTGCAAGTCCTGCCTCTCCCATCTACTCATTGGTTTTTAGAAGCATATACCCACATGCCATATTCTCATTGGTTGTTTAGGAAGATATACCCACGTGGTTGATTGAAAGATGAACTGAGGTTGGTTGTGGTAATGCACCTTTATTGCCAATTGCCATATGAAGAAAAAGAAGCCTGGAAGGAGGAGCGATGACTAGAAATGATTAGTTTGACCATTTTATGTGTGGAGTATATGTCCGACTAGAGGACCTCGTGCATTTCAGGTAAAATAACAACTCAATGTTTATACCCCAGGACAAATTAGCTACCAACAGCAAGCTTGCTAGATAAATTGCCATAAATGTTTAATGCTTTTCGACCTGTCCCCAAATTAATATAAAGTTGAAGTCGGAAGTTTACATACAGTGCCTTGCGAAAGTATTCGGCCCCCTTGAACTTTGCGACCTTTTGCCACATTTCAGGCTTCAAACATAAAGATATAAAACTGTATTTTTTTTGTGAAGAATCAACAACAAGTGGGACACAATCATGAAGTGGAACGACATTTATTGGATATTTCAAACTTTTTTAACAAATCAAAAACTGAAAAATTGGGCGTGCAAAATTATTCAGCCCCCTTATTTTAACACTTTGTAGTGCCACCTTTTGCTGCGATTACAGCTGTAAGTCGCTTGGTATGTCTCTATCAGTTTTGCACATCGAGAGACTGAAATTTTTTCCCATTCCTCCTTGCAAAACAGCTCGAGCTCAGTGAGGTTGGATGGAGAGCATTTGTGAACAGCAGTTTTCAGTTCTTTCCACAGATTCTCGATTGGATTCAGGTCTGGACTTTGACTTGGCCATTCTAACACCTGGATATGTTTATTTTTGAACCATTCCATTGTAGATTTTGCTTTATGTTTTGGATCATTGTCTTGTTGGAAGACAAATCTCTGTCCCAGTCTCAGGTCTTTTGCAGACTCCATCAGGTTTCTTACAGAATGGTCCTGTATTTGGCTCCATCCATCTTCCCATCAATTTTAACCATCTTCCCTGTCCCTGCTGAAGAAAAGCAGGCCCAAACCATGATGCTGCCACCACCATGTTTGACAGTGGGTATGTTGTGTTCAGGGTGATGAGCTGTGTTGCTTTTACGCCAAACATAACGTTTTGCATTGTTGCCAAAAAGTTCAATTTTGGTTTCATCTGACCAGAGCACCTTCTTCCACATGTTTGTGTCTCCCAGGTGGCTTGTGGCAAACTTTAAATGACACTTTTTGGATATCTTTAAGAAATGGCTTTCTTCTTGCCACTCTTCCATAAAGGCCAGATTTGTGCAATATACGACTGATTGTTGTCCTATGGACAGAGTCTCCCACCTCAGCTGTAGATCTCTGCAGTTCATCCAGAGTGATCATGGGCCTCTTGGCTGCATCTCTGATCAGTCTTCTCCTTGTATGAGCTGAAAGTTTAGAGGGACGGCCAGGTCTTGGTAGATTTGCTTGGTAGATTTTCTGATACTCCTTCCATTTCAATATTATCGCTTGCACAGTGCTCCTTGGGTTGTTTAAAGCTTGGGAAATCTTTTTGTATCCAAATCCGGCTTTAAACTTCTTCACAACAGTATCTCGGACCTGCCTGGTGTGTTCCTTGTTCTTCATGATGCTCTCTGCGCTTTTAACGGACCTCTGAGACTATCCCAGTGCAGGTGCATTTATACGGAGAATTGATTACACACAGGTGGATTGTATTTACCATCATTAGTCTATAGGTCAACATTGGATCATTCAGAGATCCTCACTGAACTTCTGGAGAGAGTTTGCTGCACTGAAAGTAAAGGGGCTGAATAGTTTTGCACGCCCAATTTTTCAGTTTTTGATTTGTTAAAATGTTTGAAATATCCAATAAATATCGTTCCACTTCATGATTGTGTCCCATTTGTTGTTGATTCTTCACAAAAAAATACAGTTATATATCTTTATGTTTGAAGCCTGAAATGTGGCAAAAGGTCTCAAAGTTCAAGGGGGCCGAATACTTTCGCAAGGCACTGTACAACTTTGCCAAATACATTTAAACTCAGATTTTCACATTTCCTGACATTTATTCCTTGTAAAGATTCCCTGTCCCTGTGAAATAATAGTAGAGAGAATTATTTATTTCAGCTTTTATTTTGTTCATCACATTCCCAGTGGGTCAGAAGTTTTTTTACACTCAATTAGTATTTGCTAGCATTGCCTTTAAATTGTTTAACTTAGGTCAAAAGTTTTGGGTAGCCTTCCACAAGCTTCCCACAATAAATTGGGTGAATTCTGGCCCATTCCTCTTGACAGAGCTGGTGTAATCGAGTCAGGTTTGTAGGCCTACTTATTTCCCACCATAATTTGCAAATCCATTAATTAAAAATCCTACAATGTGATTTTCTGGATTTTATTTTCTCATTTTGTCAGTCATAGTTGAAGTGTACCTTTGATGAAAATTACAGGCCTCATCTTTTTAAGTGGGAGAACTTGCACAATTGGTGGCTGACTAAATACTTTTTTGCCCCACTGTAATTCTCCTTCCTCATGACCCATCTAATTTGTGAAGTGTACCAGTCCCTCCTGCAGCAAAGCACCCCCCACCACATGATGCTGCCACCCCCGTGCTTCACGGTTGGGATGGGTGTTCTTCGGCTTGCAAGCCTCCCTCTTTTTCCTCCAAACATAATCGTTATGGCCAAACAGTTCTATTTTTGTTTCATCAGATCAGAGGACATTTCTCCAAAAGTACAATCTTTGTCCCCATGTGCAGTTGCAATCTGTAGTCTGGCTTTTTATTGTGGTTTTGGAGCAGTGGCTTCTTCCTTTCTGAGCGGCCTTTCAGGTTATGTCGATATAGGACTTGTTTTACTGTGGATATAGATACTTTTGTACCCGTTTCATCCAGCATCTTCTGGGATTGATTTGCACTTTAACACACAAAAATACGTTCATCGCTAGGAGACAGAACGTGCCTTCTTCCTAAGCGGTATGACGGCTGCGTGGTCCCATAGTGTTTATACTTGCGTACTATTGTTTGTACAGATGAACGTGGTACCTTCAGGCATTTGGAAATTGCTCCCAAGGATGAACCAGACTTGTGGAGGTTTACAATTTTTTTCCTGAGGTCTTGGCTGATTTCTTTTGATTTTCCCATGATGTCAAGCAACGTGTGACTTAGTTTGAAGGCAGGCCTTGAAATACATCCACAAGTAAACCTCCAATTAACTCAAATTATGTCAATTAGCCTATCAGAAACTTCTAAATCCATGACATAATTTTCTGGAATTTTCCAAGCTGTTTAAATCCACAGTCAACTTAGTGTATGTAAACTTCTGACTCACTGGAATTGTGATACATTGAATTATAAGTGAAATAATCTGTCTGTTAACAATTGTTGGAAAAATGACTTATGTCATGCACTAAGTAGATGTCCTAACCGACTTGCCAAAACTATAGTTTGTTAACAAGAAATTTGTGGAGTGGTTGAAAAATGAGTTTTGATGACTCCAACCTAAGTGTATGTCAACTGCCGACTTCAACTGTATAATTCCAACAGCTTTGTGTTAGTAGAGTATTTAATTGCCTTAAAATACAGTTCAATTTATTTTTGTAAGGTAAGAAAATGTGGTGTTTTGTTTTTGATTTTACATCTGTGAATATGAAATTTGGCCAAAAGAATAATGAAATAAATTACATAAAATTGTTTCAGATTATTTCTTTTGTAGGTAAACAATCCAAGCAGTACATCTCTCCACGATAGTGTAACATTTTCATAAATGTGTTAAATTATAAATCTACTGATGTCTTGCCACAGTTTTCTGACTTTAATAAAATGTAAAAAAAAAAAAAAATGCAACACCGTTTCTGGGTAGTCATTACAAAAGGTACAATTTGACTTTGTGTTTTTCTTAAATTTCTTCATGTAATGGTTGGCAGGATAATATTTATTAATACTTTTAATGGAAACTTCCTTAATTTTGTTAACAAGTAGGTATGTGTGTGGCATCATCCAAACTTTTTTCCAACAGATATTATCAATAAATCCATTCCAATAAGGCATGACATTTAGATACAACATCCTGCTGAAACAAGGTTCCTATCGCTCTGTTGTTGAATGGACCAAAAGAGAAACAAGTCTTTCCTACTGATGAGTCAACAGGGTCAATGGAAGGTAGGCTCTGAGGGTCAGGTCTTGACACGTTCCTGAATAATAAAGCAACACCTGAGGGAATGGCATCTAAAACAATTGCAAATCTTTAGGTGTTACAGGGACCTTGTAAAGTGATAAGAATTCCTTATAATAGATCCTCTGCGTTTACCAGTTGGCTCACCAATAGGATATTATTTCAGAACCATATTCTAAAAACAAATAAGTATTTTTTTTTACAATATATCCTGATTATTCCATATATAATATCTGTGTGGAGAAAAGTTATGCTTATAAATTAAGGACCATGACAAGAAAACCTGCAGATGAAAAGCAGAAAGTTTCACTGGAACTTTGTCAATATTATAATTGCAAACCAACATGAAGTTAAGGGCACCAAAAGTAGAGAAGGATGGAATAAAATTCCACATAGAAGTGGGTCTTCTTAGGAATTGTTTTATCCAATTGATCTTCAAATGATTATTTAAGGTCGTAAAGTCCAGACATTTCAGCCCTCCATTCTGTGTTCATTTTCAACAGTTTTCCTAGTGTAATGGGTACGGTTTCTCCACAGAAAGTTGAAAAGCATCTGGTCTATCTTATTTTACTGTCAAGATATAAAGATAGAGCGTCGTATGTTAGTCTAGAGATACCTTCAGCCTTTTTTATTAAGACTCTTCCTTTTAAAGATAAGTCCCTCTGTAGCCATTGATTTAGCTTCTTCTCTGAGTTTTTTTAATGAGAGGGTTAACATTTAGTAAGCCTCTAGACTTCTGATCCTTTGTAATGGTTATGCCTAAATATGTTGTCAAGCCCTGAGCTTAGAGAGCCGTTTTATTTCTCTATTTGGTTAGGTCAGGGTGTGATGTGGGGTGGGCATTCTATGTTTTGTATTTCTGTGTGTTTGGCCGAGTGTGGTTCCCAATCAGAGGCAGCTGTCTATTGTTGTCTCTGATTGGGAATCATACTTAGGCAGCCTATTTTGTCACCTTAGTTGTGGGTAGTTGTCTGTGTTAGTGGCCTGTATAGCCCTAGTCAGAGTCACTGGTGGGTTTTGGTGACATTTATAACATTAAAGGGAAATGTATGTTCACCACGCTGCACCTTGGTCTGGTCATTTCCCTGATGACGTTCCTGACATATGTAAGGTCTTCTTTCACTGCAATACCATAATATGAAGGTGCCACAATCTTTGACAGCCAAGAGTTCACATTCATTAATGTTGATCACATTGATCAATATGGGAATTAAAATATATATTATCCAGTTGCTTTAATCTATATGTATTATCCAGTTGATTTTGTAACTCAATCAGTTCCATCTTCTCCTCCCCCAAGAGGCCGGCTGGTGACCTCTGAGAAAGGGAAGTTATCTTAATGATCACCTTTTCCTCCTCAGCTCTTCTGGTTTTAGCAAGATTACTACCATATTTTCTAAGGTATTTGGACACCTCAAATTTAAAGAGCTCCCAGTTCTTGCAATAAGATTTTTCTTCACATGCCCTTTCCCAAAAGTGTGGGAGCAGATCTTTAACCACATTTAACTATATCTTTATTTAATAATGAGCCATTTAGCTTCCAGTAGGATGCTCTACCAAGGTTAGTATCAGGGGTAAATATTTTGATATCAATGTAAATAGCCCTATGGTCTGTGAGGGGAGTAGTACACATTTGTAGTAACACCCTCACTATCAATACATTTGGACATAAGCCAAAAATCTATTCTGGACTGTCTGGAACCTGTTTTGTTACTCCAAGTGAATGATCTGTCGGCCGGAAACGTCTCTCTCCATATCAGTAAGATCAAATGTTTCCATAAAGTATTAAACCCAAATCTACCTGGTGGACATCTATCAGTTGAATTATCTATAGTAATGTTAGAGTTCCCTCTAAATAATAATGGATTTGGAAATTTAGACAACCAATGAAGTCTGTTTCTCTATACTGTAGATTCAAGCAACTCATCATTCTCATGTTTGGTGTTGTACCCGTAGAAGTTTACAGTAATGAGTGTAATGTCATTGTAACTGATCACAAGACAAATAGTGACCAAAGGGGTCACATTCAGAGTGTAGAATATTACCAAAGGTATTTTTCATTGTAGTGACACCAGTTCAGATCCATGAGAAAGACAAATATCGTTGCCCCACTGACCTCCAGAAGCTGGCATCAGCCGAAATTGAGTGAGACTCTTAAAAAAGCAAAACTCTGTACGAAATTGTTTATCAAATAAAAATAAGACCTTGCGCTTCACGTTGTTTTGTAACCCCCTAGCATTAAGAGAAACTATAGACAAAGACAAAACAACAGATTGTAGGATGAGTAAAACGTAGGAGCAGTGAACGTAAGCGACAAGGAACCGAGATCTGCCCCATTAAGTCAACTTAAAGTGAAAATAGCTTATACCATAAACTCTGAGGTAGTTATCCGGCTTTTGAAATTCACCTCAACAGAAAATGATGTTCAAGACCAAACCAAGGGTTCTCTGTAGTAAGAGACTAAAAACCTCCTTTAGTGTCAGGAACTATTCTGAGAAATAAAATACAAAATAATTAAAATATAAAAGTTCCTACTATTTTAAGTGCATTTGAAAACTGATCATAAAATAATTGAATTAAAAATGTTTTACATATAAACGTTCCTAAGACCTTTTTTTACCTGGAAATAAGTATTAATAACCAAATTGAACAATAACCGTGTAAAGTCAGAGCAGACCTGTATGCCCTTTAAAACAGTGTCTTAGTTACTGTATACATAAATAAATACAGCTGTCAATCTTCTTCGAGTTTGTAAACAAAATAGGTCTTCTGGTCATACAAGAACAAACTAATAAATTGAAGTACCTGAGTAGACTGAAATTGTCACCTGATGCTTGTTAGGTAAACAACATAAGGAAAATGAGAATACCATGGCTGAAACCATCAACCTGTCCCTTCTGGTGAGATTTTAGGGAGGAATATGGATTTCTGAACCGTTGATGAAGCATCATCCTCTGACGAAGTAAGCAGCCTTTCCCTTATTTCATGCTATCTTGATCGTTGGCCACAACCCGTTCCTTCTTTCTATGTCCTCCGTGGCTGAGATGCTCGGTGAAACGCATACCATGGCTCTGTAGGAAGGCGTTCTTCCTCGCAGCTTTCCAGACAGCATCCCTGTAGAATCTGGCAGTGAAGAGGATGATGATACCCCTTGGTCTTGAATCGTTTTGCTGTTGCTTCTTGCCGAGGCGATGCACAACGTCGATGGTATCACCAACTTTGTTCTTCTCTGCAGGCAAAACGTCTTGGCAGATGCGGATAGCCACTCCTCGCACATCTTCATTCTCCACCTCTGGCAAGCCGTAGAGTCTCAGGTTCCATCTTCTTGTGTATTGTCCCAGATCAGTGAGACGTCTATGGTAGACATTTTTATTCTTTTCTACATTTTAAAACTTTTGCCACTCTCTCGTTTTCACATCCTTGATTTCACCACATGCAAACTCCAGTCTTTCAAGCCTTCGATAACCATGGCGTTCGCGCCAACCATTTTGTCAATGGCGTCAGACCTGGAGTTGATGAGTAAGGAGAGGGTAGCCATGATGTCAGAGTTCATGTTGGGTTTTTTGGCGGGTGGAGGTTTGCACGGAGTAACCGGTAAAGTGGGGAATTTGTCATCTTCAACAGCAATCGAAAGCATGATATTATCCACAGGGCAAGCGTAGTTATGGCAGGTGTCTATTAGCACGTTTCTCTCTTGTTGATTAGCAATAGAACGGTTAGTTTCTTTTATAGTTTTGTCCCGACTTTGCATTTCTTGGTTCCAAGATGGCATAGCAGTTCAGACGTCTTTTGTCCTCGTCGTGTGTGTGTATTATATATATCTATATCTCTTTAATTTTCCATAAACTCATCTTCAAAACACTCTCCTGCAACCCGCCTCACAAATTTATATTTATAAAAAAGTATTATTTACCTCATCTGTAATCCTCCAAGAAACTTGCCAGGAGCTAGCCAGAAGCTAATCAGAAGCTAGGTCAGAAGCTAGTTAGCTTCTTTACTGGCAAAACGTTAGTATTCAGCTAACCACGGTTTGTGGTCATCAGCTATCCTTTAGCTCAAATCTATCGCCAGTTTTGTACGGCGCGGCTCAGGACGGAACATACCGGACCAGATTTTCTCTCCATGTCCCTGGATTTCTACCGCTAACTCTGGATATTCATACCTGGATCTCACAGCTAGCTAGCTGCTATCCGTGTGACTATCGGCTTTCGTCGATTCCGGAGCAAACATCAATTATTCTGGAGCTAGCCAGCTGAAGAGTTCCATCAATCACTCCTGGGCTGCAGTCACCTATCCGGACCCGTTTTACTGCCTACGCGGAGCCCCACCGGGCCTTCACAACTGGACTGCCAACGTTATCTACCCGAAGGAGTTATCCGGTTGGCTCCTCCGTCACGACGTTACCTGAACGCCCATCTGCGGCCTGCTAACCGTAAGCTGTCTTATCGACTGCTATCTGAATAGACAATCAGACAATGTATTTATTTTATTTTTTCTTGGGCCTCTAACTATATCTATTGTTTTTATTTTTGTTGTGTGATTTGGATTAATCCCCTCTACCACACGGAACCCCACTAATCTACTGATGGAACGCAACAGGTGGCTAATAACAGACGTCCATCCTATGCTAGCTTGCTACCGATGGCCTGGCTAGCCGTCTAAATCGCCGTGACCCTCAACCAACCTCTCCACTCACCGGACCCTTTTGATCACTCGACTAAGCATGCCTCTCCTTAATGTCAATATGCCTTGTCCATTGCTGTTCTGGTTAGTGTTTATTGGCTCATTTCACTGTAGAGCCTCTAGTCCTGCTCACTATACCTTATCCAACCTATTAGTTCCACCACCCACACATGCAATGACATCTCCTGGTTTCAATGATGTTTCTAGAGACAATATCTCTCTTCATCACTCAATACCTAGGTTTACCTCCACTGTATTCGCATCCTACCATACCTTTGTCTGTATATTATACCTTGATGCTATTTTATCACCCCCAAAAACCTCCTTTTACTCTCTGTTCCAGAAGTTCTAGACGACCAATTCTTATTGCTTTTAGCCGCACCCTTATTCTATTCCTCCTATGTTCCTCTGGCGATGTAGAGGTGAATCCAGGCCCTACAGTGCCTAGTTCCACTCCTATTCCCCAGGCGCTCTCTTTTGACAATTTCTGTAACCGTAATAGCCTTGGTTTCATGCATGTTAACATTAGAAGCCTCCTGCCTAAGTTTGTTCTATTCACTGCTTTAGCACACTCTGCCAACCCAGATGTTCTAGCTGTGTCTGAATCCTGGCTTAGGAAGACTACCAAAAATTCTGAAATTTTAATTCCAAACTACAACATTTTCAGACAAGATAGAACTGCCAAAGGGGGCGGTGTTAGCCTGCAGAGTTCTGTCCTACTATCCAGGTCTGTACCCAAACAATTTGAACTTCTACTTTTAAAAATCCACCTCTCTAAAAACAAGTCTCTCACTGTTGCCGCCTGCTATAGACCACCCTCTGCCCCCAGCTGTGCTCTGGACACCATATGTGAACTGATTGTCCCCCATCTATCTTCAGAGCTCGTGCTGCTAGGCGACCTAAACTGGAACATGCTTAACACCCCAGCCATCCTACAATCTAAACTTGATGCCCTCAATCTCACATTGTTAATGAACCCACCAGGTACCTCCCCAAAGCCTTAAACACGGGTACCCTCATAGATATCATCCTAACCAACTTGCCCTCTGCTGTCTTCAACCAAGATCTCAGCGATCATTGCCTGCATCCGTAATGGGTCAGCGGTCAAACGACCTCCACTCATCACTGTAAAACGCTCCCTGACACACTTCAGCGAGCAGGCCTTTCTAATCAACTTGGCCGGGGTATCCTGGAAGGATATTGATCTCATCCCGTCAGTAGAGGATGCCTGGATATTTTTTTTAAATGCCTTCCTAACCATCTTAAATAAACATGCCCCATTCAAGAAATTTAGAACCAGGAACAGATATAGCCCTTGGTTCTCCCCAGACCTGACTGCCCTTAACCAACACACAAACATCCTATGGCATTCTGCATTAGCATCGAACAGCCCCCGTGATAAGCAGCTGTTCAGGGAAGCTAGAAACCATTATACACAGGCAGTTAGTAAAGCCAAGGCTAGCTTTTTCAAGCAGAAATTTGCTTCCTGTAACACTAACTCAAAGTTCTGGGACACTGTAAAGTCCATGGAGAATAAGAACACCTCCTCCCAGCTGCCCACTGCACTATAGATAGGAAACACTGTCACCACTGATAAATCCACCATAATTGAGAATTTCAATAAGCATTTTTCTACGGCTGGCCATGCTTTCCACCTGGCTACTCCAACCCCGGTCAACAGCACTGCACCCCCCACAGCAACTCGCCCAAGCCTTCCCCATTTCTCCTTCTCCCAAATCCGTTCAGCTGATGTTCTGAAAGAGCTGAAAAATCTGGACCCCTACAAATCAGCCGGGCTAGACAATCTGGACCCTTTCTTTCTAAAATTATCTGCTGAAATTGTTGCCACCCCTATTACTAGCCTGTTCAACCTCTCTTTCGTGTCGTCTGAGATTCCCAAAGATTGGAAAGCAGCTGCGGTCATCCCCCTCTTCAAAGGGGGGGGGGGGCACTCTTGACCCAAACTGCGACAGACCTATATCTATCCTACCATTCCTTTCTAAGGTCTTCGAAAGCCAAGTCAACTAACAGATTACCGACCATTTCAAATCTCTCCATACCTTCTCTGCTATGCAATCTGGTTTCAGAGCTGGTTATGGGTGCACCTCAGCCACGCTCAAGGTTCTAAATGATATCTTAACCGCCATCGATAAGACACATTACTGTGCAGCCGTGTTCATTGATCTGGCCAAGGCTTTCGACTCTGTCAATCACCACATCCTCATCGGCAGACTCGACAGCCTTGGTTTCTCAAACGATTGCCTCGCCTGGTTCACCAACTACTTCTCTGACAGTTCAGTGTGTCAAATCGGAGGGTCTGCTGTCCGGACCTCTGGCAGTCTCTATGGGGGTGCCACAGGGTTCAATTTTTGGACCGACTCTTCTCTGTATACATCAATGAGGTCGCTCTTGCTGCTGGTGAGTCTCTGATCCACCTCTACGCAGACGACACCATTCTGTATACTTCTGGCCCTTCTTTGGACACTGTGTTAACAACCCTCCAGGTAAGCTTCAATGCCATACAACTCTCCTTCTGTGGCATCCAAATGCTCTTAAATACAAGTAAAACTAAATGCATGCTCTTCAACCGATCGCTACCCGCACCTGCCTGCCTGTCCAACATCACTACTCTGGACGGCTCTGACTTAGAATATGTGGACAACTACAAATACTTAGGTGTCTGGTTAGACTGTAAACTCACCTTCCAGACCCATATCAAACATCTCCAATCCAAAGTTAAATCTAGAATTGGCTTCCTATTTCGCAACAAAGCATCCTTCAGTCATGCTGCCAAACATACCATTGTAAAACTGACCATCCTACCAATCCTCGACTTCGGCGATGTCATTTACAAAATAGCCTCCAATACTCTACTCAACAAATTGGATGCAGTCTATCACAGTGCAATCCGTTTTGTCACCAAAGCCCCATATACTACCCACCATTGCGACCTGTACGCTCTCGTTGGCTGGCCCTCGCTTCATACTCGTTGCCAAACCCACTGGCTCCATGTCATCTACAAGACCCTGCTAAGTAAAGTCCCCCCTTATCTCAGCTCGCTGGTCACCATAGCATCTCCCACCTGTAGCACACGCTTCAGCAGGTATATCTCTCTAGTCACCCCCAAAACAAATTATTTCTTTGGCCGCCTCTCCTTCCAGTTCTCTGCTGCCAATGACTGGAACGAACTACAAAAATCTCAAACTGGAAACACTTATCTCCCTCACTAGCTTTAACCTCTTGAAACTCCCCATCCCGGATCCGGGATTGTGACTAAGCCTCAGGCTCATTAGCATAACGCAACGTTAACGATTTCTGAAAATCGCAAATAAAATTAAAATAATGCGTTTGCTCTCAAGCTTAGCCTTTTCTTAACAACACTGTCATCTCAGATTTTCAAAATATGCTTTTGAACCATAGAAATTGACTAATTTGTGTAAGAGTATGCAAAGCTAGCATAGCATTTTGTGTAGCATGTAGCACGCAACATTTTCACAAAAGCCAGATAACCAAATAAATAAAATCATTTACCTTTGAAGAGCTTCTGATGTTTTCAATGAGGAGACTCCCAGCCACATACCAAATGCGCAGTGTTTCCTGAAAGCGTCTGTGTGTAGGAGAAATCGTTCCGTTTTCTACATTGCGCCTGGCTACCGAAACGAACCGAAAATGCAGTCACCTACAACGTGAAACTGTTTCCGGATTAACTACATAATATCGACCGAAACATGGCAAACGTTGTTTGGAATCAATCCTCAAGGTGTTTTTTCACATATCTCTTCATTGACATGCAGTTCGTGGAAGCTTGCTTCTCTCTCTGTGCCCCATGGAAAAATACTGGCAGGTGACTTTTGCGCACCAATTTCGGCGCAGGACACCGGGCGGACACGTGGTAAATGTGGTCTCTTATGGTCAATCTTCCAACGATCTGCCTACAAATACGTCACAATGCTGCAGACACCTTGGGGAAACGACAGAAAGGGCAGACTCATTCCTCTTGCGTTCACAGCCATATAAGGAGATCATGAAAGACAGAGCCTCAAAAATCCTTGTCATTTCCTGGATGCCAAGTCATCTTGGTTTTGCCTGAAGCTCACGTTAAAGGGCACGCACAGAGAAGATATTTGTATTTCTGGACACGTCAGAGTGTTTTCTTTCGAACAGTAGCAATTATATGCATAGTCGAGCATCTTTTTGTGACAAAATATCTTGTTTAAAACGGGAACGTTTTTCTTCCAAAAATGAAATAGCGCCACCATAAGTGTAAGAGGTTAAGCACCAACTGTCAGAGCAGCTCACAGATTACTGCACCTGTACATAGCCCACCTATATTTTAGCCCAAACAACTACCTCTTTCCCTACTGTATTTAATTCATTTATTTTGCTCCTTTGCACCACATTATTGTTATTTCTACTTTGCACATTCTTCCATTGCAAATCTACCATTCCAGTGTTTTACTTGCTATATTGTATTTACTTTGCCACCATGGCCTTTTTTTGCCTTTACCTCCCTTATCTCACCTCATTTGCTCACATCGTATATAGACTTGTTGATACTGTATTATTGACTGTATGTTTGTTTTACTCCATGTGTAACTCAGTGTCGAATGTGTCGAACTGCTTTGCTTTATCTTGGCCAGGTCGCAATTGTAAATGAGAACTTGTTCTCAACTTGCCGACCTGGTTAGATAAAGGTGAAATAAAATACAATAAAAAGCTAACAGCACAACAGGTGAAAAATGGACACTCTTTCTGGGTTGAGGCCACCAGGGAAGAGACACCGCCTCAACGGGAGGGTTGACAGACATGCCACAAGAACAGGTATGTTGACTAGTTGTCGCCTGGTTGTCTTCAATTTTTGTTACTAGAATCTGACTACGAAAGCTTCTAGTCAGGGTCTGAAATGAATATAACTTATACCAGCCACTTTTTAAAAAAATCTGCCACTTATGAAATCTTTGTTTAACGCTTTCTAATTGTAAACACTGAGTCAGTGGTAGGCTACCTGACATTATAAATACGGTACATTTTGTGGAACCTTAATCCATGATTCTCAATTTATAGTAATATTAATAGACGAATAACCTATTTAGAAAATATTAAACCTAGTCTATGTATCCCTAATTTGCTTTTCCAGATCCTTACCCAATCTCATTAACTAATCATCTGTATTCATATTCAACTAATCACCACCTTCAGATGAGCCTGGTGTGGTGGAGGTTTCTGAGGAGCCAGGTCCTATTTCAAAGACCTTCCATGATGCCCAAACACAGTGGTCAGATCCAGCAGAGGTGGACGCCACCTACTCCAAAGGACCTATCCTCACATGTGGCATGACACCTGCACCAGCCCCTGAGAGGTCACTGTCTGTTGCAGATGTTACATTGAAAGATGATGCAGACTGTCTGCTGTACACAGGGATTCCACTATTAGAATTCGACACTCTTGTGTCTTGCTTACAGGCTTTTGCCCCCACATCATCAACAATGCTGGTTGTAGACCAAATTCTGTTGACACTAATGAAACCCAACTTTGTTATAGCTGATTTAGCAAGACACTTCAAAAGGTCTTCCGGTCAGGTCAGTAAAACATTGAAATTCTGGAAAGATGTCATTGCTGAGCACACCAAGGATCTCATTCCATGGCTGCCTCGTGAGATGATAAAGGCTACTATGCTGCAGGTTTTTCAGGAGAATTTAAAAAAACACAATCTGTGTTATTGACTGCACCAAAGTGTTTTGCAGATGGCAAAAAATCTGAACTCAAGAACTGAATCTTAGTCACTACTATGCCAGTAAAATATCTAACTGCTCCATCAGGAATGGTTGTTGATTTCAGAGGCTTATGGTAGAAAATGTAGTGATAGGTTCATAACACAGAACCTTGCGGAACACCTGAGCACACCTCTATGGACTCAGATTTACAACCATCCGCCATTACACATTGTGTACGATTTGATAGGTAATTTATAAACCAATCTAGAGCCTGACCAGTAATTCCACAACATTTTAACCTTTGCACTAGCACAGCATGGTCCACGGTGTCAAAAGCCTTCGACAAATCAATAAAAACAGACACACAATGCAACTTCTTATCAAGAGCACAGTGGATGTCATTTAAAACCTTCAATGTTGCTGAAACAGTGCTGTGGCCAGACCTAAAAGTTAGAGACAGCAGGTGTGTAGAGAGAGAAAGTCAAAAACAACAGGTCCGGGACAAGGTAGCACGTCCGGTGAACAGGTCAGGGTTCCATAGCCGCAGGCAGAGCAGTTGAAACTGGAGCAGCAGCACGACCAGGTGGACTGGGGACAGCAAGGAATCATCATGCCAGGAAGCCCTGAGGCATTGTCCTAGGATACGTGGACAACTACAAATACCGAGGTGTATGATTGGACTGTAACCTCTACTTCCAGACTTACATTAAGCATCTCCAATCCAAAATGAAATCTAGAATCGGCTTCCTATATCGCAACAAAGCATTCTTCACTCATGCTGTCAAACATACCCTCGTAAAACTGACCATCCTACCGATCCTTGACCTTGATTTTTTTTAACCTTTATTTAACCAGGTAGGGTTGTTGAACAAGTCCTCATTTTCAAATGCGACCTGGCCAAGATAAAGCAAAGCAATTCGACACATACAACAACAGAGTTACACATGGAAAAAACATACAGTCAATAATACAGTAGAAAAGTAAGTCTATATACAATGTGAGCAAATGAGGTGAGATAAGGGAGGTAAGGCAAAAAATGGTGGAGAGGTAAATATAATATAGCAAGTAAAACACTGGAATGGTAGATTTGCAGTGGAAGAATGTGCAAAGTAGAAATATAAATAATGGGGTGCAAAGGAGCAAAATAAATTAAATAAATACAGTAGGGGAAGAGGTAGTTATTTGGGCTAAATTATAGATGGGCTAAGTACAGGTGCAGTGATCTCTGAGCTGCTCTGACAGCTAGTGAGGGAGATAAGTGTTTCCAGCTTCAGAGATTTTTGCAGTTCGTTCCAGTCATTGGCAGCAGAGGACTGGAAGGAAAGACGACCAAAGGAGGAATTGGCTTTGGGGGTGACCAGTGAGATATACCTGCTGGAGCACGTGCTACGAGTGGGTGTTGGTATGGTGACCAGTGAGCTGAGGTGAGGCGGGGCTTTACCTAGCAGAGTCTTGTAGATAACCTGTAGCCAGTGGGTTTGGCGACGAATATGAAGTGAGTGCCAATCAATGAGAGCGTACAGGTCGCAATGGTGGGTAGTGTATGGGGCTTTGGTGACAAAACGGATGGCACTGTGATAGACAGCATCCAGTTTGTTGAGTAGTGTTGGAGGCTATTTTATAAATGATATATGAAAAATAACATGGGTGGCAGGGTAGCCTAGTGGTTAGAGCGTTGGACTTGCAAGTTGCAAGTTCAAATCCCCGAGCTGACAAGGTACAAATCTGTCGTTCTGCCCCTGAATAGGCAGTTAACCCACTGTTCCTAGGCCGTCATTGAAAATAAGAATTTGTTCTTAACTGACTTGCCTAGTGAAATAAAGAAAATAGGGCTCAGGTCCTCCGAGAGAAGAGAGAGAATTAGAGAGAGAATACTTAAATTTACACAGGACACCGGATAAGACAGGAGAAATACTCCAGATATAACAGACTGATCCTAGCCCCCGAAACATTATTGCAGCATAAATACTTGAGGCTGAGACAGGAGGGATTGGGAGACACCGTGGCCCTGTCTGACGATACACCCGGACAGGGTCAAACAGGCAGGATATAACCCCGCCACTTTGCCAAAGCACAGCCCCCACACCACTAGCGGGGTATCTTCAAACCACCAAATTACTATCCTGAGACAGGGCAGAGTATAGCCCACAAAGATGTCCCCCACGGCACGAACCCGAGGGGGGCGCCAACCTGGACAGGAAGATCACGTTAGTGACTCAACCTACTCAGTGAATCACCCCTGCTAGGGACGGCATGGAAGAGCACCATTAAGCCAGTGACTTAGCCCCCGTAATAGGGTTAGAGGCAGAGAATCCCAGTGGAGAGAGTGGAACCGGCCAGGCAGAGACAGCAAGGGTGGTTCGTTGCTCCAGTGCCTTTCCGTTCACCTTAACACTCCTGGGTCAGACTACACTCAATCATAGGACCTACTGAAGAGATGAGTCTTCAATAAAGACTTAAAGGTCGAGACCTAGTCTGCGTCTCTCACATGGATAGGCAGACCATTCCATACAAATAGAGCTCTACAGGAGAAAGCCCTGCCTCTAGCTGTTTGCTTAGAAATTCCAGGGACAATAAGGAGGCCGATATCTTGTGACTGTAGTGTACGTGTAGGAATGTATGGCAGGACCAAATCAGAAAAATAGGTAGGAGCAAGCCCATATAATGCTTTGTAGGTTAGAAGTAAAACCTTGAAATCAGCCCTAGCCTTAACAGGAAGCCAGCGTAGGTAGGCTTGCACTGGAGTAATATGATCACATTTTTGGGTTTGAGTCAAAATTCTAGCAGCCGTGTTTAGCACTAACTGAAGTTTATTTGGTGCTTTATCCAGGTAACTGGAAAGTAGAGCATTGCAGTAGTCGAACCTAGAAGTGACAAAAGCATGGATTAATTTGTCTGCATCACTTTTGGACAAAAAATGTCTGATTTATGCAATGTTACGTAGATGGAAAAAAGCTTTCTTTGAAAACGTCTTGATATGTTCGTCAAATGAGAGATCAGCTTCCAGAGTAACGCCGAGGTCCTTCACAGTTTTATATGAGACAACTGTACAACCATCAAGATTAATTGTCAGATCCAACAGAAGATATATTTGTTTCTTAGGACCTAGAACTAGCATCTCTGTTTTGTGAGTTTAAAAATAAAACATTTCCTGCCATCCACTTCCTTATGTCTGAAACACAGGCTTCCAGGGGGGGCAATTTTGGAGCTTCACTATGTTTCATCGAAATGTACAGCTGTGTATCATCCACATAGCAGTGAAAGTTAACATTATGTTTCTGAATGACATCACCAAGAGGTAAGCTATATGGTGAAAACAATACTGGTCCTAAAACAGAGCCTTGAGGAACACCGAAATGTACAGTTGATTTGTTAGAGGACAAACCATCCACAAACTGACATCTTTCCGACAGATAAGATCTAAACCAGGTCAGAAGTTGTCCGTGTAGACCAAATTTGGTTTCCAATCTCTCCAAAAGAATGTCGTGATGGATGGTATCAAAAGCAGCACCAAGGTCTTGGAGCACGAGAACAGATGCAGAGCCTTGGTCTGACACCATCAATTAAAAGGTAATTTTCACAATTGCAGTCTCAGAGCTATGATTGGGTCTAAAACAAGACTGAAGCATTTCATATACATTGTTTTTCAAACTTTTTTGAGAGGAATGGGAGATTAGATATAGGCCAATAGTTTTTTATATTTTCTGGGTCAAGGTTTGGCTTTTTCAAGAGAGGCTTTATTACTGCCTCTTCTAGTGAGTTTGGTACACATCCGGTTGACAGAGAGATGTTTTATTATGTTCAACATAGGAGGGCCAAGCACAGGAAGCAGCTCTTTCAGTAGTTTAGATGGAATAAGGTCCAGTATGCAGCTTGAAAGTTTAGAGGCCATTACTATTTTCATTAATGTGTCAAGAGGTATAGTATTAATAAAAAAAAACCTTGTGTCTTAATTTTAAAAAACTTGAGTGTCTCCCTTGATCCTAGGTCCTGGCAGTGGTGTGCAGACTCAGGACAGCTGAGCATTGGAGAAATATGCATATTTAAAGAGGAGTCTGTCATTTGCTTTCAAATGATCATGATCTTTTCGTCAAAGAAGTTCATGAATTTATTACTGCTGAAGTGAAAGCCATCCTCCCTTGGGGAATGCTGCTTTTTAGTTAGCTTTGCGGCAGTTTCAAAAACACATTTTGGATTGTTCTTATTCGCCTCAATTAGGTTGGAAAAACGGGACGACCGAGCAGCAGTGAGGGCTCTTTGATACTGCATTGTACGGCCTTTCCAAGCTAATCGGAAGACTTCCAGTTTGGTGTAGTGCCATTTCCATTCCAATTTTCTGGAAGCTTGCTTCAGGGCTTGTGTAAACATTAACATCCACAATATTTATTCCACAGGACAAAACTAGGTCCAGAGTATGACTGTGGCAGTGAGCATAGATTTCATGACTGGAAGCTCAAAAGACGAAAATGCTATCATTTATTTTTGTAAATTTGAAAAATAAAATGAAGAAATTTGCTATCGTAAATGTTAGCAACACCTCCACCTTTGCGCGATGAGTGGTGGATATGGTCACTAGTTTAACCAGGACGAGAGGCCTCATTAAGCACAGTAAATTCATCAGGCTTAATTAAGCCATTTTTCAGTCAGGCCAATCACATCAAGATTATAATCCGTGATTAGTTCATTGACCATAACTGCCTTGGACGTGAGGGATCTAACATTAAGTAGCCCTATTTGGAGATGTGAGATATCAAAATCTCTTTCAATAAGGACAGGAATGGAGGTCTTTATTCCAGTGAGATTGCTAGAGCAAACACCGCCATGTGTAGTTTTGCCCAACCTAGATCGAGGCACAGACACAATGGGGATAGCTGAGCTGACTACACTGACTGTGCTAGTGTCAAACTCCACTAAGCTGGCAGGCCTTGCTAACAGCCTGCTGCCTGGCCTGCACCCTGGCCTGCACCCTATCTCATAGTGGAACAAGAGACCGGGCTCTAACTCCTATGTTCATAGATAAAATGAGAGCACCCCTCCAGCTAGGATGGAGTCCGTCACTCCTCATCAGGCCAGGCATGTTCCTGTTTGTGGGTGAGTCCCAGAAAGAGGGCCAATTATCTACAAATTCTATCTTTTGGGAAAACCGTTTTCAACAAGAGATTGAGTTATGAGACTGCTGTAGAGCTCATCACTCCACATAACTGGGAGGGGGCCAGAGACAATTACTCGATGCCGACCCATCTTTCTAGCTGATTTACACGCTGAAGCTATGTTGCGCTTGGTGACCTCTGACTGTTTCATCCTAACATTGATGGTGCCAACGTCGATAACAATATCCCTATACTCTCTACACTCGCCAGTTTTAGCCTTAGCCAGCACCATCTTCAGATTAGCCTTAACGTCAGTAGCCCTGCCTCCTGGTAAACAGTGTATGATCGCTGGATGATTAATTTTAAGTCTAATACTGCGGGTAATGGGGTCACCAATTAGTAGGGTTTTCAATTTGTCAGAGCTAATGGTCGGAGGCTTCAGTGTTCCAGACTCCGTAACAGGTGGAGGAGAGACCAGAGAAGGCTTGGCCTTTGACTCCGACCAGTTGCTTAATGGGGAAAACCGGTTGAAAGTTTCTATCGGCTGAATGAATGACACTGGTTGAATATTCCTACAGCATTTCGCTCCAGAAGCCACGAGAAAGTTGTCCGCCTTGCGATGGGATTCATACTACTATCTGTACTTACTGGTGGCACAGACGCTGTTTCATCCTTTCCTACACTGAAGTTACCCTGCCTAACGATTACGTCTGAAGCTGGGCTTGCAGCACAGCTATCTTCACCATAAGGCGATCGTTCTCCTGTATATTATGAGTACAACGACTGCAATTAGAAGGCATAATACTAATGTTACTACTTAGCTTCGGCTGGTGAAGGTTGTATAGAACCATGTCCGGATAAAGCATCCAGGGTGAAAAAGTTGAAAGAAAAAAGTTGAGCGAGGGGGAAAAAATAAAAATATAAAACGGTAATTAAAAAGTAAAAACCGAAAAGTTGGCAGGTAACAAAGTAACGTTAGTAACAAACCACAACAGCAGCACGTAACAAGTCCACAAGTTGTGACATCATGGTCACTTGTGTCTGAATGAAGGACTAAGAATTCTGATTAGTATGAGTTTACAATGTTCAATACTTGAAATAATACAGCTAATCATCTATTTTCTTGGAAACATTTTTACCCACCTGAAGGTAGTATCCATCTCTTCCATTGGGGTGAATTAGGTGCTGTCCATTTTACCCACCTGAAGGTAGTATCCATCTCTTCCATTGGGGTGAATTAGGTGCTGTCCATTTTTACCCACCTGAAGGTAGTATCCATCTCTTCCATTGGGGTGAATTAGGTGCTGTCCATTTTACCCACCTGAAGGTAGTATCCATCTCTTCCATTGGGGTGAATTAGGTGCTGTCCATTTTACCCACCTGACGGTAGTATCCATCTCTTCCATTGGGGTGAATTAGGTGCTGTCCATTTTACCCACCTGACGGTAGTATCCATCTGTTCCATTGGGGTGAAGTAGGTTCTGTCCAATTTTGAGTTCGTGTAGATGATTGATTGTACACAACGCAAGAAGAGTACTGTTACAGTGGTTCCGTGACCGTTCTCCTGGATCGGATCATCCGTCGCTGGATTTCCATCTCAGAACTTCGCCGTTGAAGAATCAGATAAGACTTTGCCGGTGCAGTTTATGGCGATATCACATTTGCAACGTTTTATTATCAAGAATTGATGATTTCTCTGGCTGAGACTCTCTTCACAGATAAACGATATAACTTTTGTATCACTTGTTTATTTGCAATTCTAACATGTATCTGATGTAAGTAGGGTGAGTTTTACCAGTGTACTAGATTTACGTTAGATTTTGAAGTGAGGTTAAAACATTTTCTTTTGCTATTTACAGTTTTATTAGTGTGTTGATTTCCCATTGTCTGGGGAGAACATTTCCTCCTGTTTGGAGTCAAAGGCAATTGTTGGACATGTTGGGGACAATGTTATGGGGAATGCATGCAGATTTAGGGGTATGGATGTGTCAGGCCTGAACCTGGTTTTGAAGTCTATCAGGGAGCCGGTGTACTTTTGGGGGGATGGCTCTGAAAAGTGCACAGTGCATGAGTGGGAGGATATGGTCATGGTTTACATGCGTAAGAGGGGCGTATCTGTGATATACCAAGCAGTTGAGGTTTTGGGTAGGCTTATGGGAAGGGCCCGCGATGTTGTTAAAGTGGGCAACCGCAGCAATCCCTGCGTTGATTTATCTATTTGACATACTGAAACAACATTTTAGTGATGCTGCTTTTTCAAGCATGCCCCTCGCTGACTTTTATGCCACATTACCTCTGACTGATGAACAACCATTTGAATATTGGCTCAGACTGAACAGGGCTATGGAGGTTGCTGAAGATTGTCTAAAGAGACAGGAAAAAAGTGTTGAAGACCCATCTCGTGAGCTCACAGTCATGTTCATCAGACATTGCCCTAACGCTGAACTGTCCCTTATCTTTAAGTGCAAGCCATTACAGCAAAGGACCGCTGCAGATGTTCATGAGGTTGGATGAATACAGGAGGGAGCAGAGGTACTCCCACTTATCTAAGGTGACCCCAGCCATCGCAACAATGAAGCAGGAAGTTGGTGATGTCATGCCAATCACCATGCCTGCTGTGAGTCCCCACATGGAAGTACTTAAGGCGTTGCCTTACCCAGCCCAGACTATTCAGGGCTCAGCTGAGCCGATGGAGCGTATCCTTGCAATGCTGGAGCGTGTGCTGGAGCAGAGGCCACAACAGTCTGAAATGGGCCATGTAACGTGTACGGACATGATACTTACTTTCACTGCAGGGCCAATCAACTCTGCTTTCTTTGTCATGTAGCTGGCCAGGCACACTCTCAGTGCCCCAGGGCCGCAGCTCTGAGCACAGCTGGTGGAGTCCCTACAGTAACCACTGCTCAGCTCCCGGAAAACTAGTAGGCCTGCATGTAGAAGGGGAGAGTGTTGGGCCTTTTGTAGAGTCCCCATCGGTGAGAGCTGTTGATTTGGAGTCTATATATAAAAGTGTTTGTGACGAAATGGAGACTGAGAAGAGTATCATAATGCAGAACACAGACTTTCCTCGTATGAGGATTTATTCTATAACAAGGTGTTAATAGGAGGAGAAGTAGAAGTGAGATCTATGCTTGACAGTGGATCCATGGCTTGTACCTTGAGCTCTAGGGTCTTAGCTGAACTGTTGCATGCAGGAGTGTTGAAAAGTCCATCATTGAGTCCTACAGACGTAGTCTTGGTTGGTTGTGGTGGGTTGAAGATGAGGTCTTTGGGAGTATGTGAGCTGAGATGGCTGTAGTGTTGCCGTGCCTACACTGGTGGTTGAAGGCCAGAGTGATGACCTTGGGCAGCAATCTCCTAAAGCACTTGATTCGCCACCTGAAGACGGATGGAGATCTCTGGAAGAGGGTTTATACTCCTGTGTGTGACGGGGGTGAGGAGAGCAAGCTAATCGATATGATGGCTAATGTGGAGAGATGGAGAGACAGTGAAGTACCTGACAAAGTTGGAACTGTGAGACTAAAAGGGGCTGTGACCCTAGAGCCTACGCAGGAGCACTTAGTCTGGGGCAGACTACGAAACACTCAGAATCTATCAGTGGGCAGTGCTGTTTTGATTTTGCCCAGCAGTTCAAGGTCAACATCAAGGCCAATCCTGGTAGGGAGGACAGTAGCTCTATTGCGGGGGGATGGGTGGCTCCCCGTTAGAGTGATAAACCCTTCTCAGAAGACAGTGACATTGAGACGAAACGGCACTCTTTCCTTGCATGGCTCTAGAGGACTTTGACTGTTCGTGTGTGAATGATGACTCATCAGCAGCTTTCCAGCAGCAAGTGCAGAGAACGGCTGATATACTCACTGACTGCCAAGATGACTTGACACTGACTGATGACGGTTCCAGCCAACTTCACGATACTGACGGACCAAACAGTTCAAGCAGTTCTGCGGTCTTACGTGACTTAGGTTTGACTGATACTGATGTCTCCTCCTGTCAAGTGTCTCCTGCTGGTAAGAAGAAACACATCCAGCTCATAGCTGAGTACCAGTCCATTTTTTCAGGCAAAAGTTGGATTGTTGAAAAGCTTCCGGATGTCTTTCAACTGAGTGATGAGAAACCCTTTCGGATGCCTTTCACCAAATCATTATGAGAAGCTCAAACAAGCATTGAATGAGATGGAAGAACGTGATATCATAAGGAAGTCCAGTAGTGAGTTCGCCTCTCCCCTTGTCCTTGTATGGAAGAAGTCTGGAGACCTGAGACTCTGTACTGATTTTCGTTTGATCAAAGCTCGCACCATCAAAGATGCCCACCCACTCCCTCACCAGGCTGACGCGCTGGCTGCTTTAGGTGGAAATGCCTTTTTCTCGACAATGGACCTTATCTCTGGCTTTTGTATGCCACAGGGGTTATATAATAGTTCTGCAACCTTTATGAGGATGATGCTAAACATCTTTGGGGATCAGAACTTTCTTAGCCTGCTGGGTTACCTTGACGATGTCTTGGTCTATGCACCCACTGAAGATCTGGCTATACAGCGCCTGGAAATGTTTTTTGAGCGTCTCAAGGCTCACAACCTGAAGTTGGCGCCAAAAAAGTGTAACTTTCTGCAGAGGTCTGTGAAGTTTCTGGGGCATATCATTAGTGCGGATGGTGTAGCTACAGACCCTGAGAAGGTGAGGGCAATTACAGGAGTAACAGAAGCTGATCTGATGAAAGATGACATTCCATCTCAGAAGAAATTGAGGTCATTCCTTGGGATGGTGGTGTATCATCGACAGCTCAATGAAGGTTGCTCGACCATCGCAAATCCTCTCTTTGGATTGACTACTAGACACAAGACTCCACGCTGGAAAAATAAGTGACGCTCACCTGTCAGGAAGTTGACGGCTGCCTACTGGACAACAGAATGCAGACAGGCCTTATTCCAGCTAAAGCAAGCCTTACTGGACCAGCTTTTGTTGGCCCACCCCAACTTCGACAAACCCTTTCTACTCTCAGTGGATGCGTCCAGCAACGGTTTAGGTGCTGTGCTGTCCCAGATGCAGGAGCAGGGAGCTACAGCGAGACCCATAGCCTTCGCGAGCAAGTCCCTCAGTTATGCACAGTCGAGGTATCCTGCCCACAGGCTCGAGTTCTTTGCCATGAAATGGGCTCTGTGACAAGTTCCACCACTGGCTACGGGGACAGCAGTTCACGGTATGGACGGATAATAATCCCCTGACATACATTCTGACCAAAGCAAAGCTTGATGCTTGTGAACAGAGATGGGTCGCCAAGCTGGCAGCGTACGAGTTTGACATCAAGTACATCCCTGGAAAAATAAATGTTGTTGCAGATGCTTTGAGCAGAGAGCCCTTCGTACGACCTAGTGCACTCCATCGCCTGACAAGGGTCCGGTACGAAACTTTACTAGCTGAAGCTAACACTGTGCGCACAGACAGAGTGCAAGATGTGTTTCGCTGGTCCAGCCACCCCTTTGACAAAGCCTCTGACTCCAATGAAGTGGTCATTAGCTGTCAGGCTACTGTTGACCCCCCCATCTGGTGCTTAATCAAGACATGAAGTAGCAGCTGTTCTTCATTCACACAGGTGCTGGGTGGGTGAAGTAGGCTCACATGCACTGCTGTTGCCACAGCTTCCACAGGCTGTTATGCCATCAGAGCAGACCGATGTCGATGTTCTGCCACAAGACCTACTGATGAGTAAGCAGCGTGATGACGACATGATCAGCAGAGTGATCTTCTTTGTGGAGAGGGGGAGAAGACTATCCCGGAGAGAGCGTGCCCATGAGAGTGTTGAGGTTTTGTGTCTTCTCAGAAGTTGGGACAAGTTGACCATGAAGATGGGTGTACGGTATCGTGTTTCGAAGAATGTGGTTACAAAGAGAAACTTATCTGTATGTGGTTCCAGCCTCCATGAAAGCAATGGTGTTGAAGGGTGTCCATGATGAAGCTGGCCACCAGGGCCAACAGAGGACAGTCTACCTGACAAGACAGTTCTTCTGGCATGGCCTGGAGAGGGAGGTAAAAGCTTATGTGAAGTGCTGCAGGAGTTGTGTGGTGAGCAAGACTCCTGATCTGGAAGCAAGAGCTCCTCTTGAGAGCATAATAACAACTGAGCTTCTTGAACTAGTGTGCATAGACTTCTGGTCTGCAGAAGATTCTTCAAACAAGTCCTTGGATGTGCTTGTTGTTACTGACCACTTTACCAAATTGGCTCATGCCTTCTCGTGTCCGAACCAGTGTGCTAAGTCTGTAGCTCATCAGTTGTGGAACAACTATTTCTCTGTCTACGGGATGCCTCGCCGTATACACTCAGACCAGGGAGCCAACTTTGAGAGCGCTTTAATAACCAAACTGCTGAGTGTTGCAGGTGTTCAGAAGTCTCACACCACGCCGTACCATCCGATGGGGAACGGGTCCTGCGAAAGGAAAGGATGAATAGGACTTTGGGAAACATGATCCGGGCCCTGCCTACGAGAGCAACGCACAGATGGCCTCAGTCGCTGAAGTCCCTCAGGTTTGCGTACAATTGTACAATCCACGAGACCACAGGCGTTTGCCCCTTTCCTGCTAATGTTTGGGAGGACGCCAAGACTGCCTGTTGACATAGTCTTTGGCTCTGTCATAGAGAACCCAGAAGTTGTCGACTATGACCAGTTTGTTCAGTCTTTGAGGAGAGATCTGAAAGAAGCCATGAATACAGCTCAGGCATCTGCCGCGAAGCAGTTGAAGAGGCATGCTGACCTTTATAACAGAAGAGTCAGAGGAGCACAAGTGGAGATTGGGGATTGTATGTTGCTGTCCAACAAGGGGGAGCGAGGAAAGCGGAAGCTCGCTGACCGTTGGAAGGATACGGTCTACCTTGTCACTGGATTGAATGCTGACAGTCACACTTTTAAGATTCAGAACAGCTCCACTGGACAGGAGAAGACAGTACATCACAACCTGAAAATGCCAGTCAACTTTCTTCCTCTTCCCTGAGGACATGAATGACAGCCTTGTGGTCTCAGCAGCCATGGACACTGCAGTGGATGATGGTGTTGAGTACAGAACCAGAGTGTGGGTGTCAGAGTTGTCTTCTGAAGGAACAGGTGACACAAGCCTGGAGGGTGATGTGCGATCCGTGGATGCTCAGGATATTCCACCTTTGGATTCCGTGGATGATATACTGCAGCTGGAAGGTCTGCCTCGATCAGAGAGTCTTCAAGAGTCTGACCGAGACTGTAACAGTGTAGTGAGTGAGCTAATTGACCAGTCTGCTTACCATATCCGTACTGACCTACCAAACGCGGACCATTCCTTACCTGATCAGTTACGTACTGACTGTGTTGACGGACACACTATTGCAACAGTACACAACACTGTTACCCCTTATGCAGTTGAAGGTAGTCGGGGTCATATTAGGTCAAGGGCAGGAAGGCTATTTAAACCAGTGTCAAGACTGATTGAGATTATGAATCAGCAGAAAGTTAGCTCTTGAAGGTTAAATATGTGAATAGAGGGTCAATGGTATTGACATCTTTGAATTGTTTTGCTTTTACATCATTGTGACCATGATTAGAGGTTGCAGGATGGTAATGTGACATATGATAAAGTCTCTTATGGTGGTTTATTTTATTACTTGGATGTTTTAAAGTCACTGAGTGTACTTAACATGTGACAGGCATGTTTACCTATGAGGGCTAAGGGGATTGATCAACCGCTTTTCACTCTAATTCTCAAGGAGAATAGTCTGACTGTGACTGGAATATTTAGTGACTGATTTAAAGCATCCTCGATATACACAGCTTTACCTTTTATTTTTCCCTATTAGGTATAAAAATATATCTATATTTTTTTATCTAATATATCTGTTACGACTTCTAGGAGTAGTGGGTGCGGAGTCAGGCGCAGAGAGTAAAGGACAACTGTATTTATTTCCTGAAGAAAAGTAGGTCACGCCAAAACACCAGGCGCATACAATGACTGGACACAAACAGTCCGGAGAAATACAAAAAATATCACAGCCACAAAACGAGAAACCAACCCGCACAAAAGCCGGCGGGCTTATTACTGGGTTTATTAAATAGCCCAGAATCAAAACCTAAACACAAAACAGGTGCAACTAATCAGACACAACTAAATGAAACAGAAAAGGGGATCGGTGGCAGCTAGTAGGCCGGCAAAGACGAGCGCCTATACTTTTTTTTTCTCTCTCTGGATTATTCTGTAGATATTCTGTAGATATAGTGACTTTTGTTCCTGATATGTTTGCACAGTGCAGTTTTTTGTATTTTTATTATTTTTGTTTGCAAGTGGAATTCAGTATGGGGAGTGTAACAGGGTTATATTGGTGATTCCCAATGCCACTTTAATGTTAAGCCAATGGGTTTTTGGTTTTAGTTTTGTCTTGCCTTCACCTACTCAGCATCTTATTGGCTGGTTTGCGTAGATTGCTTACGAGGGGGGATGTTCCAGTTGGAATCGTCCCAGTGAACAAGCACCAAACCAGCGGTAAGTTGTTGGTTGCAAAGCACTCCCAAGTGATGATTTAAATGTACAATTTCTATCAATTAGTTTGTAAATGTTATTTGAACATCACACATAAGATGCAGTGGTTTTTTTGGTGCATATTTGTTGTGCATTTAGTTCTAGAGAATTCCAGCAAATACTAGCTAGCAACTTACTGTATTTGGTGGGTGGGTTCGTATATCGTGTACAGTGCACGAGTGCAGAGTTGGATGGTGAGCCGTGCCTTGCATGACGTGCAATTTTGTGCTGTTTCTATCAGAATAAATCTCGATGACTGGTGCTACAAGTTGGAGTTCGTATCGATGATTGATTGTACACAACGCAAGAAGAGTACTGTTACACCTGCCTTCTGCAGCCCTACATTCTTCCTCACACCTGAGTTCCACTTTCTTTGCACATTGATGCATGCCATTCCTGTTTCGCCTGGCCTGACCTCACTCTCAACCTACATTGACGAAAATAACTCAGGCTCTGACTCGGCTCTGTCTGCTTTTAGGTAGACAAGGTCATCTCCAACATCCTTCAATAACACCCGACCGACTTTGTTACTGTGTCGGTATTGGTACGCCTCCAAACTTTTTAAGTTGCTCATCGCCTTACCATCGCAAGCTACTGATTTGACAAAGTAAGTAAATATGCTACCGTTTGATACAAGGCCACTTATTCACATTAATTTACAACCAACAATTACGGTAAAGGTAGGCCTTTTTGATCTCCGTCAGGTTGTGTTCTCACATCATTATTAGTTTGGCATGAATGAATGAAGAAACAGTTTGTTTACTTCGAACTGGAAATAACACCCATAATTCGCGCAAGGCATCATGGGACATGGGAAACTTGTGGATTTTAAATTATTTATTTTTTATTTCACCTTTATTTAACCAGGTAAACTAGTTGAGAACCAGTTCTCATTCACAACTGCAACCTGGCCAAGATAAAGCAAAGCAGGGCGTCACAAACAACAACACAGAGTTACACATGGAATAAACAAACAGTCAATAACACAACAGAGAAAAAGTCTATATACAGTGAGTGCAAATGAGGTGAGATAAGGGAGGTAGGCAATAAATAGGCCATAGTGACAAAATAATTACAATTTAGCAATTAAACACTGGAGTGATAAATGTGCAAGAAAATGGATGTGCAAGTAGAGATACCGGGGTGCAAAGGAGCAAATAAATAAACAAACAAATAAATAAATAACAGTATGGGGATGAGGTAGTTGGATGGGCTATTTACATATGGGCTATGCACAGGTGCAGTGATCTGTGAGCTGCTCTGACAGCTGGTGCTTAAAGTTAGTGAGGGAGATATGGGTCTCCAGCTTCAGTGATTTTTATTTTATTTATTTATTTATTTATATTTTTTTGCACTTTGTTCCAGTCACTGGCAGCAAAGAACTGGATGGAAAGATGGTCAAAGGAGGAATTGGCTTTGGGGGTGACCAGTAAAATATACCTGCTGGAGTGCGTGCTAAGGGTGAGTGCTGCTATGGTGACCAGTGAGCTGAGATAAGGCGGGGCTTTACCTAGCAAAGACTTATAGATGACCTGGAGACAGTGGGTTTGGCGACGAATATGAAGCGAGGGCCAGCCAACGAGAGCAGACAGGTCGCAGTGGATAAGAGATATCAAAAAGTTGTATACAAGCAACCGTTCCGGAATTTTTGAAGTTGTAAAGACGTTTATTGCTTAAACTGTGTAGGAGGAGCCTCTATTCTCTCTCCTCATCATTTGACCCACATTGTCTGCGAGTATCCTAGCAACGGTTCCGTTTTGGGATCTCAGTATTGACACAGAGAGCCTTGAGCAAAGTACAGGAGAGGGGTTACTTAAATCGCTCTCCCTCCAACGGTACACCGGATTTACAAATCGGAAGAGGACGATTTTAGTCTGAAATACTTTTGTCTAACTGTTTGTTTTAGTGGTCAAAACGATAGTTGTTTGGAAAGTAAGGGACTTCCTTGCTTCTGACATGATTTACAGATGCTTGAAAGACAGGCGATGGGTTACGAAAACAGCTCTAGTTACAGATTGGTAGCCCCGATTTGAAATCCGACTTCGATTTGAAAAGCAGAGAAGTGGGCGAAGATTTCAAACAAAATGTTGCGACTGTGGTCAAAATGGCAGCTGTTTGGGAACGTTTGAAAAACAGGGTCCTGTGTGGCTCAGTCGGTAGAGCATGGCGCTTGCAACGCCAAGCGTCGTGGGTTCGATTCCCGCTGGGGCCACCCATATGTAAAAGTAGTGGCCCCAGCCGACTTGTAAGTCGCTTTGGACAAAAGCGTCTGCTAAATGGGATATATTTTTTTTATTTTTTTTTTTATGTGGTAAGGCAGTTACAAAAACAGCTGTACCATAAGTTCCGTAGTGAATATTTTAATTCCGCAAACAGCTTTGAATAGCAGAGAAGTAGGCGAATATCCCATACACTCTAACTTTTCGTCTAACTTGTTGCGTATTGGTCAAAATGGACATTGTTTGCAAAAATCTTACAGAAAGTATTGTTGATGCAAATATTACTTGTGTCCACACGCCTGGTGTGAGTAGCAGAGAAGTGCACAAAGCTGATAGGCCTTTAATTTTCTGTCTAAGTGGTTGCCAAATGCAATGATTTGCGTCAAAAGTTGCATGAGAAAATGACAGTTTGAAGTGATGTCACAATGGGGAGGATTCAAATCTTGAGAAATCCCATGTTAGCGGATGGGGGGACAAAAAGCAGACAAAAAAATGAATAACGTAAAAAGTATAGCAGGTATCAAGAAGTTGTATACAAGCAACCCGATCCAGACCATTCTGCACATTCTGAAGTTGGAACGGCGTTTCTAGCATAAATGCTGTAGGAGGAGTAGCCGGCGGAATAATAATAATAAGAAGAAGTATATAAAGTAGGGCGACAACTATACTGTGTCAGTGAAATGTATATAGGTTCAGAACTTATGTGAAACAGCACAGTTAAAAAAATGTGGCAAATAGAAATCAAACTGGATGGTCTTCAAAGATAGATAGGAGGGGGTCAGGGTAGCTGAAGGATGGGATTAAAAACAAACAAAAGGTAACTATTGTAAAATACATTGTCCGTAAAATGTATATTGTATGTATAAGCTCGAAGTAGAAACATAACGGACCAGACACGTTGCGTGCGCGAGCTTCGCAAAATACATTTAGAAGTCGATGTTATTCAATTATTGCACCCACACAGCTCGCGCGCCCCTATGAGCGTCTGCGTTGCCAAGGGCTAAAATAGAAGTCGTTTCTATTTCTGACGCAGATCGCGCTGCAAGTCCTGCCTCTCCCATCTCCTCATTGGTTTATAGAAGCAGGTACCCACATGCCTTCTCCTCATTGGTTATACCCATGTGGGTGATTGAAAGACAAATGTTTTGCCGGTTGTAGTGGTAAAAGTGTAGATGCCAATCACCATATAAGTTCAAAGATGAAAAAAGCATGGAAGGAGGAGAGATGACTAGAAACGAATTTGGTTGGCCGTTTTATGTGTGGATTAATTGTCAGAGTAGAGGACCTTGTGCATTTCAGGTAAAATAACAACAAAATGTTTATATCCCAGGACAAATTAGCTAGCAAGTGCAAGCTAACTAGCTAAATAGCCATACATGTTTAATGCTTTTCGATCTGTCCCCAAATTAATGTCATTGCTTCAGAGTTCGTTTGATATTTTAACCTGCGTGTCGTGATCAAGTTTGGTGTAGGGGGACAAAATAAATTTATGCACGATAGCGCACGATTTAGGTTCCGTGTAACTGTTGTTGTCCATTAGTTTACTCCATTAGGGGAGGGGTGGTAGTTTTAATGGAAAATAATGAAGGAGAATATATTTAAAAATAAATAAAAATAATAATATATATGTAGTACCAGTCAAAAGTTTGGACACACCTACTCATTCCAGGGTTTTTCTTCATTCGTACTATTATCTACATTGTGGAATCCCAAACCATCTCAATTGGGTTGAGGCCAGTTGATTGTGGAGGCCAGGTCATCTGATGCCTCACTTATCACTCTTCTTCTTGGTCAAATAGCCCTTACACAGCCAGAAGGTGTGTTTTGGGTCACAGAGTAGATGAACGGATGATCTCTGCATGTGTGGTTCCCACCGTGAAGCATGGAGGAAGAGGTGTGATGTTGTGTGGGTGCATTGCTGGTTGCACTGTCAGTGATTTATTTAGAATTCAAGGCACGCTTAAACAGCATAGCTACCACAGCATTCTGCAGCGCGACGCCATCCCATCTGGTTTGGGCTTAGTGGGACAATCATTTGTTTTTCACCAGGACAATGACCCAACACACCCCCAGGCTGTGTAAGGGCTATTTGACCAAGAAGAAGAGTGATGGAGTGCTGCATCAGATGACCTTACCTCCACTATCACCCAACTATGGTTTGAGATTATTTGTACCACAGAGTGAAGGAAAAGCATCCAAAAAGTGTTCAGCATATAGTGCTCAGAAAATAGTAAAAATAAATAAAAACCCTTAAATGGGTAGGTGTGTCCAAACTTTTGACTGGTATTGTATATACACATGTACTTGTAGGTAGGGGTAACTGTAACGGCCGTCGTCGGTGGAATAAGGTGAGGACCAATGCGCAGCGTGGTATGTGTTTATCTTTTTAATAAAGTAAACTGAATACTGAATAACAAAACAAAGAAACAACCGGAAGAGTTCCGTCTGGTGTAGACACACAAAGACTGAAAACAACCACCCACAAAACACAATCGAAAACAGGCTACCTAAATATGGTTCTCAATCAGGGACAACGATTGACAGCTGCCTCTGATTGAGGACCATACCAGGTCAAACAAAGAAATAGAAAATCATAGAAAAACTAACTCACGCCCTGACCATACCAAAACAAAAGACAAAACAAAGGAACTATGGTCAGAACATGACAGTAACAGTGACCAGGCAATTAGGATATATAATAAGCAGAGTATCAATAGTATGAAGTGCATTCAGAAAGTATTCAGACCACTTGACCATTTCCACATTTTGTTACGTTACCTTATTCTAAAATGCATTAAAAACAAATGTCCCTCATCAATCTACACAAAATACCCCATAATTACAAAGCAAAAACTAGTTTTAGATATTTTAGCAAATTAATGAATAATTTACATAAATATTCAGAACCTTTACTCAGTACTTTGGCAGCGATTACAGCCTTGAGTCTTCTTGGGTGTAAAGGTACAAGGTTGGCACACCTGTATTTGGGGAGTTTCTCTCATTCTTCTCTGCAGATCCTTTCAAGCTTTATCAGGTTGGATGGGGAGAGTCGCTGTACAGCTATTTTCAGGTCTCTCCAGAGTGCTCTGGAGCAGGTTTTCATGGAGAATCTCTTTGTACTTTGCTCAGTTCAATTTTCTTCATTGCTGACTAGTCTCATTGCCACTGAAAAACATCCCCACAGCATAATGCTGCCACCACCATGCTTCACCATAGGGGTGGTGCCAGGTTTCCTCCAGATATGACTCTTGGCATTCAGGCCAAAGAGTTCAATCTTGGTTTCATTAGACCAGAGAATCTTGTGTCTCATGGTCTGAAAGTCCCTTAGGTGCCTTTTGCCAAACTCCAAGTGGACTATCATGTGCTTTTTACTGAGGAGTGGCTTCCGTCTGACCACTCTACCATAAAGGTGTGATTGGTGGAATGCTGAAGAGATGGTTGTCCTTTTGTAAGGTTGACCCATCTCCACAGACAAACTCTGGAGCTCTGTCAGAGTGACCATTGGGTTCTTGGTCACCACCCTGACCAAGGCCCTTCTCCCCGATTGCTCAGTTTGTCTGGGCGGCCAACTCTATGAAGAGTCTTTGTGGTTTAAACTTCTTCCATTTAAGAATGATGGAGACCACTGTGTTCTTGGGGACCTTCAATGCTGCAGAAATTTGTAGGTACCCTTCCCCAGATCTGATCCTCAACATAATCCTGTCTCTTTCGACCTTATGTCTTGGTTTTTCCTCTGAAGTGCACTGTCAACTCAAATCAAATCAAATTTATTTATATAGCCCTTCGTACATCAGCTGATATCTCAAAGTGCTGTACAGAAACCCAGCCTAAAACCCCAAACAGCAAGCAATGCAGGTGTAGAAGCACGGGGGCTCGGAAAAACTCCCTAGAAAGGCCAAAACCTAGGAAGAAACCTAGAGAGGAACCAGGCTATGTGGGGTGGCCAGTCCTCTTCTGGCTGTGCCGGGTGGAGATTATAACAGAACATGGCCAAGATGTTCAAATGTTCATAAATGACCAGCATGGTCGAATAATAATAAGGCAGAACAGTTGAAACTGGAGCAGCAGCACGGCCAGGTGGACTGGGGACAGCAAGGAGTCATCATGTCAGGTAGTCCTGGGGCATGGTCCTAGGGCTCAGGTCCTCCGAGAGAGAGAAATAAAGAGAGAAGGAGAGAATTAGAGAACGCACACTTAGATTCACACAGGACACCGAATAGGACAGGAGAAGTACTCCAGATATAACAAAATGACCCTAGCCCCCCGACACAAACTACTGCAGCATAAATACTGGAGGCTGAGACAGGAGGGGTCAGGAGAACTGTGGCCCCATCCGAGGACACCCCCAGACAGGGCCAAACAGGAACTGTGGGACTCAACTGTGGGAGCTTATATAGACAGGCGTGTGCCTCTCCAAATTTTGTCCATTCAATTGAATTTACCACAGGTGGACCAATCAAGTTGTAGAAACATCTCAACGAGTCTCATAGCAAAGGGTCTGAATACTTATGTAAATAAGGTTTTTATGTTTTACATTTTTTATATATTTGCAGAAATGTCAAAAAACTGTTTTCACTTTGTCTTTATGGGGTATTGTGTGTAGATTGAGGAAATGATTTAATAAAAAAATCAATTTTAGAATAATGCTGTAAAGTAACTAAATGTGGAAAAAGGGAAGGGGTCTGAATCATTTATCTATGCACTGTATGTGAAGAGTGTGTGTGTGTGTGTGTGTGTGTGTGTGTGTGTGTGTGTGTGTGTGTGTGTGTGTGTGTGTGTGTGTGTGTGTGTGTGTGTGTGTCAGTCAGTGTAGTATGCATGAGTTTGTGGGTAGAGTCTAGTGTGTGTGCATAGATCCAGTGCAAGAAGTCAGTCCAAAAAAATGAAGAATAATAATAAATAAAAAAACAACACCTTCACAGACATATGCATTGAGTAAATTTACTGAGATGTCACTGTGACTGACTCCCCCAGTAGTTCAAGGGAGGCATTACAGATGGGGAGGCATTACAGATGGGGAGGCATTACAGATGGGGAGGCATTACAGATGGGGAGGCATTACAGATGGGGAGGCATTACAGATGGGAAGGCATTACAGATGGGGAGGCATTACAGATGAGGAGACATTAAAGATGGGGAGGCATTACAGATGGGGAGGCATTACAGATGGGGAGGCATTACAGATGGGGAGGCATTACAGATGGGGAGGCATTACAGATGGGAAGGCATTACAGATGGGGAGGCATTACAGATGGGGAGGCATTACAGATGGGGAGGCATTACAGATGGGGAGGCATTACAGATGGGGAGGCATTACAGATGGGGAGGCATTACAGATGGGGAGGCATTACAGATGGGGAGGCATTACAGATGGGGGGGCATTACAGATGTATGCAAACCACAGGAACATGTACACAATGCTGTTCAATTGTGGTGAAAATAATTCAAGCTGTAGGAAGTCAGGAAAGCAACAATAGCATTACTTGTTGAGTCAGAGAACCATGAGCCTAATTTAATGAATCACTTCAATCTTAGAAATGATGGGGTGGGCACATCAGTCAAAGCAAAATTACAGTTACTGGAATTATTACACTTGAGGATAAAGTTCTCAATATAAATAAAACATGGAAATATACAAGACATTAAATAATAAATGTTCTTTAATTCACACAAGCTCACATAACTGCAATTCTTGCGATTACCATTTCAACAAAGTTGATTGGAAGCTAATACAAACAAAAACATTAGACAGCAAAAACAATATTGTAAAATAAACATCCATAAAAGCATTCATATTTGATGAACACATTCAAGGGCCTCTACATATTAGTGACAAGTGCTTACCAGAAGAAGTCCTCACTAAAGTGCCTATGAGAGGACGCTTCTAGACTATTGAGATGCAGCCCCAGTGTGTGTCCTCAAGGTGACGAGGGTTGAAGGTTGAGGGTTGACCCCCAGGGGTCGGTGGGAGGCAAATGGGGAGAACATGAAGACGTTTCTCGTTCCTCGTAGTGACAGGAAGTCAGAAGTCACCCACTGCTCCAGATGTTGCCGCTGTTACAAGTTCTGCCTTCAACTCCGCCTGTAACACACACACGTCAGGTCATGTTGGAAACTCAGGGCTTGTGGTTTTAAGAGTAAAGCTTAAACCACTAACATGTGATCTTTCTGTCCAAGAACTTGGGAGGTCATCTACATGTCATCCACTCACACCAGAAGGCCTCTTCTCAAACACACAACACACATAACAAACATAGTGTGTGTGTGTAGGTGTGTGTGTATTTGGGGTGAGAGCAGCAGGAAGCTCATGTTGGCGGGAGAGTCCACCTGCAATCGGCTGGCCTAGGTTAAGGATATGACATTGAATCAAATTTTATTTGTCACATGCGCTGAATACAACAGGTCTAGCTAGACCTTACCATGAAGTCCTTACTTACAAGCCCTTAACCGACAATCCAGTTCAAGAAATAGAGTTAAGAAAATATTGACTAAATAAACTAAAGTAATTATTTTATAAAAAAGTAACACAATAAAATAAGGGGGGGTGTCAATGTAAATAGTCCGGGTGGCCATTTGATTAATTGTTCAGCAGTCTTATGACTTGCGGGTAGAAGCTGTTAAGGAGCCTTTTGGACCTAGACTTGGCTCTCCGTTACCGCTTGCCGTGTGGTAGTAGAGAGAACAGTCTATGACTTGGGTGACTGGAGTCTTTGACAATTTTTTGGGCCTTCCTCTAACACCGCCAAGCATATAGGCAAGAAGCTTAGCCCCAGTGATGTACTGGGCCATACACCTTATGGTCAGATGCTGAGCAGTTGCCATACCAGGCTCCACGCTCCACGACAGCCCCGTCGATGTTAATGGGGGCCTGTTCGGCCCTTCTTTTCCTGTCGTCCACAATCAGTTCCTTTGTCTTGCTCACATTGAGGAAGAGTTTGTTTTCCTGGCACCACACTGTGGAGTGTGGGGTGCGATTGAAATTGCGTCATTAGTGGATTGCGTCATTAGTGGATCTTTTGGGGTGGTATACGAATTGGAGTGGGTCTAGGGTTTCCGAGATGATGGTGTTGATGTGAGCCATGACAAGCCTTTCAGAGCACTTCATGGCTACCGACGTGAGTGCTATTGGCGCGGTAGCCATTTAGGAAGGCTACATTCACTTTCTTGGTCAGAGGGACTATGGTGGTCTGTTTGAAACGTAGGTATTACAGACTCGGTCAGGGAGAGGTTGAAAATGTCAATGAAGAAAGTTGGTCTGCGCATGCTCTGAGTACACATCCTGGTAATCTGTCTGGCCCCACGGCCTTGTGAATGTTGACCTGTTTAAAGGTCTTGCTCACATCGGCTATAGAGAGCATGATCACACAGTCATCCTGAACAGCTGGTGATCTCATGCATGCTTCAGTGTTGCTTGCATCAATGCGAGCATAAAAGGCATTTGGCTTGTCTGGTAGGCTCGTGTCACTGGGCAGCTTGCGGCGGGGTTTATCTTTGTAGTCTGTAGCTCGTTGAGTGCGGCCTAGTGCCAGCATTGGTTTGTAGTTGTAAATAGACTGCTACGAATAATATAGATGAGAACTCTCTCGATAGATAGTGGGGTCTACAAATTATCATGAGGTACTCTACCGCAGGCGAGCATTACCTCGAGACTTCTTTAATATTAGACATCGCGCACTAGCTGTTATTGACAAATAGACACCCTGCCCCTAGTCTTACCAGACGTTGCTGCTCTGTCCTACCGATGCACAGAAAACCAAGCCACCTCTATATTATCCATGTTGTCCTTCAGCCACGACTCAGTGAAACATAAGATATTACAGTTTTAATGTCCCATTGGTAGGATAGTCTTGATCGGAGATAATCCAGTTCATTTTCCAGTGATTGCACATTGGCCAATAGGACGGATGGTAGTGGCAGTTTGCCCACTCTCCGATGAATTCTCACAAGGCACTCCGATATCCGCCCCGGGTATCTCCTTCTTTTCTTCATGCAAATGACGGGCCTGGTCCTGGGAAAGCAGTATATCCTTTGCGTCAGACTCATTAAATAAAAAATCTTCATCCAGTTTGAGGTGAGTAATCTCTATTCTGCCATTCTCTGTGACACGGAGGCTCTCCGCACTGCCAAAGCTGACTCTCTATTCACATTGTCCTAGATCTATCCACTGCCTTCGACACCGTGAACCATCAGATCCTGCTTTCCACCCTCTCAAGGCTGGGCGTCTTAGACTCTGCACTCTCTTGGATTGCATTCTGCCTGGCAGGCCATTCCTACCAGGTGACGTGGAGAGGATCTGTTGTTGCACCACATATTATCACTACTACGGAACATCAAAAGGAACTTCCCCTCCCTACCTTCAGGCTCAAACCCTATACCCCAACCCGAGCATGCCGTTATGTCACCTCAGGTCTCCTGGCCCTCCCATCCTATGGAACGGCGGGTCCAAGCACTTCTCTATCCTGGTTGAACCAGCATCTTCCTGAAGCTAGGAAATCGGAGTCCCTGCCCATCTTCCAAAAATATCTGAAACCCTACCTCTTCAAACAGTCTCTTAAATAATCCTTCTCCTCACCTCGACCCCACCCCCAAAATATATCAAATAACAATGAACCAGCACTTGCACTTTAAAGGTTCCTTTTCTTAGCTCTGGTCCAAGGAATAGTGCGCATTCCTCCTCTAATAGTGGAATGCACCACATGCCTTGGACCAGAGCTAGTCGGTTTCTATGAATTGAGGAGAAGCAGGAATTCACAGGAAAATCATCAGGGAAATCAAATCCCTGTGGTAGTTTAAAGTGAATGTTTTTGACTTTGACCTCAATGGAGTGGCTAGTTTATGAGGTGACTTGGAGGAGTCAACTTTGCTTGGCATGTTGACCTTAACAGCAGCGGTATACAGCTGAATGGTTTTGTCATTTGTAGACATTTTCTAGTGTATCAAGTTGCAGTAAGTCATGTTAATCATTCAAACAGGCTTCTACAAAACTTCAATCATATGTAACAAGATGAGAAAATAGCTTATTATGCTATCTATCTATTTGTCATTTCACACTGGGTTTGATTTGCAATACAAAGAATGCCACTGCACAATCCACATTCCAAGGGCATCAGAGCTCTTTTTGTTGCAATCGAACAAGTGTAGGCCACAGCGTGATAGATATCGACATGTTACATTTATATTGCAGGTTTATTTTCCATGATCGGCTCAACTACTTGGCCCGTAACATCCCGAAAGGTGTTTACTGGCAAAAATGGCAAGCCACCAGTGGCAATGTCCAGTGTTTACCGACAATGCTTGTAATATTGTAATAGTGTTTATTGTCCATTGGAAATAATGGACAGTTACTGAACAGAAAGTATAAGCATTGGCCAGCAGGATATTCACCTTTTATTTAATCAAACTCCAATGGAAATCTGGTTTAAATATGGTGATGTGACTAAGGAAACAGGAATAGTTTCAGTTGCTATGGGAAATATAAACAAAACTAACATCACCAAAATAAAATGCGCGAAAGTCGAAATGTTTCGCCACCAGATGGCGCACAATCTTCATGATACACTGAACAGTGGTGATGTGGATCAAATATTTGTGTGAATTCACATAACTAGGTAAAAATAAAACAAGATGAGTCAAGACCTTATTTTCAACACAGTTTATTCCAAGCACAGGAGTCATATTTTGGTCTCACTTACCAGCTATTGTATTGGCATATTTTCTGTCCCATTCAAACTGAAACACAAGCTTTTTCAATAAAAAAAACCATAATGGATTGCAGTTGGGAGTGAAGATTCGTCTCTGCCTTCTCATTGCACCTCTCATGCAAGAAAATCCCAAACTTCTTTTGATAAACCATGATTCCTACGGTTCACCCAGTGCAACTGAACTCTATTGATAATAGCTTATATTATTAACAACATGATCATTACAATAATACCTGACAGCCCAACAGTGTCACGTGAGGGTTAACCCTAGTAGTGATGACCACAGTAATATTTAGGAAGCTCTTTCACTGGTAGGCAAATGAACAGGATTTTGTTCTGTGGCCATTTCCTGTGGTCCTAGATCTTTTTGTGCTGTCTAGACAAGTCCTATGGCCACTGGCATGACAAAACTGATCTAGGGCCAGCCTGGCCATTTTCATGTGGACAACACACACACAAGCCTGTTTGACAAAGTGAGAAAAAGATTATTGCAATTGATTGATGGATTCTAATATAACAGCTTGACTGGGTTACCTTCTCCACCAATAGACATCCTTGTTGCCAGGTAGGCCACTGCACTGTGCATATTAAAACATATAAAAAATAAGCTTATTAAATCACGACCTCTTCGAGGTGTTTTACATGGTGTTTTTTCATTTTATAAATGGGAAAGGGGGATACCTAGGCAGTTGTACAACTGAATGCATTCAACTGAAATGTCTTCCGCATTTAACCCAAACCCTCTGAATCAGAGAGGTGCGGGGGGCTGCCATAATCAACATCCACGTCTTCGGCGCCCGGGGAACAGTGGGTTAACTTCCTTGCTCAGGGGCAGAATGACAGATTTGTACCTTGTCAGCTCGGGGATCCTATACAGCAACCTTTCGGTTACTGGCCCAATGCTCAAATGCTGACACATCTGGAGTATTGTATAGTATTGACTGTATTCATGAAGTGACTCAAGATTAAGAGTGCTGATCTAGGATCAGTTTAGCCTTTTATATCATAATGAATCAGATTACATGGACATGGGGGACCTGATCCTAGATCAGCACTCCTACAATGAGAAGCTTAATGAATTTGGCCCCCAATCCTCTTCTTAAGAAGCAAATAGAAACTACCATACAAAGAAACGCTAGGGGCTACATCCAAAACTGCACCCTATTTTTTATTTTACCTTTATTTTACGAAGCAAGTCAGTTAAGAACAGATTCTTATTTTCAATGACGGCCTAGGAACAGTGGGTTAACTGCCTGTTCAGGGGCAGAACGACAGATTTTGTACCTTGTCAGCTCGGGGATTCGAACCTTGCAACCTTTCGGTTACTAGTCCAAACGCTCTAACCACTAGGCTACCCTGCCGCCCCTATGTCGTGCACTAATTTTAGCCAGAGATTTGCCAGAGCCTTATAAGGTTCTAGCCAAAAGTAGAGCACTATAAAGGAAATAGGGTGCCATTTTGGACTCCCCGAGGATTGCATCCCTGAGGTGCCAGACAGGTTGTGATAAAGCAGTATAAAAATATGTCATAATAATATCCATAAAGACGAAAATACACAACAATACAACTATTAAATATTATATAAAATAGATTTCATAAAATGTTTGAGAAGAATTAAAAAAAACAAAAAACATTTTGGGTTCAAGAGACAGTGTTGGTTGACCATGGTCATTTTCCTCTTAAAGATTGTGACGTTGTTGGTCCACTGTCCCACTGTCCAATTTGACTGTAAGTGTTACGCTGTAAGTGTTCACTTTGAGTGTCACAATGTCCTTTTAACTGTAAGTGTTACGCCTCTCCTAAAGCCATTCGACCATTGGAATACTGGAGGGTGAGTGAGCATAAAGCAAGCTGCACGCTTTCAGATTTGCCCAATTCTCAATATCCACTAGGCAACACTGGAGTAACATTGGCAACTGTCCTTAAGTCACCTTTGACCTTTCAGACTTCACAGTCTCAGTATCTCAAGATCCTCCACTTCAGGAGGGTGCGATGAGGTCAAATGTGAGGCAGTGCAGTTAGCTGACCTTTCACCTTCATCCTCCACCAATGAGAGGCAGGCTCCGGGTCAAGCTTCCCATGCTGAGAAGTAGGAGCTTATTCTCACTGCATTAACATAGTTTTTTTTTTGCTTTACAGTGCCCGCACGGACACAGACTGACCGACAGACAGAGGGGGATATTTATCCTTCCTGGTCTGCAAGCGTCACTCTGTTCCATCGTGCGGTTCCAAACCCCCGCAGTCCAAAGTGGTCCTGTTATCATGCACACCTCCGAAAACCAGGTCCGGTGGTGGGGTCCCTTCCCCCCATCCCCAAACCCTAGTGTGTTTTTGTGGTCCTACACATCCCATCTCAAGTACTGCACTCCAACCTTCACAGCCCCCTTTCTAGATCTAGTAGCGGTTCATTTACGGTCCTCAATAATAGCAGTTGAGGCTCCGCGTCCCGGGTTCATCTAGATCTAGTAGTGGTTAATTTACGTTCTTGCCTCAATAGTAGCGGTTGAGGCTCCGCATCCCGGGTTCATCTAGATCTAGTAGTGGTTAATTTACGTTCTTGCCTCAATAGTAGCGGTTGAGGCTCCGCGTCCCGGGTTCATCTAGATCTAGTAGTGGTTAATTTATGTTCTTGCCTCAATAATAGCGGTTGAGGCTCCGCGTCCCGGGTGTGTCGGGTTGACCGTTCATCCAGATCTCTCGTATGATCCTCTCCCTCTCCTCCAGCCGCTGTGCCCGTTCCAGCTCCTCCGCAGACGTGAACACGTTCATGTTGAGCGTGCGCTCGAAGCGGCGGTGGCGGCGCGCGGATAGATCCGACGTGGTTTCCCAGTCCGAGTCTGTGTCGCTGGAGTCCGATGAGGAGTCGGTGGGCCGCAGGCGGTTCTTGGTGGTGGTGCCGGGGCGGCGGCGGCGAGGCTGGCAGTCGGTGCGGCACGAGATCTGGACCACCAGAGCAAACAGGGTGAGGAGAAGGCCCAGGCACACGCCGCACACAAAGTAGAGCGCCGCGCGCTCTGGGTGGTCTGTAGGGAGAGAGAGAGAGAGAGTCAAGTACTGTCATATGTAGAACCAAATGGAGTTCATACATTTCAATATCTTGCCTTTGAAAGCAAAAACTAATTTAACTCTGACTTCCTCTGCCTGCTCTGCTGGATTTACTCATTCTGGCCTTACACAACTGCTCAGTAAATCATTTTGAACACAGAGAGGCACAGTTTGAAATGAAAGAATCTGTACTTCTGCTCCCATGACCGCAGAGATTGGGACAAAAAATAGCGATTAAATCTTTGTGCATAAGAGGTAAAGGAACAGGAAATACTCTCTGTTTTAGCAGCTGGCTGGAGCAGGTGACTTACGGGAACAGGCGTAATATGTGTCTGTGTGTGTGTGTGTGTGGGCACGTGCGTGTGAGAGCGAGAATGTGTGTGTGCCTGCGTGCATATACCGTATGTGTGTGTGACAGTGTTCATGTGTGTGTATGAGGGGGATTTTACAGGGGAAGCTATCTCTACATCTGCATTCCTCCAGTCCATATTTAGTAGCTCCTCTCAGTCACAGTGGAGAGGGAACCTCAATGGAGATTAGTGTCTGTACCACCCATATACAACCTAACAGAAACGATACACTGAAATGTCAATGTAAACCCACTACAGGGCCCGAGCATCAACAATTGGGTAGAATATTATTCATACTTTTCATAATTAATAAACATGATTTCAAAATACGTGCTGAAAATCTGGTATTTCTATGTCAAACGGTTTTGATATGTTTCAGTCCTCTGTGATGTATATTAAGTGTAACATTGCAAACTCAACATGGATACAAATACATTTCAACTCTATACCTGACCTGCTACCGGTGTCTTCTTTTAATAACCATGTGTGTGAGGTGGATACTTTGGTTTCAAAGTCAATTTGTTTAAGACGACCAAGAACCACGTTGTGTGACCTGATTTAGCCCACTGCAGTAAAAGGTTCCTCAGAGCCCAACCTTAAAACCCCTTCTCTACCTCACTGTCATCTAAGAGATTGTGTGAATGTTTCTGTACATGCAAAGTTGTTATAATGTGTGAATGTCGCTGTACAGTACATGCAAAATTGCTGTACCTGCTCTGACGCTATAGGATGCGTGAATGTTTAACCTGCTATGAAGGTGTACGTTGTGTGAACGTTGATCTTGCTTTGTTGGTGTAACGTTGTGTGAACGTTGCTGCACTTGCTAAGTTGGTGTAATGTTGTGTGAATGTTTTTGTACCTGCTTTATTGTTGTAGGTTGTGTGAGCATTGTACTAAGCTATGTTGCTGTAACGTTGTTTGAACGTTGAACCTGCTATGAAGGTATATGCTTGCGATGTTGCCGTAACATTGTGAACTTTGCTGTACCTGCTATATAGTTGAAGGCTGCCAGTGAGCTACTGATAAGGGACATGTCGGTGCTGACAGTTGTAGCATTGATCACAGGGCTCATGTCCGGCGGCCGGGGGGCTTTGTCCTCCACTCCTCCCTCATTTGTCTTCACCTCCCCAGAGTAGGAACCAAACTCCCTCCCTCGCTTCTTCTTTCCTGGGGGGATAGTAAACAGGACATTGGGGTCAGGCAGACTGTTATGATCAGATACTTCTTTCCTGGGGGATAGTAAACAGGACATTGGGGTCAGGCAGACTGTTATGATCAGATACTTCTTCTTTCCTGGGGGGATAGTAAACAGGACATTGGGGTCAGGCAGACTGTTATGATCAGATACTTCTTTCCTGGGGGATAGTAAACAGGACATTGGGGTCAGGCAGACTGTTATGATCAGATTCTTCTTTCCTGGGGGATAGTAAACAGGACATTGGGGTCAGGCAGACTGTTATGATCAGATACTTCTTTCCTGGGGGATAGTAAACAGGACATTGGGGTCAGGCAGACTGTTATGATCAGATACTTCTTTCCTGGGGGATAGTAAACAGGACATTGGGGTCAGGCAGACTGTTATGATCAGATACTTCTTTCCTGGGGGGATAGTAAACAGGACATTGGGGTCAGGCAGACTGTTATGATCAGATACTTCTTCTTTCCTGGGGGGATAGTAAACAGGACATTGGGGTCAGGCAGACTGTTATGATAAGATACTACTTCTTTCCTGGGGGGATAGTAAACAGGACATTGGGGTCAGGCAGACTGTTATGATCAGATACTTCTTCTTTCCTGGGGGATAGTAAACAGGACATTGGGGTCAGGCAGACTGTTATGATCAGATACTTCTTTCCTGGGGGATAGTAAACAGGACATTGGGGTCAGGCAGACTGTTATGATCAGATACTTCTTTCCTGGGGGATAGTAAACAGGACATTGGGGTCAGGCAGACTGTTATGATCAGATACTTCTTTCCTGGGGGATAGTAAACAGGACATTGGGGTCAGGCAGACTGTTATGATCAGATACTTCTTTCCTGGGGGATAGTAAACAGGACATTGGGGTCAGGCAGACTGTTATGATCAGATACTTCTTCTTTCCTGGGGGGATAGTAAACAGGACATTGGGGTCAGGCAGACTGTTATGATCAGATACTTCTTTCCTGGGGGATAGTAAACAGGACATTGGGGTCAGGCAGACTGTTATGATCAGATACTTCTTCTTTCCTGGGGGGATAGTAAACAGGACATTGGGGTCAGGCAGACTGTTATGATCAGATACTTCTTTTTTCCTGGGGGGATAGTAAACAGGACATTGGGGTCAGGCAGACTGTTATGATCAGATACTTCTTCTTTCCTGGGGGGATAGTAAACAGGACATTGGGGTCAGGCAGACTGTTATGATCAGATACTTCTTTCCTGGGGGATAGTAAACAGGACATTGGGGTCAGGCAGACTGTTATGATCAGATACTTCTTCTTTCCTGGGGGGATAGTAAACAGGACATTGGGGTCAGGCAGACTGTTATGATCAGATACTTCTTCTTTCCTGGGGGATAGTAAACAGGACATTGGGGTCAGGCAGACTGTTATGATCAGATACTTCTTTCCTGGGGGATAGTAAACAGGACATTGGGGTCAGGCAGACTGTTATGATCAGATACTTCTTTCCTGGGGGATAGTAAACAGGACATTGGGGTCAGGCAGACTGTTATGATCAGATACTTCTTTCCTGGGGGATAGTAAACAGGACATTGGGGTCAGGCAGACTGTTATGATCAGATACTTCTTCTTTCCTGGGGGGATAGTAAACAGGACATTGGGGTCAGGCAGACTGTTATGATCAGATACTTCTTTCCTGGGGGATAGTAAACAGGACATTGGGGTCAGGCAGACTGTTATGATCAGATACTTCTTTCCTGGGGGATAGTAAACAGGACATTGGGGTCAGGCAGACTGTTATGATCAGATACTTCTTTCCTGGGGGGATAGTAAACAGGACATTGGGGTCAGGCAGACTGTTATGATCAGATACTTCTTTCCTGGGGGATAGTAAACAGGACATTGGGGTCAGGCAGACTGTTATGATCAGATACTTCTTCTTTCCTGGGGGGATAGTAAACAGGACATTGGGGTCAGGCAGACTGTTATGATCAGATACTTCTTCTGTCCTGGGGGGATAGTAAACAGGACATTGGGGTCAGGCAGACTGTTATGATCAGATACTTCTTCTTTCCTGGGGGGATAGTAAACAGGACATTGGGGTCAGGCAGACTGTTATGATCAGATACTTCTTTCCTGGGGGATAGTAAACAGGACATTGGGGTCAGGCAGACTGTTATGATCAGATACTTCTTCTTTCCTGGGGGGATAGTAAACAGGACATTGGGGTCAGGCAGACTGTTATGATCAGATACTTCTTTCCTGGGGGATAGTAAACAGGACATTGGGGTCAGGCAGACTGTTATGATCAGATACTTCTTTCCTGGGGGATAGTAAACAGGACATTGGGGTCAGGCAGACTGTTATGATCAGATACTTCTTTCCTGGGGGATAGTAAACAGGACATTGGGGTCAGGCAGACTGTTATGATCAGATACTTCTTTCCTGGGGGATAGTAAACAGGACATTGGGGTCAGGCAGACTGTTATGATCAGATACTTCTTTCCTGGGGGATAGTAAACAGGACATTGGGGTCAGGCAGACTGTTATGATCAGATACTTCTTTCCTGGGGGGATAGTAAACAGGACATTGGGGTCAGGCAGACTGTTATAATCAGATACTTCTTCTTTCCTGGGGGATAGTAAACAGGACATTGGGGTCAGGCAGACTGTTATGATCAGATACTTCTTTCCTGGGGGGATAGTAAACAGGACATTGGGGTCAGGCAGACTGTTATGATCAGATACTTCTTTCCTGGGGGATAGTAAACAGGACATTGGGGTCAGGCAGACTGTTATGATCAGATTTCTTCTTCCTGGGGGATAGTAAACAGGACATTGGGGTCAGGCAGACTGTTATGATCAGATACTTCTTTCCTGGGGGATAGTAAACAGGACATTGGGGTCAGGCAGACTGTTATGATCAGATACTTCTTCTTTCCTGGGGGGATAGTAAACAGGACATTGGGGTCAGGCAGACTGTTATGATCAGATACTTCTTCTTTCCTGGGGGATAGTAAACAGGACATTGGGGTCAGGCAGACTGTTATGATCAGATACTTCTTCTTTCCTGGGGGATAGTAAACAGGACATTGGGGTCAGGCAGACTGTTATGATCAGATACTTCTTTCCTGGGGGATAGTAAACAGGACATTGGGGTCAGGCAGACTGTTATGATCAGATACTTCTTTCCTGGGGGGATAGTAAACAGGACATTGGGGTCAGGCAGACTGTTATGATCAGATACTTCTTTCCTGGGGGGATAGTAAACAGGACATTGGGGTCAGGCAGACTGTTATGATCAGATACTTCTTCTTTCCTGGGGGATAGTAAACAGGACATTGGGGTCAGGCAGACTGTTATAATCAGATACTTCTTCTTTCCTGGGGGGATAGTAAACAGGACATTGGGGTCAGGCAGACTGTTATGATCAGATACTTCTTTCCTGGGGGATAGTAAACAGGACATTGGGGTCAGGCAGACTGTTATGATCAGATACTTCTTTCCTGGGGGATAGTAAACAGGACATTGGGGTCAGGCAGACTGTTATGATCAGATACTTCTTCTTTCCTGGGGGGATAGTAAACAGGACATTGGGGTCAGGCAGACTGTTATGATCAGATACTTCTTTCCTGGGGGATAGTAAACAGGACATTGGGGTCAGGCAGACTGTTATGATCAGATACTTCTTTCCTGGGGGATAGTAAACAGGACATTGGGGTCAGGCAGACTGTTATGATCAGATACTTCTTTCCTGGGGGATAGTAAACAGGACATTGGGGTCAGGCAGACTGTTATGATCAGATACTTCTTTCCTGGGGGATAGTAAACAGGACATTGGGGTCAGGCAGACTGTTATGATCAGATACTTCTTTCCTGGGGGATAGTAAACAGGACATTGGGGTCAGGCAGACTGTTATGATCAGATACTTCTTTCCTGGGGGATAGTAAACAGGACATTGGGGTCAGGCAGACTGTTATGATCAGATACTTCTTTCCTGGGGGATAGTAAACAGGACATTGGGGTCAGGCAGACTGTTATGATCAGATACTTCTTTCCTGGGGGATAGTAAACAGGACATTGGGGTCAGGCAGACTGTTATGATCAGATACTTCTTTCCTGGGGGGATAGTAAACAGGACATTGGGGTCAGGCAGACTGTTATGATCAGATACTTCTTCTTTCCTGGGGGATAGTAAACAGGACATTGGGGTCAGGCAGACTGTTATGATCAGATACTTCTTTCCTGGGGGATAGTAAACAGGACATTGGGGTCAGGCAGACTGTTATAATCAGATACTTCTTCTTTCCTGGGGGATAGTAAACAGGACATTGGGGTCAGGCAGACTGTTATGATCAGATACTTCTTTCCTGGGGGATAGTAAACAGGACATTGGGGTCAGGCAGACTGTTATGATCAGATACTTCTTTCCTGGGGGGATAGTAAACAGGACATTGGGGTCAGGCAGACTGTTATGATCAGATTCTTCTTTCCTGGGGGGATAGTAAACAGGACATTGGGGTCAGGCAGACTGTTATGATCAGATACTTCTTTCCTGGGGGATAGTAAACAGGACATTGGGGTCAGGCAGACTGTTATGATCAGATACTTCTTTCCTGGGGGGATAGTAAACAGGACATTGGGGTCAGGCAGACTGTTATGATAAGATACTACTTCTTTCCTGGGGGATAGTAAACAGGACATTGGGGTCAGGCAGACTGTTATGATCAGATACTTCTTTCCTGGGGGATAGTAAACAGGACATTGGGGTCAGGCAGACTGTTATGATCAGATACTTCTTCTTTCCTGGGGGATAGTAAACAGGACATTGGGGTCAGGCAGACTGTTATGATCAGATACTTCTTTCCTGGGGGGATAGTAAACAGGACATTGGGGTCAGGCAGACTGTTATGATCAGATACTTCTTTCCTGGGGGGATAGTAAACAGGACATTGGGGTCAGGCAGACTGTTATGATCAGATACTTCTTTTTCCTGGGGGATAGTAAACAGGACATTGGGGTCAGGCAGACTGTTATGATCAGATACTTCTTTCCTGGGGGATAGTAAACAGGACATTGGGGTCAGGCAGACTGTTATGATCAGATACTTCTTTCCTGGGGGATAGTAAACAGGACATTGGGGTCAGGCAGACTGTTATGATCAGATACTTCTTTCCTGGGGGATAGTAAACAGGACATTGGGGTCAGGCAGACTGTTATGATCAGATACTTCTTCTTTCCTGGGGGGATAGTAAACAGGACATTGGGGTCAGGCAGACTGTTATGATCAGATACTTCTTTCCTGGGGGATAGTAAACAGGACATTGGGGTCAGGCAGACTGTTATGATCAGATACTTCTTTCCTGGGGGATAGTAAACAGGACATTGGGGTCAGGCAGACTGTTATGATCAGATACTTCTTTCCTGGGGGATAGTAAACAGGACATTGGGGTCAGGCAGACTGTTATGATCAGATACTTCTTCTTTCCTGGGGGATAGTAAACAGGACATTGGGGTCAGGCAGACTGTTATGATCAGATACTTCTTTCCTGGGGGATAGTAAACAGGACATTGGGGTCAGGCAGACTGTTATGATCAGATACTTCTTTCCTGGGGGATAGTAAACAGGACATTGGGGTCAGGCAGACTGTTATGATCAGATACTTCTTTCCTGGGGGATAGTAAACAGGACATTGGGGTCAGGCAGACTGTTATGATCAGATACTTCTTTCCTGGGGGATAGTAAACAGGACATTGGGGTCAGGCAGACTGTTATGATCAGATACTTCTTTCCTGGGGGATAGTAAACAGGACATTGGGGTCAGGCAGACTGTTATGATCAGATACTTCTTCTTTCCTGGGGGATAGTAAACAGGACATTGGGGTCAGGCAGACTGTTATGATCAGATACTTCTTTCCTGGGGGGATAGTAAACAGGACATTGGGGTCAGGCAGACTGTTATGATCAGATACTTCTTTCCTGGGGGGATAGTAAACAGGACATTGGGGTCAGGCAGACTGTTATGATCAGATACTTCTTTCCTGGGGGGATAGTAAACAGGACATTGGGGTCAGGCAGACTGTTATGATCAGATACTTCTTTCCTGGGGGGATAGTAAATGGGACATTGACAATGATGATGTATATATACCATGGATTGCTGATGCTATGTTTTGGCCAATGAGAGGCATAAAAAGCCACCAGTTGGCCATATTAAGATGTTTTTATTGTCACATTCACTGGAAAGGTGCAGTGTAATGTGTTGTTTTACAGGGTCAGTCATAGTAGTATGATAGGTGTTGTTTTACAGGGTCAGTCATAGTAGTATGATATGTGTTGTTTTACAGGGTCTGTGATAGTAGTATGATAGGTGTTGTTTTACAGGGTCAGTCATAGTAGTATGATAGGTGTTGTTTTACAGGGTCAGTCATAGTAGTATGATAGGTGTTGTTTTACAGGGTCAGTCATAGTAGTATGATAGGTGTTGTTTTACAGGGTCAGTCATAGTAGTATGATAGGTGTTGTTTTACAGGGTCAGTCATAGTAGTATGATAGGTGCAGTGAAATGTGTTGTTTTACAGGGTCAGTCATAGTAGTATGATAGGTGTTGTTTTACAGGGTCAGTCATAGTAGTATGATAGGTGCAGTGAAATGTGTTGTTTTACAGGGTCAGTCATAATAGTATGATAGGTGTTGTTTTACAGGGTCAGCCATAGTAGTATGATAGGTGTTGTTTTACAGGGTCAGTCATAGTAGTATGATAGGTGTTGTTTTACAGGGTCAGTCATAGTAGTATGATAGGTGTTGTTTTACAGGGTCAGTCATAGTAGTGTGATAGGTGTTGTTTTACAGGGTCAGTCATAGTAGTATGATAGGTGTTGTTTTACAGGGTCAGTCATAGTAGTGTGATAGGTGTTGTTTTACAGGGTCAGTCATAGTAGTATGATAGGTGTTGTTTTACAGGGTCAGTCATAGTAGTATGATCGGTGCAGTGAAATGTGTTGTTTTACAGGGTCAGCCATAGTAGTATGGTAGGTGCAGTGAAATGTGTTGTTGTACAGGGTCAGTCATAGTAGTATGATAGGTGTTGTTTTACAGGGTCAGTCATAGTAGTATGATAGGTGTTGTTTTACAGGGTCAGTCATAGTTGTATGATCGGTGCAGTGAAATGTGTCGTTGTACAGGGTCAGACATAGTAGTATGATAGGTGTTATTTTACAGGGTCAGTCATAGTAGTATGATAGGTGTTGTTTTACAGGGTCAGTCATAGTAGTATGATAGGTGTTGTTTTACAGGGTCAGTCATAGTAGTATGATAGGTGTTGTTTTACAGGGTCAGTCATAATAGTATGATAGGTGTTGTTTTACAGGGTCAGTCATAATAGTATGATAGGTGTTATTTTACAGGGTCAGTCATAGTAGTATGATAGGTGTTGTTTTACAGGGTCAGTCATAGTAGTATGATAGGTGTTGTTTTACAGGGTCAGTCATAATAGTATGATAGGTGTTGTTTTACAGGGTCAGTCATAATAGTATGATAGGTGTTGTTTTACAGGGTCAGTCATAGTAGTATGATAAGTGTTGTTTTACAGGGTCAGACATAGTAGTATGATAGGTGTTGGTTTACAGGGTCAGTCATAGTAGTATGATAGGTGTTATTTTACAGGGTAGGTCATAGTAGTATGATAGGTGTTGTTTTACAGGGTCAGTCATAGTAGTATGATAGGTGTTGTTTTACAGGGTCAGACATAGTAGTATGATAGGTGTTGGTTTACAGGGTCAGTCATAGTAGTATGATAGGTGTTATTTTACAGGGTAGGTCATAGTAGTATGATAGGTGTTGTTTTACAGGGTCAGTCATAGTAGTATGATAGGTGTTGTTTTACAGGGTCAGTCATAGTAGTATGATAGGTGTTGTTTTACAGGGTCAGTCATAGTAGTATGATAGGTGTTGTTTTACAGGGTCAGTCATAGTAGTATGATAGGTGTTGTTTTACAGGGTCAGTCATAATAGTATGATAGGTGTTGTTTTACAGGGTCAGTCATAGTAGTATGATAAGTGTTGTTTAACAGGGTCAGTCATAGTAGTATGATAGGTGTTGTTTTACAGGGTCAGTCATAGTAGTATGATAGGTGTTGTTGTACAGGGTCAGTCAAAGTAGTATGATAGGTGTTTTTTTACAGGGTCAGTCATAGTAGTAAGATAGGTGTTGTTTTACAGTCAGTCATAGTAGTATGATAGGTGCAGAGTAATGTGTTGTTTTACAGAGTCAGTCATAGTAGTATGATAGGTGTTGTTTTACAGAGTCAGTCATAGTAGTATGATAGGTGTTGTTTTACAGCGTCAGTCATAGTAGTATGATAGGTGTTGTTTTACAGGGTCAGACATAGTAGTATGATAGGTGTTGTTTTACAGGGTCAGTCATAGTAGTATGATAGGTGTTGTTTTACAGGGTCAGTCATAGTAGTATGATAGGTGTTGTTTTACAGGGTCAGTCATAGTAGTATGATAGGTGTTGTTTTACAGGGTCAGTCATAGTAGTATGATAGGTGTTGTTTTACAGGGTCAGTCATAGTTGTATGATCGGTGCAGTGTAATGTGTTGTTTTACAGGGTCAGACATAGTAATATGATAGGTGTTGTTTTACAGGGTGAGTTTAATAATATAATGACCGGTACAAGACAAGAGTAACGTCCAGACATGAAACAGTCAATACTGGTGAATGGAACTAAGGGAGTGACAGATATCGGTGAGGTAATCAGTGAAGTGATGGAGTCCAGGTGTGTCTCATGATGAAGCACAGGTGCGCGTAATGAAGGTGCCAGGTGTGCGTATTGATGGTAGTCAAAGCCAATGATTAGTAAACCGGCGAGAGGGGGAGCGGGAGTAGACATGACAACAGATCCCCTTCCCCTCTTTATTGCAGGCTATTAAAACCTCTCTAGGGTACGTGGGACGGTAGCCAACATCCAGTGAAATTGCAGAGCGCCAAATTAAAAAAACAGAAATACTCATTATAACAATTAATGAAGTATACAAGTGTTATACATCGGTTTAAAGATCAACTTCTTGTTAATCCAACCACGGTGTCAGATTTCAAAAAGGCTATACGGCGAAAGCATACCATGCAATTATCTGAGAACAGTGCCCAGCAGACAAATCATTACAAACAGTAATCAGCCAAGTAGAAGAGTTACACAAGTCAGAAATATAGATAAAATTAATCACTTACCTTTGATGATCTTCATATGGTTGCACTCAGAATACATTAATTTAATCCATAAATGTTTGTTTTGTTCGATAAAGTCTTTCTTTATATCCAAAAACCTGTATAACGATGTTTATAATCAATCCTAAGGTTGTTTTTAGCCTAAATAATCAATAATATTTCAACCAGACAATAACGTCGTCAATATAAAAGGTTAACAAGAAAGGTGCGCTATCGGTCGCGCGCATGAAAAAGCTCTGTGACACGGCAGGGTCCACTCATTCAGACTGCTCTTACTCCCTAATTTCTCAGAAGACTGTTGACATCTAGTGGAAGGCATAGAAAGTGCAACTTTGGATACTGTAATGGCATTGAGTCAATGGATACTGTAATGGCATTGAATGGAAAAATAAAAAAAAATAAAAAATCCCTACTTCCTGGATTGATTTTTCTCGGGTTTTCGCCTGCCAAATCAGTTCTGTTATACTCACAGACATTACTGTAACGGTTTTGGAAACTTTATAGATTGTTTTCTATCCAAATCTACCAATTATATGCATATCCTCTTGAAACTCCCCATCCCGGATCCGGGATTGTGACTAAGCCTCAGGCTCATTAGCATAACGCAACGTTAACGATTTCTGAAAATCGCAAATAAAATTAAAATAATGCGTTTGCTCTCAAGCTTAGCCTTTTCTTAACAACACTGTCATCTCAGATTTTCAAAATATGATTTTGAACCATAGAAATTGACTAATTTGTGTAAGAGTATGCAAAGCTAGCATAGCATTTTGTGTAGCATGTAGCACGCAACATTTTCACAAAAGCCAGATAACCAAATAAATAAAATCATTTACCTTTGAAGAGCTTCTGATGTTTTCAATGAGGAGACTCCCAGCCACATACCAGATGCGCAGTGTTTCCTGAAAGCGTCTGTGTGTAGGAGAAATCGTTCCGTTTTCTACATTGCGCCTGGCTACCGAAATGAACCGAAAATGCAGTCACCTACAACGTGAAACTTTTTCCGGATTAACTACATAATATCGACCGAAACATGGCAAACGTTGTTTGGAATCATCCTCAAGGTATTTTTTCACATATCTCTTCATTGACATGCAGTTCGTGGAAGCTTGCTTCTCTCTCTTTTCTCCCATGGAAAAATACTGGCAGGTGACTTTTGCGCACCAATTTCGGCGCAGGACACCGGGCGGACACGTGGTAAATGTGGTCTCTTATGGTCAATCTTCCAAAGATCTGCCTACAAATACGTCACAATGCTGCAGACACCTTGGGGAAACGACAGAAAGGGCAGACTCATTCCTCTTGCGTTCACAGCCATATAAGGAGATCATGAAAGACAGAGCCTCAAAAATCCTTGTCATTTCCTGGATGCCAAGTCATCTTGGTTTTGCCTGAAGCTCACGTTAAAGGGCACGCACAGAGAAGATATTTGTATTTCTGGACACGTCAGAGTGTTTTCTTTCGAACAGTAGCAATTATATGCATAGTCGAGCATCTTTTTGTGACAAAATATCTTGTTTAAAACGGGAACGTTTTTCTTCCAAAAATGAAATAGCGCCACCATAGGTGTAAGAGGATATCCTAGCTTCTGGGTAGCAGGCAGTTTACTTTGGGCACGCTTTTCATCCGCAGGTGAAAATAGTGCCCCCTACCCTAGAGCAGTTTTAAATCATCATTTCAGGTGAACAATAAAAAGTCAACACCAAAAGTCGCCAACCTCGCACCACTGATTTCTGATCTACTGGATGAGCAGACATCTGTGTCAGCCCAGCAATAACGCACTTGATTATCAACTAATTAGGTTTGATAAACCATCTGTGTTAGTGCTGGGCTGGAACAAAAGCCTGCACACCCAGCAGGCCAACTATATTTTTGTTTACAAAATTAGCTAACATAGGTACACATATAATCCTTGGTATACAAGAATATACCCTTAGTCTCTTGGGACATTCAGTGGGACCCCTACATCTGCAGTCAGGGTTTCACAGCTCTCTGTATCTGAGGACAGAAAACCTCACAAAGAAACAGGCTGCATTATACTAAAATTGGACAGCACTAAATATTATGTTACTATATAATATCTCTCTGTCCTCCTAGTTTTTCTCACTAGGGACTGGAACTGGAGAGTCTTTTCATAATGTCCTCCCACAAAGATACTTGCCCTATCGAGAGTAGCCTACTCTCCCTTCTCTGACAGCTGGAACGGCTAGCTAAACCTTTCACCCACTTCCGTGGCTGTTAGCTAGCTAGCTACCTAGCTTCAAATGCATTTCAAGTTACAACGATAAATACGTCAACATATCTAGCTAACTAGCTAATATGAAGTTAGCTAGCTGGTGATATTTAATTCACTCCTATAAAGTATGCAATGTTAGCTAGCTGGCGAACAATACATTAGCGGCTCGTTTGAGTTAGCCTGCACACATAGTTGCTGTAGCTATCATTTTCTAAATATATTTACTTACTTGAATAGGTTCTCCCACTGCCTACATTTTCTGGGTCCTTAGAAAAACATAATAATGGGCAATCTACCAGAAGTTTTAGGTGGTAGAAAAATACAGTCAGCCATATGGATGATTAGAGGGCTTCCCCACCAGACTGATTCTGGTCTTCCAACATTTTAAATATTTTTTAAAATAAAATGTTTATTTATCTGTTATTTTACCAGGTAAGTTGACTGAGAACACTTTCTCATTTACAGCAATTAGAGGAGGGGGATGAATGAGCCAATTGTAAACTGGGGATTATTAGGTGACCGTGATGGTTTGAGGGCCAGATTGGGAATATGGCGCCTGGTGTGGTTGCTATGTGATTTGTGACGCAACTGCAAGCCATCTATAGTCCACGATCAGCTCCTTGGTCTGACTGACGTTGAGGGAATAGAGTCACATCGCTACGGGAAAAGATCTATTAGGGGAATTTCAGGAGACATTTCCGGAGTCTGCTGAATTGTGTTCCATCCATTTACAGCTGGAAACATCTGCATTTGATCATAGTGAGTTCTCTCACAGTTTAAACTGCTTTCACAATACACAATATTTGCCACAAATGTCATGTTCGACATCGACTCTCCAACTTTGATTCTGGGACTTTGAGTTGTGTACTGTGAAAGGATTGAGAAAATTGTGCAGTGAAGGCGGTTTCAGACTCTTTAGCTTTTCTAAACTAAAGGTGAGCCGAGGTTGAGTTGTTTGAGTAGTAGTTGAGCACACAATTATCTGATTACTTAGCTCCATAATGAACACTGTGCAGAGGTCCCTGAATTCTCTAATCCAACAGGCTGTCTACATAAGTCTGTACATCCCCTCTGTACTTAGCCATATAAAGAGGAGAGGTGGGCTCACTCTATAATCCAACACTGACATGTGAAACAGATCTGGACTACGTTTGTTCGATGTTTGTGTGCAACACTACAACTCCACCAAGCAGCGGGGATGGAGATGGAGGGTAGAGACTTACATCGACCCAACTGAGTGGAATGTATGTGTGTGTGTACACTCAAACCCACTAATTGCAGGATCTGTAAGGTGTGTCGGGCACACAGCCTTGATCTGATATATGTAGTTTAGAGAGCGAAACTGCTGACTGAGTAGGTAAGTGTTTCCACCTGGACCAAATGCAGTGTAACACATTGCAGACCAGTACCTATGAGGCATTACGAGGGATATACTGCTCCTTAATAGAATAAAGTCTGGAAAATATATGGAACAAACAGAGATATTTGATTGTTTCAAAAGAATATACACTATGTTCAAAACATTAGGAACATCTTCATAATATTGACTTGTACCCCTTTTTGCCCCCAGAACAGCCTGAATTAGTTGGGGCATGGACTCTACAAGGTGTCTAAAGAGTTCCACAGGGATACTGGCCCATGTTGACTCCATTGCTTCCCACAGTTGTGTCAAGTTTACTGGATGTCCTTTGGGTGGTGAACCATTCTTGATACACACGGGAAACTGTTGAGCGTGAAGAATCCAGCAGTGTTGCAGTTCTTGACACACTCAAACCGATGCGCCTGGCACCTACTACCATACCCCATTAAAATGCACTTAAATATTTTGTCTTGCCCAGTCACCCACTGAATGGCACACATACACAATCCATATCTCAATTGTCTCAAGGTTTAAAATCATTCTTTAACCTGTCTCCTCCCCTTCCTCTACATTGATTGAAGTGGATTTAACAAGTGACATCAATAAGGGATCATAACTTTCACCTGGATTCACCTGGTGAGTCTGTCTGTCACGATCGTCGTAAGAAATCGTAGGAAATCCTGGCAGGACAGGATAGCCTTCCTTGGTGGCAGACGCAAGGAGAGAATGGAGTACAGCGACAACGCCGGGGTTCGCGGCCACAAGGAAAGCCCAAAAAACAGGCCAACATTTGGGGGGTGGCACAAGGGGTGGTCGGCGGAGCCGAGGAGTGAGTCAGAGATCGTCAGTGAGTTGATGGAGAAATTGGAGGAGAGAGAAATGAGAGAGTTGTTGTGTTGGTGTATGATGCACGACATTCACCCTAAGGAGCGTGTCATCAGTTTGGTAAAATCTGTGCTGGCTCCACGCACCAGGTCTCCAGTACACCCACCAAGCTCTCCGCACTCGCCTTGAGGCGCGTGTCATCTGTCCGGTACGTCCTGTGCCAGCTCCCCGCACTCACCGTGCGAAGTGTGTCATCGTTCCTGTACAATCTGTGCCAGCTCCACGCACCAGGCCTCCAGTGACGGTCGGCAGTCCAGAGCCTCCAGCGACGGTCTGCAGTCCAGAGCCTCCAGCGAGGGTCAACGGTCAGGAGGTTCCAGGCAAGGCATCCAGTCCCACTCCAAGGCCGGAGCCTTCCTCTGTGCCGGTGCCCAGTCCAGGCACGGCGTCCAGTCCCGCTCCAAGGCCGGAGCCTTCCTCTGCACCGAGGTCCAGTCCAGGCACAGTGTTCAGCCCTGGTACATGGCTGGATCCACGGGATGAGCGGGTTCTTCGTCCCGCACCAGAGCCGCCATTGGGGGGGGGGGGGTACTGTCATGCCCTGACCATAGAGAGCCTTTTTATTCTCTTCTATTGTGGTTAGGTCGGAGTGTGACTAGGGTGGGTAATCTAGGTTGTTTATTTCTATGTTGGCCTGGTATGGTTAACAATCAGAGGCAGCTGTTTATCGTTGTCTCTGATTGGGGATCATATTTAGGCAGCCATTTCTCCACTGTTTTATGGAATCTTGTTTATGTGTAGTTGCCTGTGAGCACTTCATTGACATCACGTTTCATTTGTTCTTTATTGTTTTGTGCGTTTCACTTCAATAAATATGTGGAACCCATATCACGTTGCACTTTGGTCCGAATGTTCTTACGACAATCGTGACAATGTCATGGAAAGACCTAGTGTTCCTAATGTTTTGTACACTCATTGTATGGAGCATGTACTATTGTTATCCCTTGCTTCATGCAAAAACAAAACAAAGAAAAGTGATAGATGAAATGGAAAGATTTGGTAAACTTACGATTAATGGAGAAAGTGTGGATGTCTTCCTAGATTTGTGATCGAAACAGCTTTTTCCAGAAGGGTGGCGTGAGTGAGGCTAGTGTGTGTGTGTTTCAAGATGTATTGTCATGTGCACAGGTACAGTGAAATGCCTTTCTTTCAAGCTCTTTCCCAACAATGCAGTAGTCAATATCCATAGGACTATAAAGTAAAGTAAAACAAAAACACACAAGGAATCGAACATGAGAAAGTAGCTAATCTATTACAGGGTCAGTGCCAATACCATATCTACAATGTGCAGGGATGCTGGAGTGGAAGGGGTAGATATGTATAGGGGTGAGGTGACTAGGCATCAGAATATGATCAGCGGAGTAGCAGCGTATATGTGTGTAAAGTCCATATGGATGTGTGTGCATGCTAAGTGTGAGTGTGTATTGGAGTATCAGTGTGTATTGGAGTATCAGTGTGAGTGTGTGTGTATAGTCCTGTGAGTCAGTGCTAAAATATGAATCAAATAAAAGGTCAATGAGTCCGTGCAGCTATTTTGTTAGCTATTTAGTAGCCGTATGGCTTGGGGACAGAAGCTGTGTGGGAGCCTTGGGGACAGAAGCTGTGTGGGAGCCTTGGGGACAGAAGCTGTGTGGGAGCCAGTGTGAGGGACAGAAGCTGTGTGGGAGCCTTGTGGGATTGGAGATCAGCTGAGTGTGGGAGCCTTGGGGACAGAAGCTGTGTGGGGAGCCTTGGGGACAGAAGCTGTGTGGGAGCCTGTGGGGACAGATCAGTGTGTGTGGGAGCATTGAGGGACAGGAAGCTGTGTGGGAGCCTTGGGGACAGAAGCTGTGTGGGAGTATCTTGGGGACAGAAGCTGAGTGTGGGAGCCTCAGTGGGGACAGAAGCTGTGTGGGAGCCTTGGTGACAAATAAAGCTGTGTGGGTTAGCCTATGGCTTGGACAGAAGCTGTGTGGGAGCCTTGGGGACAGAAGCTGTGTGGGAGCCTTGGGGACAGAAGCTGTGTGGGAGCCTTGGGGACAGAAGCTGTGTGGGAGCCTTGGGGACAGAAGCTGTGTGGGAGCCTTGGGGACAGAAGCTGTGTGGGAGCCTTGGGGACAGAAGCTGTGTGGGAGCCTGTTGGTGACAGACTTGTTGCTCTGGTACCGTTTGGAGTGCGGAAGCAGAGAGAATAGTCTATGGCTTTTGGTGGCAGTGGTCTTTAAAGGGTAGGTAGCATAACCGTAACCACATCTAACATACACCTCACTTATACATTTTTCAAGTTATTATATAAAACCGATGAGAATTAGGGAACAGTTGGCATCCATTGAAACGCTTGGCCTTTTCGTGGCTTTCTTTTGCAAATGACTATGAACGAACACATTAATTTCCTAAAACGTGTAAACTACTAAACAGCATATTAAGGTGTGGAACATTGATTGTGTGACAAGTAATAACTCGCAGGTATATTAGGCTCGAGCAGCAAGAATTGATCCGTCCACAATTCAACTGTGAGAACATGGCGGGTCTCAACACCAGCCAACAAAAAGAGCCGCTACTATGAGAGGAGATTACAATGAAACGACAATTGAAACCATGAAATGAATAATTGTCAGTGCTCACTGCTAAAGGGGATATCTAGTCAACTAAAGATGAACGTTTGGAGAAGACAGCCAACACGACAGAGGTGCGACTCCATGACCTGGAAACAGTACCACCTAAGTTGGAAGGGATGATCAAACTCTTTTAAAAGATGTAATCAATCGAAAATCATTCCCATTATTTCAACGTGCCTTGAATCAAAGGACTTGAAACTGGAGTGGAAGCAGCTTCCAACTTCTTTCATGATCTTTTCTATGAGCTGTTTGGCAGGAGAAGATGGGTCCAGTGCTGCTGATTAACATTGAGAACCACACAGCTCAACTCTTGCTGTAGGATTGTACGGATCCACAGCTTTGGAGTCAAGCGGCAAATTGTTAGCCTTGCAGAGAAGAGGATCAGCATCTACCAAGACCTGAGTGCCGAACTGCTAAAACAGAGGGAGACCTACAACGAGGTGAGATCCCAGCTATGCAAGCTAAACCTGAGATGCGGCTTCATCCACCCAGCAAAACTCATCTTCACAATTCCAGAACACAACACACACGTTTTCCACTGCCAAGGATGCTCTAGACTGCTTGGGGAAGCACATCAAACTCAACACACAAGGGGACAAGCCGACAGATGGTTACCCATGACTGGCTCATTACACAGGTATGCTATCCATTGCACAACCATGCACAGTTTTTTTAATACATTTTAATATTTGTAGCTACTTTTTAATTTGACCTGCAGTCAACTTGTACATAACGTGAGAAAAAGGAAAGGGGGATACCTAGTCAGTTGTACAAATGAATGTCTTCAACTGAAATGTGTGATTCGCATTTAACCCAACCCCTTTGAATCAGAGATAAATAACATTGCGTTCTTCATTTCACCTGTCACGTTATTTTTCATTATGAAGCTTACTGGTAGTCCCCAGTCACATGGTGTTTGTTTACGACCACAAAACATTGAGAGACCGGTGCCTTGTAAGTCGCTCATTGTTGTGCAGAACGTGCCAGGTGATCGAGTTACAGTATGGAATTCACAACTAAATGTTTGCCAGATATCTTATAACTATTAAGTTAACTGTCTAAAATGTGCTAAATGCTCTGCAGTTGTACATTTGGTATGCTAATTTAGTAGCTAGTTAGCTATGAGCTTATTCCAAAATCAAGCTTTGTTTGTTAACAGCATAGAATCCCATCCTGGATCAAGGAGCCTTGCTGTCTAGTATTACTGTGAGCAGCATTTTTTTGTAACTTGTATAACTTTATGAGCTGGGGTTTCTGACCTGCAAATACTTTAAGTCAGAGTCTAGAACATGTTTGCAATGCGCTCGTAGCATTTAGTTAGCATTCTCTACGGGATGTTACATATAGTTGTCAGCACTGCTAACCTTCGGATTACAGTGGGGTTTGAAAATAGTGCCCCCTGTGTTCAGTGCCAGTATTACTGAATATCCCGGTATGACACAAGGTCGCTATGAAGGTATGACAATCTGGATACTGCCCAAGCCTACCTATGGTCCAGGACATTTACCCAGTAACTGGGTGAAAAGGGTCAGTATCTATACATTTCCGGATATCTGACATAATGAGTAGATATGCATGTCCTTAACAGCTTTCCACACCTTGATTGTGCAACATTTGCCCATTATTCTTTTCAAAATTCTTCAAGCTCTGTCAAATTGGTTGTTGATCATTTCTAGACAACAATTTTCAGGTTTTGTCATAGATTTTCAAGTAGATTTATGTCAAAACTGTAACTCGGCCACTCAGGAACATTCACTGTCTTCTTGGTAAGCAACTCCAGTGTAGATTTGGCCTTGTGTTTTAGGTTAGTATCCTGCTGAAAGGTGAATACATCTCCTAGTGTCTGGTGGAAAGCAGACTGAACCAGGGTTTTGTCTATGATTTTGCCTGTGCTTAGCTACATTCCATTTTTTTTTCATCCTGAAAAACTCCCCAGTCCTTAACGATGACAAACATAGCCATAACATGATGCAGCCACCACTATGCTTGAAAATATGGAAAGTGGTACTCATTAATGTGTTGTATTGGATTTGGCCCAAACATAACACTCTGTTTTCATGACAAAGAGTTAATTGCTTTCCACATGTTTTGCTTTGTCAATTAGGCTAGTATTGTGGAGTAACTACAATGTTGTTGATGCATCCTCAGTTTTCTTCACAGCCATTAAACTCTGCAACTGATTTAAAGTCAACATTTGTCTCATGATGAATTCCCGGAGTGGTTTCTTTCCTCTCAACTGAGCTAGGAAGGACACCCGTATATTTGTAGTGACTGGGTGTATTGACACACCATCCAAAGTGTAATTAATAACTTCACCAAGCTCAAAGGGATATTCAATGTCTTTTTTCTACCAAGAGATGCCCTGTTTTGCGAGGCATAAACCTCCCTGGTCTTTGTGGTTGAATCTGTGTTTGAAATCCACTGCTCGACTGAGTAACCTTACAGATAATTGTGTGAGTGAGTCCATGCAACTTATTTTGTGACTTGTTAGGCACATTTTTACTCTTGAACTTCTTTAGGCCTGCCATAACAAAGGGGTTGAACACTTATTGACTCAATACATTTCATATTTTCATTTTCAATTAGTTTGTAAACAATTTCGAAAAACAGAATTCCACTTTTACATTATGGAGTATTGTATGTTGTCCAGTGACAGAACATCTCAATGTAAACCATTTAAAATTCAGACTGTAACACCACAAATGTGGAAAAAGTCAAGGGGTGTGAAGGAACTGTAAAACATAACCGCAGACCAAAAGCAAAGAGTGAGCGAAGACTTACAGATTGATGGCTGGCGCCCATCCGTTGCAGGCTGAGTTAGCTACAAAAGAGAGTGGAGGCAAGCTCCTCCCCGGGAGAGAAGTGAGGGAAATACAACATAGCATGGCTACATAGCCGATATGGGACCAAGTCACTATTATTCGAGTCACAAGGAAGTGTCAAGTCAGAAGGTCCAAGTCTTAAATTGAGTCCCAAGTAGAACGGGGTCGAGTGTCGAGTCAAGTTCAATTTGTGCATTCTAAGGGCAAGTCTCAAAAATCTATACTGGCAGTGACTTGTCCAACTACAAATCTTTGTCTATTTATTGAGGCTTCGAGACAGACGTTTTCATTATTTTGTCAAAAACAAAAATGTATCAACAAATTCCAAATGCAAGCTTCATAAGTAAATTGTGAATTTCAAGATATGTTGACATACCAAAAGACCAGTAGGTCTATGCTAGTAATTGTTGTTTGAAGCCCCATTCTGGTGGGCAAAGTAAACGGTTCATTTTCTTGATCACCAAACATAGTAATTTATTCTCTCTTCCTACAATTTGCTGTTTGTGGTGCACCCAATCCCAATGTATTCACTAGCTCAGTGGTTTTCAAACATTTTGATCCGTAACCCCCTGCGCACACCCATGCACAGGCTGGGCGTGTGCATTTATGTTAGAAGTCAATATCAACTAGGGATATCATGTCACATTGTCACTTCTCTGGAGTACAGAGCAAGCAGGATCATACGGCATATCACATATATGGTAGAAAAAGCACCCAATTGTCATACTTGAGTAAAAGTAAAGATACCTTAATAGAAAATTACTCATGAAAAAGTAAAAGTCACCCAGTATCAAATCAAATCAAATTTTATTGGTCACAAACACATGATTAGCAGATGTTAATGTGTGTGGCGAAATGCTTGTGCTTCTAGTTCTGACAATGCAGTAATATCTGACAAGTAATCTAACAATTCCACAACAACAACCTTATACACACAAGTGTATAGGAATGAATAAGAATGTGAATATTAATATATGGATGAGCGATGGCCGAGCGGCATAGGCAAGATGCAATAGATGGTATAAAATACAGTTTATACATATGAGATGAGTAATGTAAGATATGTAAACATTATTAAAGTGGCATGATTTAAAGTGACTAGTGGTCCATTTATTAAAGTGGCCAATGACTTGAGTCTGTACGTAGGCAGCAGCCTCTCTGTGTTAGTGACAATTGTTTACTCAATGTTAGTGATGGCTGTTTAACAGCCTGATGGCCTTGAGATAGATGTTTTCCAGTCTCTAGGTCCCAGCTTTGATGCACCTGTACTGACCTCGCCTTCTGGATGATAGCGGGGTGAACAGGCAGTGGCTCGGGAGGTTGTTGTCCTTGATTATCTTTTTGGCCTTCGTGTGACATCGGGTGCTGTAGGTGTCCTGGAGGGCACGTTGTTTGCCCCCGGTGATGTGTTGTGCAGACCGCACCATCTTTTGGAGAGCCTTGCGGTTGAGGGCAGTGCAGTTTCCGTACCAGGCGGTGATACAGGCCGACAGGATGCTCTCAATTGTGTATCTGTAAAAGCTTGTGAGCGCTGTGGCGCCTTTTTCACCCCACTGTCTGTTTGGGTGGACTATTTTAGTTTGTCTGTGATGTGTACGCCGAGGATTTTAAAACTTACTACCCTCTCCACTACTGTTCCATCGATGTGGATAGGGGGGTGCTCCCTCTGCTGTTTCCTTAAGTCCACGATCATCTCTTTTGTTTTGTTGACGTTGAGTGAGAGGTTGTTTTCCTGACACCACACTCTGAGGCTCCTCACCACCTCGCTGTAGGCTGTCTGGTCAGTGTTGGTAATCAAACCCACTACTTTTGTGTCATCTGCAAACTTGATTATTGAGTTGCATGCATGGCCACGCAGTCAACAGGGAGTACAGGAGGGGGCTGAGCATGCATTTCTGTGGGGCCCCAGTGTTGAGGATCAGCGAAGTGCAGATGTTGTTTCCTACCTTCATCACCTGGGGGCGGCTCGTCAGGAAGTCCAGGACCCAGTCGCACAGGGTGGGGTTCAGACCCAGGGCCTCCAGCTTAATGATGACCTTGGAGGGTACTATGGTGTTGATTGCTGAACTATAGTCAATAAACAACATTCTTACATAGGTATTCCTCTTGTCCAGATGGGATCATTTGTTTATTAATAATTTTCATGTTCAAAATTGTGCACTCTCCTCAAACAATAGCATGGTAATCTTTCACTGTAATAAATTGGGGTTTTAGGCTGGGTTTCTGTACAGCACTTTGAGATATCAGCTGATCTACGAAGGGCAATATAAATAAATTTGATTTGATCTTACTCACGTTGGCCACCGAGAAGGAGAGGGGGGGCCGCAGTCCTTGGTAGTGGGACGCGTCGGTGGCACTGTATTATCCTCAAAGTGGGAAAAAATGTGTTTCGTTTGGGACCTCCCGGGTGGTGCAGTGGTCTAGGGCACTGGATTGCAGTGCTAGCTGTGCCCCCTGAGACCATGGCCAGAGACCAAGGCTCTGTCGCAGCCGGCCGCAAACCAGCGACTCCTGTGGCGGGCCGGGCGCAGTGCACGACAACCAGAGTGCCAGGTGCACAGTGTTTCCTCCGACACATTGGTGCGGCTGGCTTCCGGGTTGGATGCGCGCTGTGTTAAGAAGCAGTGCGGCTTGGTTGGGTTGTGTATTGGAGGACACATGGCTTTCGACCTTCGTCTCTCCCGAGCCCGTATGGCAGTTGTAGCGATGAGACAAGATAGTAACTACTAACAATTGGATACCACGAAAAGGGGGTGAAATTCAAAAAAATAAATACATTTTTTTTTGTTTAGTTTGTCTGGAAGCATGACGTCGGTATTTGTGGCGTGGCTGGTTTTCTTTTTGTAGTCCGTAATTGCCTATAGACCACCCCACATACGTCTCGTGTATGAGCCGTTGACTCCACTTTGTCCCTGTACCGACATTTCACTTGCGGAGGGAATAACTACACTGTTTACATACGGCCAGACATTCCCATGGTTGAATGCAGTGGTTCGCGCTTTCAGTTTCAGTTTCAGGCGGAAGCATTTATTTGGATTATTTTTTTAACACTCAGACATCATTTACAAACTAAGGATGTTAGTGATTCTGACAGGTCAGAGGCAGTATGGATTACCAATATTATTCTTGATAAGTGCGTGAATGATACCATTGTCCTGTCCTGATAAGCATTCAAAATGTAACGAGTACTTTTGGGTGTCAAATGAAAATGTATGGAGTAAAAAGTATATTATGTTCTTTAGGAATGTTGTGAAGTAAAAGTTGTCAAAAATACAAATAGTACAGATACCCGAAAAAACTACTTAAGTAGTACTTTAAAGTATTTTTACTTAAGTACCTTACACAGCGGAGGTTGCAGGATCGGATGGAAAGAATGATCTGTCTGTAGCCTGTTTTTTCCTCCCAAAAATTGTAATTAATTGCCAGAATGTTTCATCTTCATCCCATAAGTATTGAAGGTAGTGTGATATTACAGTTATCTTTAGACATATAGCCAGTAGCACCACAGAGGTATATAATTATAACACACCCAAACTAGGCCTATCTGAAATATGAAAATGATCAATGAAATCGGGTGGGCGCCCTCATGCATGGCTCTGTGTTGTTTTTGTCAAAGCTTGCATAAAATTAATTCAGTTCGTCTGGTAGAGAGTCATCGTTGGGCAGATCACAACTGGGTCTTCCTTTGTAATCCGTAATGGACTGCAACCCCTGCCACATGTGGCGGAGCCTGTCTAATAGGATTCCACATTGGTCCTGTATTGTCCTTTCTTTGTTTGATGGTCGTAACACGACTTCATGTTCATGCTTGCGTCCTCAGCCATAGCCTGGGGGTTGGCTGTGATAGTCTCATGGAATGTAGGCCTACATTGAACACCACACATTGGCTGCTACTGTAGGCTGAATGATAGAACAGCTATTTCCATGTTAAAATGTTATGGGATGTATTTTCTCTATAGTTTTTTATGGTAGGACACTCTGGTAGGCCTACATTGTGATCAAATAGCCACAGTAGCCTAAATGGCCACTGTTAAAACAGCCAATTAAAGCGGTTACAGCCTTAATGTTCACAGTAAACACGCACTAACATTTGGAGGTTGAAGTTTGGACTCATCCAACCTGAAATTAGAAGGAACATTGGTCATGAGTACTTACTGTTTGAGCTTCTGCTTGTAGCAGGAGCATAAGAGTCACAATCGAAGAGGGTACGAAGAAGGGTCTTGTATGCTTGCTTGTGGGTAGAGTAACAGTGGTCCAGGACTATCGCCCCTAGTGGTGAAGGAGACGTGTTGATGAAAGTTGGGCATCACGAGTCTTATTGAAGTGGAATTATAATCACCGGAAACGAGAAAACCAGCCTCCTGGTGTATGGTTTTCTGCTTGTTTATTGCATCGTACAGTTCAGCTTGTTGTTTTCCTGGTCCTGAGGTGGAATATATACAGAAGAAGAAGATAACAGATGAAAACTCTCTCGGGAGGTAGACGCTAAGAACCCTGGAACAAAACACCTCCCTCTGAAACTGGATCCTGGACTTCCTGACAGGTCGCCCCCAGGTGGTAAGGGTAGGTAACAACACATCCCCCACTCTGATCTTCAACACGGGGGTTCTCGGACTGTTCTCTCTGGTACCTCTCTCTGGTACCGGGGCGCCAAGTCTAGGTCCAACAGGCTCCTTAACAGCTTCTACCCCCAAGTCATGGACTGTTCTCTCTGGTACCTCTCTCTGGTACCGGGGGGCCAAGTCTAGGTCCAACAGGCTCCTTAACAGCTTCTACCCCCAAGTCATGGACTGTTCTCTCTGGTACCTCTCTCTGGTACCGGGGGGCCAAGTCTAGGTCCAACAGGCTCCTTAACAGATTCTACCCCCAAGTCATGGACTGTTCTCTCTGGTACCTCTCTCTGGTACCGGGGCGCCAAGTCTAGGTCCAACAGGCTCCTTAACAGATTCTACCCCCAAGCCATAAGACTGCTGAACAATTAATCAATGGCCACCCAGACTATTTACGTTGACCCCCCCACACACACATTTTTGTTTTTACAGTGCTGCTACTCTCTGTTTATTATCTATGCATAGTCACTTTACCCCTCACTACATGTACAAATTACATTGACTAATCTGAACCCCTGCACATTGACTCGGTACTGGTACACCCTTTATATAGCCTCATTATTCTTATTTTATTGTGCTACTTTTTATTGAATGCTTTACTTTAGTTGATTTACTAAATATTTTATTAACTCTATTTCTTGAACTACATTATTGGTTCAGGGCTTGTAAGTAAGCATTTCACGGTAAGGTTGTATTCGGCGCATGTGCCAAATAAAATTGGACTTGATATGAGGGTCGGCATTTATCCATCAGGTATTCCACTGCGCTAGAGTCAGCACGTCATTTGCTGTTGATGAATAAGCATACCCCTCCCCCTCTCAATTTCTCTGAATCCAATGTCCTGTCCACTTTCTGAATGGAGAATCCATCGAGTTGTCCGAAAGCCATGTTTCAGAAAATCAGAGAATACTGCAATTACGAGATACGATCGGATTTGGCCAATGGAATGGAGGGAAGAGGTGGTCGGTTTTCCCTTAGCCTTAATCTCACCAGGACTCCCCTCTCCTGCCTCTTTTTTTGCTGATGTATAGCCAGACTGTGCTCACTGAGTCTTTACCTAGTCAATGTTTTCCGCAGTTTTCTATCAGTCACAGTGGTCAGATAGTCTGCCACCATGTACTGTCTATTTAGAGCCAAATAGCATTGAAGTTTACTTTGATTTTTTGTGGTGTCTTTTATCCAGGTGATATATTTTTCCCCCTCTCTCTCTCTCGCTCTCTCAATTACTCCCTCTCTCTCTCTGTCTCTCTCGCTCTCTCTAAATTCAATTCAATTCAATTTCCTTTATTGGCATGATGTAACAATGTACATATTGCCAAAGCTTACTTTGGGTATTTACAATATGAAAATATGAAAATAATAACAATCAAAATTGTCAACGGGACAACAGTAACAACAATAACCAAGTGTCAAAATAACCATACATTGAACAGTAACAATAAGCATACAGTAGAGGACATGTGCAGGTTGATGTCCCTCTCTCTCAACCTCCCACCCTTTCTCTCTCACCCCCCCCCTCTCTCAATTTCCCTCCCCCTCTCTCTCACTCTGAGTCCTGAGAACTTGATGAAATTACATCAGTAATTGATGATAATACGGAAGAGGACAGGAGCCCAACATTCTGATGTACATGTAACAACCCATTCATGCTGGTGAAAACAATGTTCTCTCTCTGACTTGCTCTACAAATGACGGAACAAACTAAAATTACTGCACATGCTGGGGCATATATTTACCATGTCCTTTAAAGGAAAGAAACACATATGTATGGGGGCTGTTTAGTGTAAAGTGGTCCCCTGAGGGTTGTGTGTGTGTGTTTGCATATGGGTGAGTGTGCATGCATGTGTGCATGGCTGTGCACATGCAGTATGTGTGCGTGCATATGCACATGCATTTGTGTATGTGTGACAGTGTCACTGCATATGGGTATGTAGCAGCTCACCTGAGAGCACAGACTCCAAGGTTATGACCGAGGTACCATCAGGGAGGGCGCTGTCTCCAACCACGTTTGGGTCATGGGCACTGGGTGACGGGGGGTACACTGCCACTCTGGGGTCCTGCAGCAGCAACTTCTTTGGGACTGGAGAGAGGGAGGGAAAGTTTGAATTTCAACCCAAATTGATGGGAAAAATATATGATTCTCTACTCCCTGACAGTGAAATGGTGAGAGAGAGGAAAGTTTTAATCTCAACTGAATACCTCAGCCCAACATACACTGAGTGTACAAAACATTTAGGAACATCTTCCTAATATTTAGTTGTACCCCCTTTTGCCCTCAGAACAGCCTCGATTCGTTGGGACATGGACGCTACAAGGTGTTGAAAGCGTTCCACAGGGAGGCTGGCCCATGTTGACTCCAATGCTTTCCACAGTTGTGTCAAGTTGGCTGGTTGTCCTTTGGGTGGTGGAACATTCTTGATTCACACAGGAAACAGTTGAGCGTGAAACACACAGGAGCGTTGCAGTTAACACACTCAAACCGGTACACCTGGTGTCTTCACCCTCTGAATGGCACACATACACAATCCATGTCTCAATTGTCTCAAGGCTTAAAAATCCTTCTTTAACCTGTCTCTTCCCTTTCATCTCCACTGATTGAAGTGGATTTAACAAGTGACATCAATAAGGGATCATAGATTTCACCTGGTCTGTCTGTCATGGAAAGAGCCGTTGTTAATGTTTTGTATACTCAGTGTATGTCATGCTCTGCCCATGTACAGAGAAACAGAAAGATGAGAGAGAAACACAGAGCGAGGGGGGGGGGGGGGTAGAAGGACAAACCAGTGATTCACCCACCAATTCCCGAAAGTTACGCTCCTCTCCCCTCTAACCTCCCCCTCCATACCGCTTCACAACATCCTGTGAGTCAGGGAAAACCTCACTCTCGACCCAGACATACACACAGGACCCACAATGCAACGGGGTCATACATTCCTTCCCCTCACATGTGGTTTTACGAGTCCGACCTGACCGCAATCTCTGGTCACCGTGTCTGTCCCCATCACGGATGATTTATTGCCTAAAAAAACGTCCGCGTGGCTGTCTGCCCGCCCTCCAATTTCCACTGGCCCGCACAAAAAACAACTAAACTCAGCAGTAGCACTGGCACTGATAATGAAAACTCATACAACAAAAGACAAATTCTAAATGTGATATGGGGAGAAAAAGGAAACATTTGTTTGAAAGGTGTATAAACAAATTGATCACATTTCCTGAGACATTATTGGGCTGCCCGCCAAGAAAGATACAATAAAAGACCTGGCCCAGATCTCACATAACCCATAGAGGCCTTACTTTCTCTGCAAATGAATTGAAAAGGAAATACAGAAATATGATCTTTTTACATAAGTATTCACACCCCTGAGTCGTGTTAGAATCACCTTTGGCAGCGATTTACATCTTTCGGAGTAAATCTCTAAGAGCTGGATTATAATATTTGCACATTATTCTTTTCAAAATTCTTCAAGCTCTGGTTGTTGAATAGCCATTTTCAAGTCTTGCCATAGATTTTGAAGCCGATTTAAGTCCAAACTTTAACTAGGGAACTGATGAACATTCAATATCGTCTTGGTAAGCAACTCGAGTGTAGATGTGGCCTTGTGTTTTAGGTTATTGTCCTTCTGAAAGGTGAATTCATCTCCCAGTGTCTGGTAGAAAGCAGACTGAACCAGGTTTTCCTCTAGGATTTGGTGCTTATCTCCATTCCCTTTATTTTTTTCTAATAAAAATCTTCCCAGTCCTTAAAGCTACAATATGTAACTTTTTGTGCGACCGAGACCAAATTCCCATAGAAATGTGAGTTATATATCTTTCATTCTCATTGAAATCAAGTCTAAGAAGTGGTAGATCTGTTATTTTTGTGCTATTTCTATGCATACTGTTCTTAAGTTTGAAATACAATATTTTTGGTTATGAAAAATATATTTCTCAACAGTTTAGATGGTACAATGAATCTCTACACTAGACTTGCTTGTTTTGTCACATAAATTGAAATGAAGTGAACTATTAGAATTTTAGCAACCAGGAAATGGTGGAGCAATTTCTGCATAGTGCACCTTTAACAATGATAAGCATACCCATAACATGATGCAGCCACTTGAAAATATAGAGTGTTATGCCTGTATCTTTGTAGTGACTGGGTATATTGATACACCATCCAAAGTGTAATTAATAACCATTCTCAAAGGGATATTCAATGTCTGTTTAATTTAACCCATCTACCAATAGGTGCCCCTCTTTGCAAGGCATTGGTTAACCCCCCCTGGTCTTTGTGGTTGAATCTGTGTTTGAAATTCACTGCTCAACTGAGAGATCTTACGTATTTTTGTATGTGTGGGGTACAGAGATGAAGTAGTCATTCCAAAATCAAGTTAAACACTATTATTGTCCTTGAAAAGTATCATGTGACTTGTTAAGCAAATGATGACTTCTAAACGTATTGAGGCTTGCCATAACAAAGGAGTTGAATACTGATTGAATAAAGATTCAGCTTTTCATTTTTTATTCAGTTGTAAACATTTCTCAGAACACCAATCCACTTTGACACTATGGGGTATTGTGTGTAGTGCAGTGATACAGCATCTCAATTTAATTCAGGATGTAACACATCAACATATGGGAAAAGTCCAGGGGTGTGAATAACTTTCTGAAGGCACAGTATAACCCCAAACAAATAAAATAAAATTGTATTTGTCACAAGCTTCATAAACAAGCTTCATAAACAACAGATGTAGACAGTGAAATGCTTACTTAAGGGGCCTTCCCAACAATGCAGAGATTTTTTTGAATGTAATATTACAAAAATAAGAACACGAGGAATAAATACATACATACAGTGCACCCTCATATATAACCTCAAGCATGCAGTACTAACTCTTATATAACCTCAAATATACAGTACTGTACACACTCATATATAACCTCAGACATACAGTACTCATATACAACCTCAAGCATGCAGTACCAAATCTTATATAACCTCAAATATACAGTACTGTACACACTCATATATAACCTCAAACATACAGTACTCATATACAACCTCAAGCATGCAGTACCAAATCTTATATAACCTCAAATATACAGTACTGTACACACTCATATATAACCTCAGACATACAGTACTCATATACAACCTCAAGCATGCAGTACCAAATCTTATATAACCTCAAATATACAGTACTGTACACACTCATATATAACCTCAAACATACAGTACTCATATATAACCTGAAGCATGCAGTACCCACTCTTATATAACCTCAAATATACAGTACTCATATATAACCTCAAACATACAGTACACACTCATATATAACCTCAAACATACAGTACTCATATACAACCGCAAGCATGCAGTACCAAATCTTATATAACCTCAAATATACAGTACTGTACACACTCATATATAACCTCAAACATACAGTACTCATATATAACCTGAAGCATGCAGTACACACCCTTATATAACTTCAAATATACAGTACTCATATATAACCTCAAATACACAGTACTGTAGACACTCTTATATAACCTCAAATATACAATTCTCATACATAACCTCAAGCATGCAGTACCCACTCTTATATAACCTTAAATATACAGTACTCATATATAACCTCCAACTACAGTACTCATATGTAACCTCAAATATATAGTACTCATATATAACCTCAAGCATGCAGTAAGCACTCGTATATAACCTCAAATATACAGTACTGTACACACTCATAACCTCAAACATACAGTACACACTCATATATAACCCGAAGCATGCAGTACCCACTCGTATAGAACTTCAAATATACTTATACTCATATATAACCTCAAATATACAGTACTGTGCACACTCTTATATAACCTCAAATATACAGTACTCATACATAACCTCAAGCATGCAGTACCCACTCTTATATAACCTTAAATATACAGTACTCATATATAACCTCAAGCATGCAGTACCCACTTTCATATAACCTCAAATATACAGTACTCATATATCACCTCAAATATACAGTATTCAAATATAACCTCAAGCACGCAGTACACACTCATATATAACCTCAAACATACAGTACTCATATATAACCTCAAGCATGCAGTACCCACTTTCATATAACCTCAAATATACAGTACTCATATATAACCTCAAATATACAGTACTCATATATATCCTCAAATATACAGTACTCATAACCTCAAACATGCAGTACCGACTTTTATATAACCTCAAATATACAGTATTGTACACACTCATTACCTCAAATATACAGTACTCATATATAACCTCAAATACACAGTACTCATATATAATCTCAAACATACAGTACTCATATATAATCTCAAACATACAGTACTCATATATAATCTCAAACATACAGTACTCATATATAACCTCAATCATGCAGTACCCACTCTTATAGAACCTCAAATATACCGTACTCATATAACCTCAAATATACAGTTGTACACACTCATATATAACCTCAAATATACAGTACTCATATATAACCTCAAATATACAGTACTCATATATAACCTCAAATATACAGTACTCATATATAACCTCAAGCATGCAGTACCCACTCTTCTATAACCTTAAATATACAGTACTCATATATAACCTCCAACTACAGTACTCATAGATAACCTAAAATGTAGAGTACTCATATATAACCTCAAGCATGCAGTACCCACTCTTATATACCCTCAAATATACAGTACTGTACTCACTCATATATAACCTCAAACACACCGTACTCATATATAACCTCAAATATATAGTACACACTCATATATAACCTCAAACATACAGTACTCATAAATAACCTCAAACATACCGTACTCATATATAACCTCAAACATACAGTATACACTATAAACTAGAACTATTAATTAACCATCTTTTATGCTATAGCGCATGTTCACCACATACAACAAAATGTTCAACAGTGATCTCAGTTTCACCCTTTTGAAGATCCTCACAACAGAACTGTGTACATTGTAGAGTATTGTTCACCACAAACAAAGCTTCAACCATCACCTCAGTTGTCCTTTTCTGAAGGCCGTTACAGCATGATGTTTTCCTGTCAAATGTTCAGGCTCCCGTCCAGCCCATTCATTTCAACTTGAACTGTTTCAAAGGCTGTGTGGAAACCGTGGTATAGGTGTATATAGGGCTAGCCACAAATTGAGATGAAAGACAATCTTGCAGTGATAACGAAATGCTATAATGATGACCTATTTTGTAGGTGAAATGTGCAACAGCAAAGTTGAACACTCAGTCGCAAAACTCCATAGACTGCAGAAAACTAGGAAAACATTTAGAAAAAAAGAGCTCAGCTGAATCTTACTCCAGCCCCAACCCTCCCCCATCGACCATATGGAGTGTTGGGGGGGGGCAAGACCAACCCTACCATTAGCAACGCGCTTTCCCCACCCACTGGAGGATATCTCTTTTTCAGCCATCTAGAGTATTTCCTGTGTTTGAGAGGTGAAAAATCTCATTTAAATGATGGATGTCATTTAAATCTTGCCTTAATTTTACTCCTGCGACTCTTTCATACTCTTGCTTCTGCCTGTCTGCCTGTTTGTAATGACCTGTCAAACACACCCCGGGAATGTCTGAAATGGGCTCAATGGAATACATTGTCTTTCCGTAGCATCTATAAGAAAGCTAAAGCTTCGTCTGTGATTTAACGCATCGTCTCGACAACTTTATTTTGAAGGGTGTAAATGTTTTTGTTTACAAATGAGATGCACTGAAATGAAAGCTACTTCTGAAAATGAACACTCGGATTATAGTGATATTGTGTCTGATCTCGCAAACAATATAAAGTATGTATAGATAGGTGTAATCTAGAGCCAAGCGTGTTGATTTCTTTTATCTGAGGGTATTCTGCTATTGACACACCATTTTGAAACAGAACATGACAACAGGAGTAATTAACGAGCCAGGTGAGTGTTGGTAGGCGTGGGACAGGGCAGGTTCATTTATTCATATGCGCATACACCCAGTGTATTTATGCAAAAAACATCATATTTTCTTTAGTTTAACAAAAAAAATAAGTGAAATTTGACATACATTTAAGACCTGAATTCCCACCAAAATCCCTGAACTCCATTATTTGTCCGTGCCAGTAAAATGTCCTATAATTCAGTCAAGATCTGATGGATGTGTGCAGTATCTTCCTTCATCCATTGTCCAACTATACATTTATTAGAATTGTTTTTAAAACCTGAACAATTTTGATGACTATTGCTACCACCATACGCAAATCAGCAGAATGGGGAAAATAGTGGGAGGGAGAGAAATATGATTCCTGGCCTCCCTGTCCCTCCCCTGTCCTCTCTCATCAGTCTGACACACTAATCATGGGTTGGCCCCTCCCCCCACCCTCATTACAGGGCTCTGATTGGTCCTAATTGGCAGCACATGTGGCCTCAGGTCACAGCTGGGAGACGCTGGGTGATGATGGCCCGGCTGTCACTTAGTGAACACACACAGACGTGCATGTACACACACACACACACACACACACACACACACACACACACGTGCACGTTCTTACGTATGTACCTACACACGCACACACTTTCAACACTCCCAATTTCACAAACCCACTCATATTCTTATATTCCTGTTCACACAAAAAGATAATGCATTAGAATTCATACGACAACAACACACATGATGATTGTGAATTCTTAGTGTGCTGACAGTGCTGACTACTAGGAATCAGCAAGGATCACATTTTAAACAACTGTCGGTTGTATGGGAAATAATGGTCAAAAGTAAAACTACTTGACTTGGACTGTTGGATGCAGCCAACAACACTTAACATATTGCAAAGCTCCAAAGATCCAGCACGAGAGAGAAAGAGTGTTTTTGTGTTTTATTCCAATGTGAATCTGTGTGTTTAAGTGTTTGTGTGCGTCTGTATGCGTGTCTGTATGTAGTGTGTGACACAGTGAGAAACACAGCGCATAAATCTCTCCAACGGACGCTGCCAGTTCTGAAATGACACAGTCGCAAAAAACTCCAACTTCCCAAAACATCGATCCTACCTTCTAATTCCCTGCTCTATCGGTGCAGCGGAAGCCCATTCTGGAACACCACAGGGAGTGGGAATATTAGACAGGGGAATGCGAAAGAGAGACAGAGAGCTCAGCGTTCAACACCATAGTGCCCACGAAGCTCATCACTAAGCAAAAGACCCTGGGACTAAACACCTCCCTCTGCAACTGGATCCTAGACTTCCTGATGGGCCGCCCCCAGGTGGTAAGGGAAGGTAACAACACATCTGCCACGCTGATCCTTATCACTGGGGCCCCTCAAGGGTGTGTACTTAGTTCCCTCCTCTATTCCCTGTTCACCCACGACTGCGTGGCCAAACACGACTCCAACACCATCATTAAGTTTGCTGACGACACAACAGTGGTAGGACTGATCACTGACAATGATGAGACAGCCTATAAGGAGGAGGTCAGAGACCTGACAGTGTGGTGCCAGGGCAACAACCTCTCCCTCAATGTGAGCAAGACAAAGGAGCTGATTGTGGACTACAGGAAAAGGTGGGCCGAACAGGCCCCCATTAACATTGACAGGGCTGTAGTGGAACGGGTCGAGAGTTTCATGTTCCTTGGTGTCCACATCACCAACTAACTGTCATGGTCCAAACACACCAAGACAGCTGTGAAGAGGGCACGACAACACCTTTTCCCCCTGAGGAGACTGAAAAGATTTGGCATGGGTCCCCAGATCCTCAAAAAGATATACAGCTGCACCATCGAGAGCATCCTGACCGGTTGCATCACCGCTTGGTATGGCAACTGCTCAGCATCTGACTACAAGGTGCTACAGAGGGTAGTGCGTACGGCCCAGTACATCACTGTGGCCAAGCTTCCTGCCATCCAGGACCTATATACCAGGCGGTGTCAGAGGAAAGCCCATAAAATTGTCTGGACTCCTGTCAGCCAAGCTCTCTGCTACCGCATGGCAAGCGGTACTGGAGCGTCAAGTCTAGGACCAAAAGGCTCCTTAACAGCTTCTACCACCAAGCCATAAGACTGCTGAACAATTAATAAAATGGCCACCTGACTATTACATTGACCCGCTGTTTATTATCTATGCATAGTCACATCACCCCTACCTACATGTACAAATTAACTCAACTAACCTGTACCCCTGCACACTGACTCGGTACCGGTACCCTCTGTATATAGTCTCGTTGTGGTTATGTTATTTTTATTATTTTTTTACTTTAGTTTATTAGGTAAATATTTGATGAACTCTTCTTGAACTGCACTGTTGGTTAGGGGCTTGTAAGTAAGTATTTCACGGTAAGGTCTACACTTGTATTCGGCGCATGTGACAAATAACATTTGATTTGATTTGAGAGAGAGAAATGAAAATAGAGAGGGGGAGAGAGAGGGATCAGAATGGATACTGGAGGCGACCCTAGAGTGTGTATAAAACCAGACTGTGTTGATACTGGCACAGCTATGGTTTGTTTTTCCTGGACTCAGGAGCACAGCAGTGGGTGTGTGCATAATGCTGACTGGTGCAGAACACAACAACACTATGACAAAGCTGTTCTCGGAGCCAGAGGAGTACGATGGTATAGTAACGCATAATGCTGACTGGTGCAGGACACAACAACACTATGACAAAGCTGTTCTCTGAGCCAGAGGAGTACGATGGTATAGTAACGCATAATGCTGACTGGTGCAGAACACAACAACACTATGACAAAGCTGTTCTCTGAGCCAGAGGAGTACGATGGTATAGTAACGCATAATGCTGACTGGTGCAGAACACAACAACACTATGACAAAGCTGTTCTCGGAGCCAGAGGAGTACGATGGTATAGTAACGCATAATGCTGACTGGTGCAGAACACAACAACACTATGACAAAGCTGTTCTCTGAGCCAGAGGAGTACGATGGTATAGTAACGCATAATGCTGACTGGTGCAGGACACAACAACACTATGACAAAGCTGTTCTCGGAGCCAGAGGAGTACGATGGTATAGTAACGCATAATGCTGACTGGTGCAGAACACAACAACACTATGACAAAGCTGTTCTCGGAGCCAGAGGAGTACGATGGTATAGTAACGCATAATGCTGACTGGTGCAGGACACAACAACACTATGACAAAGCTGTTCTCGGAGCCAGAGGAGTACGATGGTATAGTAACGCATAATGCTGACTGGTGCAGAACACAACAACACTATGACAAAGCTGTTCTCGGAGCCAGAGGAGTACGATGGTATAGTAACGCATAATGCTGACTGGTGCAGGACACAACAACACTATGACAAAGCTGTTCTCGGAGCCAGAGGAGTACGATGGTATAGTAACGCATAATGCTGACTGGTGCAGAACACAACAACACTATGACAAAGCTGTTCTCGGAGCCAGAGGAGTACGATGGTATAGTAACGCACTATGCTGACTGGTGCAGAACACAACAACACTATGACAAAGCTGTTCTCGGAGCCAGAGGAGTACGATGGTATAGTAACACACTATGCTGACTGGTGCAGAACACAACAACACTATGACAAAGCTGTTCTCTGAGCCAGAGGAGTACGATGGTATAGTAACGCACTATGCTGACTGGTGCAGGACACAACAACACTATGACAAAGCTGTTCTCGGAGCCAGAGGAGTACGATGGTATAGTAACGCATAATGCTGACTGGTGCTTGACACAACAACACTATGACAAAGCTGTTCTCTGAGCCAGAGGAGTACGATGGTATAGTAACGCATAATGCTGACTGGTGCAGAACACAACAACACTATGACAAAGCTGTTCTCGGAGCCAGAGGAGTACGATGGTATAGTAACGCATAATGCTGACTGGTGCAGGACACAACAACACTATGACAAAGCTGTTCTCTGAGCCAGAGGAGTACGATGGTATAGTAACGCATAATGCTGACTGGTGCAGGACACAACAACACTATGACAAAGCTGTTCTCGGAGCCAGAGGAGTACGATGGTATAGTAACGCATAATGCTGACTGGTGCAGAACACAACAACACTATGACAAAGCTGTTCTCGGAGCCAGAGGAGTACGATGGTATAGTAACGCATAATGCTGACTGGTGCAGGACACAACAACACTATGACAAAGCTGTTCTCGGAGCCAGAGGAGTACGATGGTATAGTAACGCATAATGCTGACTGGTGCAGAACACAACAACACTATGACAAAGCTGTTCTCGGAGCCAGAGGAGTACGATGGTATAGTAACGCATAATGCTGACTGGTGCAGGACACAACAACACTATGACAAAGCTGTTCTCGGAGCCAGAGGAGTACGATGGTATAGTAACGCATAATGCTGACTGGTGCAGAACACAACAACACTATGACAAAGCTGTTCTCGGAGCCAGAGGAGTACGATGGTATAGTAACGCACTATGCTGACTGGTGCAGAACACAACAACACTATGACAAAGCTGTTCTCGGAGCCAGAGGAGTACGATGGTATAGTAACACACTATGCTGACTGGTGCAGAACACAACAACACTATGACAAAGCTGTTCTCGGAGCCAGAGGAGTACGATGGTATAGTAACGCATAATGCTGACTGGTGCAGAACACAACAACACTATGACAAAGCTGTTCTCGGAGCCAGAGGAGTACGATGGTATAGTAACGCACTATGCTGACTGGTGCAGAACACAACAACACTATGACAAAGCTGTTCTCTGAGCCAGAGGAGTACGATGGTATAGTAACGCATAATGCTGACTGGTGCAGGACACAACAACACTATGACAAAGCTGTTCTCGGAGCCAGAGGAGTACGATGGTATAGTAACGCACTATGCTGACTGGTGCAGAACACAACAACACTATGACAAAGCTGTTCTCGGAGCCAGAGGAGTACGATGGTATAGTAACGCATAATGCTGACTGGTGCAGAACACAACAACACTATGACAAAGCTGTTCTCGGAGCCAGAGGAGTACGATGGTATAGTAACGCATAATGCTGACTGGTGCAGAACACAACAACACTATGACAAAGCTGTTCTCGGAGCCAGAGGAGTACGATGGTATAGTAACGCATAATGCTGACTGGTGCAGAACACAACAACACTATGACAAAGCTGTTCTCGGAGCCAGAGGAGTACGATGGTATAGTAACGCATAATGCTGACTGGTGCAGAACACAACAACACTATGACAAAGCTGTTCTCGGAGCCAGAGGAGTACGATGGTATAGTAACGCACTATGCTGACTGGTGCAGAACACAACAACACTATGACAAAGCTGTTCTCGGAGCCAGAGGAGTACGATGGTATAGTAACACACTATGCTGACTGGTGCAGAACACAACAACACTATGACAAAGCTGTTCTCGGAGCCAGAGGAGTACGATGGTATAGTAACGCATAATGCTGACTGGTGCAGAACACAACAACACTATGACAAAGCTGTTCTCGGAGCCAGAGGAGTACGATGGTATAGTAACGCACTATGCTGACTGGTGCAGAACACAACAACACTATGACAAAGCTGTTCTCTGAGCCAGAGGAGTACGATGGTATAGTAACGCATAATGCTGACTGGTGCAGGACACAACAACACTATGACAAAGCTGTTCTCGGAGCCAGAGGAGTACGATGGTATAGTAACGCACTATGCTGACTGGTGCAGAACACAACAACACTATGACAAAGCTGTTCTCGGAGCCAGAGGAGTACGATGGTATAGTAACGCATAATGCTGACTGGTGCAGAACACAACAACACTATGACAAAGCTGTTCTCGGAGCCAGAGGAGTACGATGGTATAGTAACGCATAATGCTGACTGGTGCAGAACACAACAACACTATGACAAAGCTGTTCTCGGAGCCAGAGGAGTACGATGGTATAGTAACGCATAATGCTGACTGGTGCAGAACACAACAACACTATGACAAAGCTGTTCTCGGAGCCAGAGGAGTACGATGGTATAGTAACGCATAATGCTGACTGGTGCAGAACACAACAACACTATGACAAAGCTGTTCTCGGAGCCAGAGGAGTACGATGGTATAGTAACGCACTATGCTGACTGGTGCAGGACACAACAACACTATGACAAAGCTGTTCTCGGAGCCAGAGGAGTACGATGGTATAGTAACGCATAATGCTGACTGGTGCAGAACACAACAACACTATGACAAAGCTGTTCTCGGAGCCAGAGGAGTATGATGGTATAGTAACGCATAATGCTGACTGGTGCAGAACACAACAACACTATGACAAAGCTGTTCTCGGAGCCAGAGGAGTACGATGGTATAGTAACGCATAATGCTGACTGGTGCAGGACACAACAACACTATGACAAAGCTGTTCTCGGAGCCAGAGGAGTACGATGGTGTAGTAACGCACTATGCTGACTGGTGCAGAACACAACAACACTATGACAAAGCTGTTCTCGGAGCCAGAGGAGTACGATGGTATAGTAACGCACTATGCTGACTGGTGCAGAACACAACAACACTATGACAAAGCTGTTCTCGGAGCCAGAGGAGTACGATGGTATAGTAACGCATAATGCTGACTGGTGCAGGACACAACAACACTATGACAAAGCTGTTCTCGGAGCCAGAGGAGTACGATGGTGTAGTAACGCACTATGCTGACTGGTGCAGAACACAACAACACTATGACAAAGCTGTTCTCGGAGCCAGAGGAGTACGATGGTATAGTAACGCACTATGCTGACTGGTGCAGAACACAACAACACTATGACAAAGCTGTTCTCGGAGCCAGAGGAGTACGATGGTATAGTAACGCACTATGCTGACTGGTGCAGAACACAACAACACTATGACAAAGCTGTTCTCGGAGCCAGAGGAGTACGATGGTATAGTAACGCATAATGCTGACTGGTGCAGAACACAACAACACTATGACAAAGCTGTTCTCGGAGCCAGAGGAGTACGATGGTATAGTAACGCACTATGCTGACTGGTGCAGAACACAACAACACTATGACAAAGCTGTTCTCGGAGCCAGAGGAGTACGATGGTGTAGTAACGCACTATGCTGACTGGTGCAGAACACAACAACACTATGACAAAGCTGTTCTCGGAGCCAGAGGAGTACGATGGTATAGTAACGCACTATGCTGACTGGTGCAGAACACAACAACACTATGACAAAGCTGTTCTCGGAGCCAGAGGAGTACGATGGTATAGTAACGCACTATGCTGACTGGTGCAGAACACAACAACACTATGACAAAGCTGTTCTCGGAGCCAGAGGAGTACGATGGTATAGTAACGCACTATGCTGACTGGTGCAGAACACAACAACACTATGACAAAGCTGTTCTCGGAGCCAGAGGAGTACGATGGTATAGTAACGCACTATGCTGACTGGTGCAGAACACAACAACACTATGACAAAGCTGTTCTCGGAGCCAGAGGAGTACGATGGTATAGTAACACACTATGCTGACTGGTGCAGAACACAACAACACTATGACAAAGCTGTTCTCGGAGCCAGAGGAGTACGATGGTATAGTAACGCACTATGCTGACTGCTGCAGAACACAACAACACTATGACAAAGCTGTTCTCGGAGCCAGAGGAGTACGATGGTATAGTAACGCACTATGCTGACTGGTGCAGAACACAACAACACTATGACAAAGCTGTTCTCGGAGCCAGAGGAGTACGATGGTATAGTAACACACTATGCTGACTGGTGCAGAACACAACAACACTATGACAAAGCTGTTCTCGGAGCCAGAGGAGTACGATGGTATAGTAACGCACTATGCTGACTGGTGCAGAACACAACAACACTATGACAAAGCTGTTCTCGGAGCCAGAGGAGTACGATGGTATAGTAACGCACTATGCTGACTGGTGCAGAACACAACAATACTATGACAAAGCTGTTCTCGGAGCCAGAGGAGTACGATGGTATAGTAACGCACTATGCTGACTGGTGCAGGACACAACAACACTATGACAAAGCTGTTCTCGGAGCCAGAGGAGTACGATGGTATAGTAACGCACTATGCTGACTGGTGCAGAACACAACAACACTATGACAAAGCTGTTCTCGGAGCCAGAGGAGTACGATGGTATAGTAACACACTATGCTGACTGGTGCAGAACACAACAACACTATGACAAAGCTGTTCTCGGAGCCAGAGGAGTACGATGGTATAGTAACGCACTATGCTGACTGGTGCAGAACACAACAACACTATGACAAAGCTGTTCTCGGAACCAGAGGAGTACGATGGTATAGTAACACACTATGCTGACTGGTGCAGAACACAACAACACTATGACAAAGCTGTTCTCGGAGCCAGAGGAGTACGATGGTATAGTAACGCACTATGCTGACTGGTGCAGAACACAACAACACTATGACAAAGCTGTTCTCGGAGCCAGAGGAGTACGATGGTATAGTAACGCACTATGCTGACTGGTGCAGAACACAACAACACTATGACAAAGCTGTTCTCTGAGCCAGAGGAGTACGATGGTATAGTAACGCACTATGCTGACTGGTGCAGAACACAACAACACTATGACAAAGCTGTTCTCTGAGCCAGAGGAGTACGATGGTATAGTAACTGTGACGACCCTCCCACTCCGTCTGCTGTATTCTGTTTGTTCTTGTTTCCTTATTAGGATGCCGGTGGGCGGAGTTGGGGAGGGTCGTCAGCTACATGGGAAACACCTGGGCCAGGTGTGTCCCAGGATAAATAGACCTCCTCTACATTCATGGAGGAGACTCTCTCCATGCAGACACCATTGTAGATTGTGTTGTGGTTCTTGGTGGTCTTTTGTTTATTTGCTTTGGCACCTTTCAACAACCTGCATTATCACATTCATGCATGCAAAACACTCACTTACACTGCTGATTACTGATTACACACACCATTGTATATTATACTTAGTTACTTATTTAATAAATATATATACATTGCTACTCCTTATCTCCACGTTGTCTCCCTTTGTTACGGGCTTTGAGCCGGTTCGTGACAAGTGGGGGCTCATCCGGGATCTTTTGAACTATTGGTTTGGGAGGCCGTGGAGGTACGTGTTTGGTTTGCATATTTTGTTTGCGTGTGATAGGCCCAGTATTGGTTGCCTTTGTTATTTTGTTTGTGTGCTGTGTTGGAGAGAGTATAATGGTTAGTTTCCAGGCCCTGCTTAGCCTGAACTCTTGTTCTACTTTCTGTTGGGACGTCAGTCTGAGGTGAGTAATCGGCTGTGTACCTCAGTGGGAGATTTGGGTAGGGTAGTGGAACTTGCTACCTGGAGCTATAGCCTTTTTCCCTGATAGGTTTAGCGACGTGTTTCATTTTTTGGAATATGTTGGGCATGGTTAATGTTTGTTATTTTTGTGTGGTGTCTGTGGACTGAGCAGTTGTCTCGGGGCACATCCGTGGCTTGGTGGAATTTACCAGCATGCTGGGGAGTTTTTCCTTGCCAGCGGGCTACAGTGCGTAAATTCCCACCGCAAATCTGCACGAAGACTAGGGTTGAGTTATTGTAGGTTTTGGGGAAGCTCCATATCTCATCTCTTCTGTGGTGCTCAGGGTGATTGTCAATTCTCGGGTTGTAGTCTGGTTTGCTCAGCAGAAGGGAAGAGCGTCATGGCGTCTTATGTAGATGAGTTCATTCGCTCTCCATCGGAGGGATTGTTAGATTTAGGTACTAAAGAACAGCTGTTGAAGGTCGCGGAACACTACAAGGTTGAGATTAGTGATAAACGTCTAAAAAATTCTATTAGGTTGATATTGAAGGCCAATCTGATGGAGAGTGGTATTCTTGAAGTTACCACTGGGCCAGCCTCTGCTGAGGATTGGTCGTCTCCCAGTAATGTTACAATGGCCATTCCATCGGTTAGTCCTAGTAGTCTTCTTTTTGAACAGCAGAAAGAACTGCTTCTGTTACAGCTGGAGCATGATCGTGAGAAGCTAGAGCATGATCGTATAAAATATGAAAAGGAATTGGCATTTAAACAAGATATGGAGCGTGCAAAGCTCAAGTTGCAACAAGAACATATAGAGTTGGTTAGGGAAGGAAAGATCTCAGGGGAGAGTTTGTTTTGGGAAGGTGACCCAGATTTACCTAGGGGTAGTTCCGTTTTTGGTCGTGCCCCAGAGACATTTGATATTGTTGGGAACTTACGGTTATTGCCTCAGTTTAATGAAAGGGAACCCGAGACATTCTTTTCGTTGTTTGAGCGGGTTGCTGACGCTAGGAGTTGGCCTGATTCTGACCGCACTTTAATGTTGCAGTGTGTGCTGACTGGTAAGGCGCAGGAAGCATATTCAGCTCTTAGTGTACATGACAGTGCCAGTTATGATAAAGTTAAAACAGCTGTGTTACAGATTTATGAATTGGTCCCTGAGGCTTACCGCCAACGATTTAGGACTTTAAAAGGGATGATAAGCAGACTCATGTTGAGTTTGCGCGACAATTATCTTTACAGTTTAATCGCTGGTGTTCCGCCTCTGCAGTTGTGACTTTCCAAGGGCTGTGTGATCTGATTATGTTAGAGCAATTTAAAGACACAATTCCTGATCGTATTGCCACGTATATTAACGAACAGAAAGTAAAGAATGTTGCTGAAGCTGCGGTTTTGGCGGACGAGTATGTGTTGACTCACAAAAGTGTCTTTGCAGAGCCCCGTATTCGGAAAGAGTGGGGGTGTTCGGATAGATTTGGGCTTCGCTCACCGAGATACTTTGGTTCACGGGCAGAGTTCTATCCAACTCGGGTTGAGCCTGACTCCCATGGTAAAGCTGACTTTGGGCAGGAGTGTCACTACTGTCAAGGTTCAGGTCATTGGAAAAACGAATGTCCACTTCTCAAGGCAAAGGGTGCTTACGCTAAATCTAAGCCTACCGCGTTAGCTGCACCTGTTCCACATCAGTTCACCCATGACTCATTTCCTCAGGCCCAAGAGAATGTGAAAGTCCATATTGATCCAGACTATTTACCTTTCATTACGGAAGGTTTTGTGTCTATGTTAGGAAGTAAAGACCTAGTGGCAGTGAAGATCCTGAGAGACACAGGAGCCTCTGAATCATTTGTGTTGGAGTCTGTGTTACCCTTTTCTGCTGAGACTGATTCAGGGAATAGTGTTCTAATTAGGGGAATAGGTTTGAACACTCTGTCAGTTCCATTGCATAAACTGATGTTGGATTGTGGGCTGGTGAAGGGTGAAGTTGTTATGGGGGTGCGTCCTTCATTGCCTATTGAGGGTATCGACGTGATCCTTGGGAATAACTTGGCTGGTGAGCGTGTATGGCCTGTCGTGTTTCCATCTCTAGTGGTTTCCACTAAGCCGTCATTTGTTGGGATTCCTGATGAGAGTGTACAGAGTTTCCCAGAGGTGTTCTCTGCGTGTGCAGTGACACGTTCTATGGGTCGTGGCGAATTGGTCACTGCTCCGACTAATGATAATAATACAAAGTATGTCACTGTTTTCCCTGTTATCCCGTTATCTGTAACACGCTCAGATCTAATCAATGCACAACGGAATGACCCCACGTTAGAAGAGTTGCGTGACCAAATTGTGCCTGTGGAACAGTTGGGAGATGTCGCCCATGGCTATTTTCTCCAAGAGGATGTCCTGATGAGAAAGTGGGTGTCTCATGATAGTTGTTTTCTAGGGGACGCAATTAGTCAGGTTGTTGTACCAGTTAAGCTTCGTGAGTTGGTGTTGGAAACTTCTCACAGCGACGTTGCTGGACATATGGGGGTGAGGAAAACCTACAGTCGCATATTAAGACATTTCTTTCTTTTGGCCTAGATTAAAGAGGGATGTTTCTGATTTTATCAAAACTTGTCACACCTGTCAATTAACTGGTAAGCCTAATCAAGCTATTAAACCAGTTCCATTGTTTCCTATTCCTGTACTTAGCCAACCTTTTGAGTATCTGATTATTGACTGTGTGGGTCCTCTGCCTCGTTCTAAAAAGGGTAGCAGTTACCTGTTCACTGTGATGTGTCAGACCACTAGGTTTCCTGCTGCCTATCCTCTTCGATCTATCACGACTAAATCTGTGTTAAAAGCTTTAACTCAGTTTCTCTCATTGTTTGGAATCCCTAAGGTCATTCAGAGTGATCAAGGCTCTAATTTCACCTCTAATCTGTTTAGTCAGGTTCTTCAACAGCTCCATATTAAACACAATTTGTCTAGCGCCTATCACGCGCAAAGTCAAGGAGCACTGGAACGTTTCCATCAAACTCTTAAGTCTTTGTTGAGAGCTTATTGTACTGAGATGGATAAGGATTGGGAGGAGGGGTTGCCTTGGTTACTGTTAGCTGCTAGGGAAGTTTCACAGGAAAGCACAGGTTTCAGTCCAAATGACCTTGTGTTTGGACATAGGGTGCGTGGACTTTTATCCGTTCTCCAGGATGACTGGAAGTCTCCCGAGCCTCCTCAGTCCCTATTATCGTATGTGTGTGATTTCCGGCGACGGCTGTACGCCGCTGGTGAAATGGCTAAAGAGAAGTTATCATCTGCACAGGAGAGGATGAAGGGCATATTTGATCGCCGAACTGAGCCTCGTCACTTTAGTCCAGGTGACCAGGTTCTTGCTCTGCTGCCAATTGTTGGTTCTCCTTTACAAGCTAAGTTTCAAGGTCCATATACAGTGGTGCGCCAGTACACTGAGCAAAATTATCTAGTTGCCACTCCAGAACGGAGGAAAGCACAACAGCTGTGCCATGTAAATCTGTTAAAACCCTATTATGCACGTTCCTCTGAGACTGAACAGTGGGATTCTACAGAGCACGGTAAACCTGTTCTTTTGGCTGATACAGTTGTTTCCTTGGGTTCTTGTCGTGCTAGATCTGGGCATGAGGAGGAAGATGTTCCTGGTCCTGACGATTGTATATTGCAGGGTAGATTGAAAAATTCAGAAACACTGGATATTTTAGACAGTCTTCTCACTCACCTACCTGATGATGGGCGTGAAGAGATGGTTGGTCTGATTCAGAGCTTTCCAGGTTTATTTTCAGATACACCTACACGTACAAACTTAATAGAACATGATATTGACATTGGAGGTGCTGACCCCATTCGTCAGCGGTTCTATAGAGTTTCTTCAGAGAAACTACGTTGTCTGGATGCTGAGGTCAAGTACATGCTGGAGAGTAAGATAGCAGAGCCTTCTTTCTCCAGTTGGGCTTCTCCCTGTATCTTGGTCAGTAAACCGGATGGAACAAACCGATTTTGTACGGACTACCGTAAGGTAAATAGTGTCACAAAGCCAGATTCATTTCCTCTTCCTCGAATGGAGGACTGTGTTGATCAAGTCGGTGCAGCTAAGTTTGTGAGCAAATTTGACCTGTTAAAAGGCTATTGGCAGGTGCCACTGACGAGTAGGGCACGTGAAATCTCTGCCTTTATTACACCCTTTGGTCTGTACTCGTATTCGGTTATGAGTTTCGGTTTGCGCAATGCACCTGCCACTTTTCAGCGACTTATGAACAGGGTTGTCGCCGGTCTGACCGGGTGCGCTGTTTATTTGGACGATGTAGTGATATATGCAGATACTTGGGAAGAACATCTGTCCCGTATTCAAGCCTTGTTCGAACGTCTGGCTGCGGGTCGCCTCACAATCAATCTGGCTAAATGTGAGTTTGCTCAGGCGACCGTTACATACCTTGGAAAAGTGGTTGGGCAGGGGGAAGTGCGTCCTGTTCGGGCTAAAGTGGTGGCTATTGATGCTTTTCCACCACCAACTACTAAAAAAGGAAGCGCTAGCACTCATTTGGGCGCTACAACACTTCGAAGTGTATGTCGGGTCGGGGGTAGTACCTATTGTGGTCTACACCGACCATAACCCCCCTCACTTTTTTGAGGTCCATGATGTGTCCAAACCAGAGGATAATGAGATGGTGTTTATTTTTACAATCATTCCATCTCGATGTGCGCCACATCCGGGGAACTGAAAACGTGATTGCTGATGCTCTCTCTCGTGCGCCCTGTTCCTAAATGTTTACGTGACTGACCATTGTTACGTATTGTCATGTTCTCTCTGTCCTGTCTGCTCCCGCCTGGTCTTGTGTTCTTCTTTCCTCTTAAATGTTGCTTCCTGTGTGAAGGTTGCTGAGGTCTGTGGAGGAGGTTGGCTAGGGTGAACACATAGACCCTCATCAATTTGTGGTGCAGAAGCTGTGTCAATTTGGAACTTAGAGGCTGGTATTTTCTTCCGGGGTCCTTGTTGGTCCCCGGTTTTATGGGGGGAATGTGACGACCCTCCCACTCCGTCTGCTGTATTCTGTTTGTTCTTGTTTCCTTATTAGGATGCCGGTGGGCGGAGTTGGGGAGGGTCGTCAGCTACATGGGAAACACCTGGGCCAGGTGTGTCCCAGGATAAATAGACCTCCTCTACATTCATGGAGGAGACTCTCTCCATGCAGACACCATTGTAGATTGTGTTGTGGTTCTTGGTGGTCTTTTGTTTATTTGCTTTGGCACCTTTCAACAACCTGCATTATCACATTCATGCATGCAAAACACTCACTTACACTGCTGATTACTGATTACACACACCATTGTATATTATACTTAGTTACTTATTTAATAAATATATATACATTGCTACTCCTTATCTCCACGTTGTCTCCCTTTGTTACGGGCTTTGAGCCGGTTCGTGACAGTAACGCACTATGCTGACTGGTGCAGAACACAACAACACTATGACAAAGCTGTTCTCTGAGCCAGAGGAGTACGATGGTATAGTAACACACTATGCTGACTGGTGCAGAACACAACAACACTATGACAAAGCTGTTCTCTGAGCCAGAGGAGTACGATGGTATAGTAACACACTATGCTGACTGGTGCAGAACACAACAACACTATGACAAAGCTGTTCTCGGAGCCAGAGGAGTACGATGGTATAGTAACACACTATGCTGACTGGTGCAGAACACAACAACACTATGACAAAGCTGTTCTCGGAGCCAGAGGAGTACGATGGTATAGTAACGCACTATGCTGACTGGTGCAGAACACAACAACACTATGACAAAGCTGTTCTCGGAGCCAGAGGAGTACGATGGTATAGTAACTATGAATTAGTCACTTTTCCATTTTTAGCAGACCCTTTCATCCAAAGCGACTTGTAATCATTTGATTTAGAGGTGGTCCCGGGAATCAAACCCACTATCCTGGAGTTGCAAGCGCCATACTTCAAAGGGCCATAACTCCCTATAGTAACACCCTGACCAAGACCATGTCGTTCGAAAAGTTGCTTCTCCATCACCTGAAGCTCACTAGATGACTTATTGGGAGAAGCAAAAACAGTGATACAGGATCTGCGTTATTCATTGTGGTCTAAAAAGCCAAACTGATCCAATTACTGTAGATCACAGAGAGCTACCTCTGCACAAGCTGCAATACGGAGAAGGACATTCATTCTACGAGAGAGAGAACGAGTACAGAAGGAAAGAGAGAGAAGTGTGTAAGAGAGGAGGAAGAGGAGAATGAAAGGAAGAGGGAGGGAGATTGGCAGCGGAGCATGGCGGACACAGACACAGACACACACACACACACACACACTAACTCACAGCTAATAGCATTCCAGAGGAACGACATAGGCTAGGTGAACAGGGTAGGAGCCTGAGGTGTTGAAATTGTACTCTTCTTTCCCCCCCTATTTTTTCTTGTCCCTCTCCCTTCTTCCTTCCACCTCTCCCTCCCCCACTCACCCGAGCAATTCTTATGTTTTCAGAGAAACAGAAAGTCTCACCGGGGCATTTATTTGCAGCACGTTTTAACAGTATCCAGCTGACAGGAGTTGATTGGGGCAACGTGTGTGTGTGTTTTGGGGGTGGATGGGCAGAGCATAGGTGGTATGAGAGACGGAGAAACAAGATGGAGGGAGGAGCCTTAAGTTCAGAGGTGGGGGTAGTTATGAATAAGGCTTGGGGGATTGAGTGCTGAGTGAATCGGGGTAGTGTGTGTATGTGTGTGTGTGTGTGTGTGTGTGGTTTTGGGGATATACGGACCTATATGACCCTAGCCAAGCTTTGGCATGAACCTCGTGTTTATTCTGCCTCCATCTATCATAGCACTCACACTGTGACAATGTGTGTGTCTGAGCGTATGTGTGTCTCTGTGTATGTCTGCATCAGTATGTGTAAGTGTTTGTGCGTGTGTTCATGTCTGCATTAGTGTGTGTGTGTGTGTTTGTCTGCATTAGTATGTGTGTGAGGGCATGACACACTCATTACACACTCCTGTGTGTATACATACATCAGCACCTTCACAGGTTTCTGGACTGGGTAATTTGAGCAGTACCGGGGTCCAATGATGAATTAATCTACTGGGGTGTCTTGACCCTTTTAGGTGATGGAATGTGTTTTGGCTGTGATCAAAAGGCTAAACATGGAGACTGGTGAAAGCACTCGACTTTAGGGGTCGATATCCCCTACCATATAGGCAAGGAAGGACCCCGCCTAAAACGTGTTGGCTTCAAAAGGCTAAACATGGAGACTGGTGAAAACACTCGACTTTTAGGGACCGATATCCCCTACCATATAGGCAAAGTAGGCCCCCGCCTAAAACGTGTTGGCTTCAAAAGGCTAAACATGGAGACTGGTGAAAACACTCGACTTTAGGGACCGATATCCCCTACCATATAGGCAAGGAAGGCCCCCGCCTAAAACGTGTTGGCTTCAAAAGGCTACAATTCTGTCGCCTGGGTGGTGCTTTGTAAGGCCTTTGATCCCCACCTGGAAATCAATTGAGGTGAAAGATTGACCTATTGTACTATGGTCTGACCTTGGACTCACAACCGGTGGTATAAGTCGGGTGCATTCCAGGATGGAGCAAGAGGAGAGTTTACCTCCAATACACACACAGCTGTGCCCCCTGCCCTGGATTCAATTGCATAGTATTTTTTCTCTCCAAATGCTATATTGCATATCACACATCCCTTTGGCTGTGAGCACGAGAAAACACACACACACACACCCACACACACACACACACACACACACACCCACACACACACACACACACACACACACACACACACACACACACACACACACACACACACACACACACACACACACACACACAGAGATCCACTTGTGCACACAGACACACACATCATAGACCATAGCTACTCCCACTCCACAATAATAATTTCTCCCGCTCCATGATCCCAGCTGTTTTCATTGAGCCTTTATCTAACTAGGCAGGTCAAGAACACATTCTTATTTACAATGACGGCATTCACTACACTACACTTCTGAAACACAGTTGCTGCCATTAAAGGGATACTTCGGGTTTTGGGTAATGAGGCCTTTTATCTACTTCCCCAGAGTCAGATGGATTTGTGGATACCGTTTTTATTTCTCCTTGTCCAGCTAAATAGCATTGGTTCTCAAAACTACCTGTAAAGTTACATTAGCGTTAGCTATTTAGCGTTAGCGCAATAATGGAAGTCTATGGGTATCTGCTCGTATGATAGAACAGTGACTGGAAGTCTATGGGTGTGTGCTATCTGCTATCATACGAGCAGATACCCATAGACTTCCAGTCACTGTGCTATCTGCTATTATACGAGCAGATACCCATAGACTTCCAGTCACTGTGCTATCTGCTATCATACGAGCAGATACCCATAGACTTCCATTATTGTGCTATCTGCTCGTATGATAGCAGATACCCATAGACTTCCATTATTGTGCTAACCCAAGTTAGCAATTCCGCTAGCGCTAGTTAGCAACTTCCTTCAAACTGCACCCAGAGACATAAAAAAGTTATCCATGAGTTCATCTGACTCTGGAGAAAATCCTGAAGTTTAAAGAATCATACACCAAAATAGCTGACCGCTTGAAAATGACACGATTTTAGAGTCCAGTAGACCTCTCAAACAGAACACACACAATTGGACAAACATCTCACACACACACACACACACACACACACACACACACACACACACACACACACACACACACACACACACACACACACACACACACACACACACACACACACACACACACACACACAAATTCCATGTATTATAGTGGACTACATATAGAGATTAGGGTGCCATTTCAGACACAACCAGTGTCCTCACTCCCCATGAACTTTGAACCCCTCTCCAAACAAAGCGACCTATCCAAACAGTGGCTTGGCGGGGTTAACTGTTTGTGTTTCATTCTCTTTATTGGGCTGGTGTGGGAGACAGAGAGGAAGGAGGCTACTGTAACTGAGTCAGCACTCTCATGATCTGGCGTGTCCGCTCGCTCGGTGGGTCAACAAGGATGTGCCCAAAATGCCATGACATCAAAGTGTGCCTCGCCCTGAACTCACTCGCCCTCGTATCAGGCTTATATATGAGCTCATCACACCAGTCCAATTTAGCCATTCTGTAAGTCACTTCGTATCAAAAGTTTCTGATTGAGTGAGAGCTCCTGATGGTGGTAAAGCAAGGCTTTCATTAGCTGACATAAATGTGAAGGAAATTAAGGCAAAGACGATGTGTGGCCTGTTCAGTCTGATGTTGTTGGCTTCCTCAAACCCAAACAAGTCGTTATCTTTAGAGCGAGCCGACAGCTGAGACATGAATGAGACGAGAGTAAAGCTTGCTACAAAGTTCACAGCCTCTGAGCAGTGATATTCTGCGTTCCATTGTGACATACAGTACTCAATATCAACCAATCAAATGAGGTTAATAAATATGTAATAATGGGCCTTTCGGCCAACAGGGTTAACGCGCTTATAATTATTTTTTATTTATTTAACCTTTATTTACAGTGGGGCAAAAAGGTATTTAGTCAGACACCAATTGTGACAGACAAAATTAGATTTTTTTTCTCCAGAAAATCACATTGGAGGATTTTTAATTAATTTATTTGCAAATTATAGTGGAAAATAAGTATTTGGTCACCTACAAACAAGCAAGATCTCTGGCTCTCACAGACCTGTAACTTCTTCTTTAAGAGGCTCCTCTGTCTTCCACTCGTTACCTGTATTAATGGCACCTGTTTGAACTTGTTATCAGTATAAAAGACACCTGTCCACAACCTCAAACAGTCACACTCCAAACTCCACTATGGCCAAGACCAAAGAGCTGTCAAAGGACACCAGAAACAAAATTGTAGACCTGCAACAGCCTGGGAAGACTGAATCTGCAATAGCTAAGCAGCTTGGTTTGAAGAAATCAACTGAGGGAGCAATTATTAGGAAATGGAAGACATACAAGACCACTGATAATCTCCCTCGATCTGGGGCTCCACGCAAGATCTCACCCCATGGGGTCAAAATGATCATAAGAATGGTGAGCAGAAATCCCAGAACCACATGGGGGGACCTAGTGAATGACCTGCAGAGAGCTGGGACCAAAGTAACAAAGCCTACCATCAGTAACACACTCCGCCGCCAGGGACTCAAATCCTGCAGTGCCAGACGTGTCCCCCAGCTTAAGCCAGTACATGTCCAGGCCCATCTGAAATTTGCTGGAGAGCATTTGGATGATCCAGAAGAAGATTGGGAGAATGTTATATGGTCAGATGAAACCAAAAAATAACTTTTTGGTAAAAACTCAACTCGTTGTGTTTGGAGGACAAAGAATGCTAAGTTGCATCCAAAGACCACCATACCTACTGTGAAGCATGGGGGTGGAAACATCATGATTTGGGGCTGTTTTTCTGCAAAGGGACCAGGACGACTGATCCGTGTAAAGGAAAGAATGAATGGGGCCATGTATCGTGAGATTTTGAGTGAAAACCTCCTTCCATCAGCAAGGACATTGAAGATGACACGTGGCTGGGTCTTTCAGCATGATAATGATCCCAAACACACCGCCCGGGCAACAAAGGAGTGGCTTCGTAAGAAGCATTTCAGTCCTGGAGTGGCCTAGCCAGTCTCCAGATCTCAACCCCATAGAAAATCTTTGGAGGGAGTTGAAAGTCTGTGTTGCCCATCAACAGCCCCAAAACATCACTGATCTAGAGGAGATCTGCAAGGAGGAATGGACCAAAATACAGGCAACAGTGTGTGAAAACCCTGTGAAGACTTACAGAAAACGTTTGACCTCTGTCATTGCCAACAATGGGTATATAACAAAGTATTGAGATAAACTTTTGTTATTGACCAAATACTTCTTTTCCACCATAATTTGCAAATAAATTATTTTAAAATCCTACAATGTGATTTTCTGTATTTTTACTCTCATTTTGTCTTTTCATAGTTGAAGTGTACCTATGATGAAAATTACAGGCCTCACTCATCTTTTTAAGTGGGAGAACTTGCACAATTGGTGGCTGACTAAATACTTTGTTGCACCACTGTAACTAGGCAAGTCCGTTGTCTCAGTTGTTGAATCTTGTTATGCTCATGCAAATATTTACACATGTTACGTTTGCTGAAAATAAACACAGTTGACAGTGAGAGGACGTTTCTTTTTTTTTTGCTGAGTGTAGTATACCTACTACTCTACATACCATTTTCTTTCCCCAAATACTGTCTATACACACCACATATGTATATTATGGATTCGTACACATGCTCACTCTAATATATCTACTTTGGAATGTTATTTCTTGATTTCTTGTTTTGTTTGCTTCAATTAATTGTGTGTTTGTATTGTATTTGCGAGACAATCTACTGCACTGTTGGAGCTAGTTAAATATAGGTATTTCGCTGAACCTGCTTATCTGTGTAAGCAACAAATAAACATAGATTTGATTTGATCCATGTACATGAAGCCGTGTTGGTTGGGAATTTTGGGGAGGTGCACGGCAGCCTGTGCGTCCACCGCAGACGGTGGTTTCAGACGCAGGGTAGCTATGTCACAATGGGCCGCCGGACGATCGTGGCTTTGGACTCCGAAAAAGCCTTTACACAGCTGTGGACTCTCTATTGAGATAAAATGAGAGCCAGCTGAGACATTAATTTTTTTATATATTTTTTTACCTTTATTTTACTAGGCAAGTCAGTTAAGAACAAATTCTTATTTTCAATGACGGCCGAGGAACAGTGGGTTAACTGCCTGTTCAGGTGCAGAACGACAGATTTTGTACCTTGTCAGCTCGGCAATTTGAACTTGCAACCTTTCGGTTACAAGTCCAATGCTCTAACCACTAGGCTACACTGCCGCCCCTCATGAGGCATGAATGAACTCAACGGAGATGCTAGTTCTAGGTCCCAAGAAACAAAGAATTCTGAGGTCGGATCTGACAATGAATCTCTGGTTGTACATTAGTCTCAAATAAAACAGTGAAAGACCTTGGCATTACTCTGGACCCTGATCTCTCTTTTGACAACCATATCAAATTCAAAAGTGGCCTTTTTCCATCTTCGCAACATTGTAAAAATGGTGTCCTTTGTGATCTCTAAGTCTCTCTCTCTTTCACCTCCCGGAGGACCTGGCCCCGAGACCATGCCTCAGGGCTACTTCGCCTGACGACTCCCGGCTGTCCCCGTCCACCTGATCGTGCTGCTGATCCAGTTGCTGCTGATCCAGTTTCTGTTGTTCTATGTTCTGCTTCCCCCACTCGGCTATGAAAAGCCTACTTATATTTACTCCTGAGGTGCTAACCTGTTGTACCTTCTACAACCACTGTGATTATTATTTTACCCTGCTGGTCATCTATCTATCTTAACGAACCATCTGGCCTTAATGACCATGTACTCTTATAATCTCCCCCCGGCACAGCCAGAAGAGGACTGGCCACCCCTCAGAGCCTGGTTCCTCTCTAGGTTTCTTCCTAGGTTCCTGTCTTTCTGGGGAGTTTTTCGTAGTCACCCCTCAGAGCCTGGTTCCTCTCTAGGTTTCTTCCTAAGTTCCTGTCTTTCTAGGGAGTGTTTCCTAGCCACTGTGCTTCTACATCTGAATTGCTTGCCTTTTGGGGGTTTTAGGCTGGGTCAGTTATCTTTAGCAAGAGCAGCTGTGCCATGAGAAAACTGTACATGGGAATTGAATAAGTGGGAGTTAACAGCTGACACATGAATGAGACATGAATAAGTTCAACTCAACTCTACAGGCCTGTTGGGACCTAGGGGTTAATAGAGCTAGTCAGACAAAGCAGTAAGTCCAGCTAATATTAGCAAATTGTTCTCTGTAGTCTGTTCTTTGTTTCACTACTTCAAGGTTCTTCCAATATTCTGTTTTAGTCTATTAAGCATAAATAAGTAAGAATGTTACTGTTAGTCCACACCTGTTGTTTATGAGGCATGTGACAAATTAAATGAAATGTGATTACCGGCAGAAGTAAACTGTATCTGCGCTGTCATCTTTTTCCGTTTGTGACGTTACCACAGAGTCATAGAATGCTGGCTGTCCACATTCTCTCTCCCATCACTCTCTTTCCCTCTGCCTCTCTCTCTCTTACATCTATCTATCACCTTGGTGGCATCTGATGCATCCAAACAAAACAAGAAAAAACACATTTCAGAAAGAACTTTGTCAATCAGTTGTGACGTTTCAAATCCCGCAGCCAGGACCCAGACAAATCCCGCAGCCAGAACCCAGAAAAATCCCTCAGCCAGAACCCAGACAAATCCCTCAGCCAGAACCCAGACAAATTCCGCAGCCAGAACCCAGACAAATCCCGCAGCCAGAACCCAGAAAAATCCCGCAGCCAGAACCCAGAAAAATCCCTCAGCCAGAACCCAGACAAATCCCTCAGCCAGAACCCAGACAAATCCCTCAGCCAGAACCCAGACAAATCCCTCAGCCAGAACCCAGACAAATCCCTCAGCCAGAACCCAGACAAATCCCTCAGCCAGAACCCAGACAAATCCCTCAGCCAGAACCCAGACAAATCCCTCAGCCAGAACCCAGACAAATTCCGCAGCCAGAACCCAGACAAATCCCGCAGCCAGAACCCAGAAAAATCCCGCAGCCAGAACCCAGAAAATCCCAGAGAACCCAGAAAATCCCTCAGCCAGAACCCAGACAAATCAGACAAATCCCCAGAACCCAGACAAATCAGCCAGAACCCAGACAAATCCCTCAGCCAGAACCCAGACAAATCCCAGACAAATCCCTCAGAACCCAGACAAATCCCTCAGCCAGAACCCAGACAAATCCCTCAGCCAGAACCCAGACAAATCCCTCAGCCAGAACCCAGACAAATCCCGCAGCCAGAACCCAGACAAATCCCGCAGCCAGAACCCAGGCTCTTCTGATCAAATCACTAAGGTTTCCTGGATACTGTAGTTGCAGATAGACATGCTTTATCAAGTGTGGCCCTATGTAATCATGGTTTCAGTCAAGTTTGGCTCATCCATTCTTTCCTGGTTTTCTGAGGAAAAAAACGTTGAGGGATGACAAGGTGAAAAGTGCATAGTTTCTAGGCCACTACAATAGCAGGTTACCACAATGGTTGAAGCATGACAAATCATGTCTGTGACTTCATGGGGTCATTGCGTCCAGCTCATTTGTGTCTTTCTGGCTGGTATTACAGGTATACAGTATATATGCAGACCAAATAATAAAATAAAACAACTTCCTGCTTTTACCTTTGGGAACAGGTATACTCAATATGGCGGCCAGTCCACCCATCACGGAATGTACAGTCTGTTCTAGTCATTCTAGTTCTATGAGTTTAGACATGGTATAAAGTATGCCTATAGAGAATAAGCCTAGACCTAGCAACAGTATAATCACAGTCACATTCAGAGCAGCACACACATGCAGACCACATCCCCATAAGATTGCCATTCAGTCCAACAAGAGAACCTAACTAGATAAGTTTAGAGATGACACCGTTCTCATATGTCTTAAGCCTTTAATGACATGGCTCCAATTATATCTATAGTTTCCTTATTTTAGGATGTGTGAATTGTTTATCAAGTGCTGTAAGTCAGCCATTTATCATTTAACCCCCAGGTAGGAACTCCAGGGTGTATTCATTAGTTCACACCGTAGGGAAATGTGCTACGGAAAACATGTCGCACAGAAAATGTGAGGTTCATATTGGACAAGATCAGCCCACTCAATTAAATTTGGTTCTTAGTGAATCCACCCCCACTAAGTACTGTAACAGCTGTCTCCTATCTCTCTCATCCACCTCTGGTTTATGTCTGAGGTTTATACCCCAGGTATACTGTAGAATAACACTAAGTACTGTAACAGCTGTCTCCTATCTCTCTCATCCACCTCTGGTTTATGTCTGAGGTTTATACCCCAGGTATACTGTAGAATAACACTAAGTACTGTAACAGCTGTCTCCTATCTCTCTCATCCACCTCTGGTTTATGTCTGAGGTTTATACCCCAGGTATACTGTAGAATAACACTAAGTACTGTAACAGCTGTCTCCTATCTCTCTCATCCACCTCTGGTTTATGTCTGAGGTTTATACCCCAGGTATACTGTAGAATAACACTAAGTACTGTAACAGCTGTCTCCTATCTCTCTCATCCACCTCTGGTTTATGTCTGAGGTTTATACCCCAGGTATACTGTAGAATAACACTAAGTACTGTAACAGCTGTCTCCTATCTCTCCCATCCACCTCTGGTTTATGTCTGAGGTTTATACCCCAGGTATACTGTAGAATAACACTAAGTACTGTAACAGCTGTCTCCTATCTCTCCCATCCACCTCTGGTTTATGTCTGAGGTTTATACCCCAGGTATACTGTAGAATAACACTAAGTACTGTAACAGCTGTCTCCTATCTCTCTCATCCACCTCTGGTTTATGTCTGAGGTTTATACCCCAGGTATACTGTAGAATAACACTAAGTACTGTAACAGCTGTCTCCTATCTCTCCCATCCACCTCTGGTTTATGTCTGAGGTTTATACCCCAGGTATACTGTAGAATAACACTAAGTACTGTAACAGCTGTCTCCTATCTCTCCCATCCACCTCTGGTTTATGTCTGAGGTTTATACCCCAGGTATACTGTAGAATAACACTAAGTACTGTAACAGCTGTCTCCTATCTCTCTCATCCACCTCTGGTTTATGTCTGAGGTTTATACCCCAGGTATACTGTAGAATAACACTAAGTACTGTAACAGCTGTCTCCTATCTCTCCCATCCACCTCTGGTTTATGTCTGAGGTTTATACCCCAGGTATACTGTAGAATAACACTAAGTACTGTAACAGCTGTCTCCTATCTCTCCCATCCACCTCTGACTCTTCATTCCTGTCATTTGACGAGGTAGGTAAATAAACATCCTAAGTGACGTGGGTTCCCCCCTAATCAAATTCGTACAGACAGACATGGTCGTACCCATAACATGTCTTAAATGAGCCATGTTTAATGAAACTAGGTAACAGCAGGGTGAGTGTATGAACTGTACACAACAGTAAAAATGTAACATTTACCGACAATGTGTGTGAGAGTGCTTATTTCTTCAAATGTGTGTTTGTGTGTGATTGTGAGCTCACCGCTTGAAAGAACATATGTGTGTGTGCTCAATGCTTGAACATGTGTGTTCTCTGTCTGCTTACGTATGTGTGTTCTCTGTCTGCTTACGTATGTGTGTTCTCTGTCTGCTTACGTATGTGTGTTCTCTGTCTGCTTACGTATGTGTGTTCTCTGTCTGCTTACGTATGTGTGTACTCTGTCTGCTTACGTATGTGTGTTCTCTGTCTGCTTACGTATGTGTGTTCTCTGTCTGCTTACGTATGTGTGTTCTCTGTCTGCTTACGTATGTGTGTTCTCTGTCTGCTTACGTATGTGTGTTCTCTGTCTGCTTACGTGTGTGTGTTCTCTGTCTGCTTACGTGTGTGTGTTCTCTGTCTGCTTACGTGTGTGTGTTCTCTGTCTGCTTACGTGTGTGTGTTCTCTGTCTGCTTACGTATGTGTGTTCTCTGTCTGCTTACGTATGTGTGTTCTCTGTCTGCTTACGTATGTGTGTTCTCTGTCTGCTTACGTATTTGTGTTCTCTGTCTGCTTACGTATGTGTGTTCTCTGTCTGCTTACGTATGTGTGTTCTCTGCTCCTCTAAGGCCATGCCACACTCCACAGTGTGTTGACGTTATGACTGGGTAAGCTTTTCCAGGTATAATTACAAAGCCCAAAATCTGTCCTCACCTCTAACTAATGACAACGAGGAGGTTTAGTCCTTCACTCTACTGTCCTCCCTGGCACTGTCCTGTATACCCTGTCACTCTACTGTCTTCCCTGGCACTGTCCTGTATACCCTGTCACTCTACTGTCCTCCCTGGCACTGTCCTGTATACCCTGTCACTCTACTGTCCTCCCTGGCACTGTCCTGTATACCCTGTCACTCTACTGTCCTCCCTGGCACTGTCCTGTATACCCTGTCACTCTATTGTCCTCCCTGGCACTGTCCTGTATACCCTGTCACTCTACTGTCCTCCCTGGCACTGTCCTGTATACCCTGTCACTCTACTGTCCTCCCTGGCACTGTCATGTATACCCTGTCACTATACTGTCCTCCCTGGCACTGTCCTGTATACCCTGTCACTATACTGTCTCCCATGTTACCGTCCTATAACAGAGCTACGCGAATACTCTTTACTGCCTTTATTAGAGCCAACTCCTAAAATAGATGTCTGTGAGCGGAGCTCTGCGCTAACACAAGCTATGCAAGCAGCTGGTTTTGATGAAGGGGAGAAGCAAGGACATAGGATCAGCCTACGTATGTATACCTTATGTTAAGTGATTTAACCTTTAATTAACTAGATCACATTCTTATTTACAAAGACGGCCTACCAAAAGGCAAAAGACCTCCTACAGGGACGGGGGCTGGGATTAAATCAAATAAACAAAAATAACATAAATATCAGACAAAACACACGTCACGACAGGAGAGACAACACTACATAAACAGAGACCTAAAGAAAACAACATAGCAAGGCAGCAACACATGACAACACAGCATGGTAGCATCACAACATGACAACAACATGGTAGCAACACAAAATATGGTACAAACATAAACATTATTGGACATTATAACATCACAAAGGGCAAGAAGGTAGAGTCAATAATACATCACGCAAAGCAGTCACAACTCTAAGAGTGTCCATGATTGAGTCTTTGAATGTAGAGATTGAGATAAAACTGTCCATTTTGAGTGTTTGTTGCAGCTCGTTCCAGTCGCTAGCTGCAGCGAACTGAAAAGAGGAGCGACCCAGGGATGAGTGTGCTTTGGGGGCCTTTAACAGAATGTGACTGGCAGAACAGGTGTTGTATGTGGAGGATTAGGGCTGCAGTACATGTCTCAGACAGGGGCCAGTGAGGCCTAAGATGGTTTTATAAATAAGCATCAACCAGTGGCCCCTACATGCTCATTGAAGAGTTTGGCAGGACCGGCACAGTTTGGGAGGTCTACTTGGCACACAGTCTCTCTCTTTCCTACTTTAGATCCATCTGTGGCTCCTCTCTTCTATGGTTCTTAAACAGCATGCAGCACAATACACAGAGTGTGTATGTGTCCTCAGGGCTCAGCAGAGAGATAAATAGCGAGGGAGAGAAAGAGAGATAAAGAGAGAGAGAGAGAGAGACACACACTTCCCCCACACATATACTTTTATTAGTGTCTTTAAAATAAACACCTGCTACCAGGCTGCCAGTCCCCCCCCAACCAACAACTGATCTGAGTGCAGTTCCTACAAATGTGATGAGATAATGGAATAGCGTTAACCAGGTTTCCCCCACAAACACACAGCAGTGAAACGCTGATCTGAGAGCAGTTCCTACCACATTGATGAGATAATGGAATAGAGCTAACCCAGAACATTGAAATGCTTGTTTATCTCCTGATGTTTCAATTACCACTGTGACATCTCCATTACACAGATTACAACGCATTGGGAATCAAGGCCTCCGAGGCAACCAAAGGACAGATTGCCCCGTTAAGTCTATCAAAAGTGTGCGAGTTTGAGCAATAAAAGCCACTCGGGAGCCATGACCAATATGACCAATATATATTGTCCTGCTAATAGCCCATCCTAGAAACGTTGTTTGCAGAATTCATAGCCTGCTACACTTGTGAAAAACAGGGTTAATAATAATAATACATTTTCCCCCTTCCACTTGTTAAAGGTTCCAATTGATCACCTAACAAAGTAATACATTTGACCATACAATTCTCCCCTACCCTCCTTCTTAGCAAGAATATATTGTCCTGCCAATAGCCCATAATGGCGCTGTACAACGTGACCGGTCGGGAGTAGGCTACAGTACTACAGTAAGAACAAAATAATCCTAACATTTCCACACCCTAATTACAGTCCTAACCCTGGAACGGGTAGCACCATAGAAATAAACTGGGTGTCACACCCTGATCTGTAGCACCTGTCCTTGCGCTCGTCTCCACCCCCCTACTGATGTCGCCCATCTTCCCCACTTTATCCCCTGGGTATTTATACCTGTGTTCTCTGTCTGTGGCCAGTTCGTCTTGTTTGTCAAGATTACCAGCATTCATCCTGTCAGCTCCTGTCTTTTCCCAGTCTCTCTTTTCTCGTCTTCCTGGTTTTTGACCCTTGCCTGTCCTGACCCTGTACCCACCCGCCTGACCACTCTGCCTATCCCTAAGCCTGCCTGCCGTCCTGTACCTTTGCTCCTACTATGGATTATTGACCCCTGCCTGCCTTGACCTGTCGTTTGCCTGCCCCTGTGGTTAAAATAAACATTGTTACTTCACAGTCTGCACTTGGGTCTTACCTTGATTCCTGATACTGGCTTGTTGAAAACAATGTCTATTTTGTCTGTTCTCTTTGGTCGCAATGTCTTTTTTTTTCCAGATAAACAGCACATTTTTGAATGGTAACTGTGTTAAGGGTGGAGTTTGGGGCAGGGTGAGGAGAACATATATATATACACATATATATATACACATATACACATATATATATACACATATACACATATATATATATATATACATACATATATATATACATACATATATATATACATATATATATATACATACATACATATACATATATATATATATATATATACATATATATACTGTTTTGATTATCCCGTTAACATCTATTGCATGAGAGGGAGGAGATGAGGTTGCAAGTCATGTTAAAACTAACACAGCTCAAAAAACACACAGAATCTGGGAATAATGTGTACATCACTGGTTAGAGGAGAATCTGTAGAAGACCCCCTACATTTTGAAGTGTTGCATTTTGATTAAAGTGGGTAACCAATGTCACTTTCTTAGTTAATCGCTTCCAATGATATCAGTCTGAAATCAATAGAACATGGGGCACACTGTTTGTAGCTCTGTTTAAACTAACACTATTCCAAGGCCATGAGGAAACCTGGAATAACCTATAATCGGTTGGTTAAATGAGAACTTGTAGAAGAAGGCTTATATCTACAATACCGGTCAAAGTTTTAGGACACCTACTCATTCAAGGGTTGTTCTTTATTTTTACTATTTTCTACATTGTAGAATAATAGTGAAGACATCAAAACTATGAAATATGGAATCATGTAGTAACCAAAAAAGTGTTAAACAAATGAAAATATTTTAAATTTTGAGATTCTTCAAATAGTCTTATTTTGCCTTGATGACAGCTTTGCATACTCTCAACCAGCTTCACCTGGAATGCTTTTCCAACTGTTTTGACTGTTGGAAAAGGGAGCTGCACTGAGAGAGAGAAAGACAGACACAGAGAGAGGCAGAGAGAGAGAGACAGACAGAGACAAAGACACAGAGAGAGCGAGATCGAGACCAAAGCTGATTGTCATGATGTGCGACTCTCTCTCCTCTCTCTCTCTCTCTGACCATGTTATGAACCTCTAGATCCTAATTAGGGTTAATACTATCCATCACAGTAGGATGCTGTATCTCACGAGAACTCTAGTATACTACAACAGTCTGTTGGGATCTGCTTCTCCTCAACACTTCGTTGAGTCATCAATGACAAGCAGATGCTAGAGTGTGTTCACGTTGTTGCTTGTTTTGAGCTTGTTTTGTTGCTTACCCCGTGGCAGTAAAGGTTGGGACTTCGGTATGGAGTACTGACCCTAAATCAGTTATTTTATTGAGCATTAGAGGGGATGGGAGATAAACAAAATACATCCCTCAAAGAGGTCTAACAACAACACTTTCTCAGTATGTTGAACCCGTAGGAATAGATACTATTTTTTTGTGATGGGTGGATTAGCAGCCATATTGAGTGCACCCATGAGTGGACCAGTCAAATTGCAGAGGGGATTTGTCCCTTTTAATAGTTCTATTTCTATGGTTCGGCCTATGTAAAGTATGCATTGACAGCTATCCATGGGTTTATTCATTATAACACACTGTAGTAAAACGTTTTTGTTTTTTTTCCTGTAAAAAATGAAAACAAGCATTTCTTATTGGACGAGTCCTGGTCGTCCCTATCTGTTTCAGTCTATATTGTTGGTGCCTAATGAACACGACCCAGATGTCCCTCTCCAAACCGACATCAACCATCTGATAATACTGTAGACAACCCGAGAGCCAAACTAGCGGCTGCAGCGATTTAATGCTCCATCGGGTACACCCTGGGTTGTAAAGTGCGCAGGCATCATTAAGGTTGTAATTTTCAAAATATGACACATGGGAGCGATAAACCGGCTACAGGGAAGCAACACAAAAGACGTTTACTGTACAGTGTGTTTTTAAATCCATCTGCAACAACCCAAAACTTCCTGACATCGAAAGTTCATCTCACCAAAAAACACAGTCAAATCAACAACACACTCTCGTCTTAATTACTTGATTAATAGATAACCCCCCCCCCCCTACACACACACACGTTATTGAAAGTCTGAGAGGGGAATAAGCTATATTAGATTGTTACGAGATGTGTGGGAGTGTGTCTTCCTCTCTCTGTCTCTCTCTCTCTCTGTCTCTCCTCTCCCTCTCTGTCCCTCTCCCTCTGTCTAGAGTGTGGAACCTGTCTCCCCCCCTCCTTTTTCTCTCTCTCTCTCTATCTCTATGTATATATAAATATATATATATAAATATATATATATATATATATAATGTTTCTGGGCACACAGTGATCCCTTGCTACTCAGAAAAAATGAGTTTAATGAGGGAGGGAGGGAGAGGAGAGCCAGTAAAAATACACCATATGCTTCGTGCCAGGGCCAATCAGACATACAGCAGGCTGAGCCCTATAGACTACGTCACTGGGTTTGACCTCAAACAAATACATGTGCTGCTGCACAGTGGCATGCTGACAGGGGCACTCATATGGAAAAACCTACTCATGACATCGTGACATGCATTCCCACACGCACATACATGGGAAAAACATAAACACACATGCAAACATACAGGAGCAGTCTCTACTAGAACACAGGGTTGTTCTCTCCTTTCCCCGTGGTGCAGCGTTCTGGTCTAATTAGAACCTAGATCGGTGGGCCAAAGGTAGGAGTGTGCCAAAGAGCCAGCTTCACACACAAACACCACACGTACTCAAGCAGGCACACGGCTACAGCATACCCCACCGTGAACACGAGACCCCAGGACAAGGAGATGTGAGCAGACTGCCAAAGAAACACTTCAATGGCTTTATCCACCAATACCCTTAAAAACACTCCTTGCCACGCAGCAACATTTATTTTCTCGCTTGTGACCCCAGGTTCCTCCCAGACAGGTCCTTCAGAAGCACACTGCATCTCAGTGTGTGTGTCCGTAGCTGGTGTGTGTGTCCAGTATGTGTGTGTGTGTCCGTAACTGGTGTGTGTGTCCAGTATGTGTGTGTGTGTCCGTAGCTGGTGTGTGTGTCCAGTATGTGTGTGTGTGTGTGTCCGTAGCTGGTGTGAGTGTCCAGTATGTGTCGGTGTGTCCGTAGCTGGTGTGCGTGTTCGTTGATGGTGCGTGTATACAGCATGTGTGTGTGTGTGTGTGTGTAACTGGTGTGCGTGTTCATAGCTGGTGCGTGTGTACAGTATGTGTGTGTGTGTCTGTAACCGATGTGCGTGTTCGTAGCTGGTGCGTGTGTCCAGTATGTGTGTGTGTGTCTGTAACTGGTGTGCGTGTTCATAGCTGGTGCGTATGTACAGTATGTGTGTGTGTGTGTGTGTGTGTGTGTGTGTGTGTGTAACTGGTGTGCGTTGTCGTAGCTGGCGCGTGGGTACAGTGTGTGTGTGTGTGTAACTGGTGTGCGTGTTCGTAGCTGGTGCGTGTGTACAGTATGTGTGTGTGTGTGTGTGTAACTGGTGTGCGTTGTCGTAGCTGGCGCGTGTGTACAGTGTGTGTGTGTGTGTGTTCGTTGATGGTGCGTGTGTACAGTATGTGTGTGTGTGTGTCTGTAACTGGTGTGCGTGTTCGTAGCTGGTGCGAGTGTACATTATGTGTGTGTGTGTGTGTTCGTAGCTGGTGCGTGTGTACAGTATGTGTGTGTGTAACTGGTGTGCTTGTTCGTAGCTGGTGCGTGTGTACAGTATGTGTGTGTGTGTGTGTGTGTAACTGGTGTGCGTTGTCGTAGCTGGCGCATGTGTACAGTGTGTGTGTGTGTGTGTTCGTTGATGGTGCGTGTGTACAGTATGTGTGTGTGTGTGTCTGTAACTGGTGTGCGTGTTCGTAGCTGGTGCGAGTGTACATTATGTGTGTGTGTGTGTGTTCGTAGCTGGTGCGTGTGTACGGTATGTGTGTGTGTAACTGGTGTGCTTGTTCGTAGCTGGTGCGTGTGTACAGTATGTGTGTGTGTAACTGGTGTGCTTGTTCGTAGCTGGTGCGTGTGTACAGTATGTGTGTGTGTAACTGGTGTGCTTGTTCGTAGCTGGTGCGTGTGTACAGTATGTGTGTGTGTAACTGGTGTGCTTGTTCGTAGCTGGTGCGTGTGTACAGTATGTGTGTGTGTAACTGGTGTGCTTGTTCGTAGCTGGTGCGTGTGTACAGTATGTGTGTGTGTAACTGGTGTGTGTGTTCGTAGCTGGTGCGTGTGTACAGTATGTGTGTGTGTGTAACTGGTGTGTAGTAGATCTTACGGCACACAGTACACACACACCCAGACGACCTGTAAAGCGGACAGTGTGGGCTTGGAGAGAGAGCACCTCGCTAGGAGATATACGACCTCCACAGGAGATATACGACCTCCACCTTTATAGCTGCAGATACTCAAATCTCCGTTCTATAACTCACTGTGGACAATAACAAAGAAGGGAAAAACCAGGAAGTAGATTGAAGAATGTGCCTTACAGTCATTTATAAACTGGGTAGTTTGGATACTGGATGCTGATTGGCTAGAACAACATTTAGCCGTGTGAGACCGTATACCATGTCTATGACGTTTAGCTTTTAAACATATCGTTGTACCTTTTCACCTCCATAAAATGGCTACATCAACAATAGTTCGACAAGCCAATGTAGAAAAGAAGCGTTTCGATGAACTTGACAGCAATCGAAACAAAAAGACTAACCTCCAGTGCGCCTCCACGGCCCAGTGTATCCGGTGCCTCGGCCAAGGACAAGGCCTCCTGTATGTCTCCCCAGCCTGGTGAGTCCTGTGCCTGCTCCCAGAACCAGGCCTCCTGTATGTCTCCCCAGCCTGGTGAGTCCTGTGCCTGCTGCCAGAACCAGGCCTCCTGTATGTCTCCCCAGCCTGGTGAGTCCTGTGCCTGCTCCCAGAACCAGGCCTCCTGTATGTCTCCCCAGCCTGGTGAGTCCTGTGTCTGCTCCCAGAACCAGGCCTCCTGTATGTCTCCCCAGCCTGGTGAGTCCTGTGCCTGCTCCCAGAACCAGGCCTCCTGTATGTCTCCCCAGCCTGGTGAGTCCTGTGCCTGCTCCCAGAACCAGGCCTCCTGTATGTCTCCCCAGCCTGGTGAGTCCTGTGTCTGCTCCCAGAACCAGGCCTCCTGTATGTCTCCCCAGCCTGGTGAGTCCTGTGCCTGCTCCCAGAACCAGGCCTCCTGTATGTCTCCCCAGCCTGGTGAGTCCTGTGTCTGCTCCCAGAACCAGGCCTCCTGTATGTCTCCCCAGCCTGGTGAGTCCTGTGCCTGCTCCCAGAACCAGGCCTCCTGTATGTCTCCCCAGCCTGGTGAGTCCTGTGCCTGCTCCCAGAACCAGGCCTCCTGTATGTCTCCCCAGCCTGGTGAGTCCTGTGCCTGCTCCCAGAACCAGGCCTCCTGTATGTCTCCCCAGCCTGGTGAGTCCTGTGCCTGCTCCCAGAACCAGGCCTCCTGTATGTCTCCCCAGCCTGGTGAGTCCTGTGCCTGCTCCCAGAACCAGGCCTCCTGTATGTCTCCCCAGCCTGGTGAGTCCTGTGCCTGCTCCCAGAACCAGGTCTCCTGTATGTCTCCCCAGCCTGGTGAGTCCTGTGCCTGCTCCCAGAACCAGGCCTCCTGTATGTCTCCCACAGCCTGGTGAGTCCTGTGATCCATGCTCCCAGAATCCAGGCCTCCTGGGATGATCTCCCCAGCCTGAGTGAGTCCTGTGCCTGCTCCCAGAACCAGGCCTCCTGTATGTCTCCCCAGCCTGGTGAGTCCTGTGCCTGCTCCCAGAACCAGGCCTCCTGTATGTCTCCCCAGCCTGGTGAGTCCTGTGCCTGCTCCCAGAACCAGGCCTCCAGTGATGTCTCCCCAGTCTGGTGAGTCCTGTGTCTGCTCCCAGAACCAGGCCTCCTGTATGTTTCCCCAGCCTGAGGAGTCCTGTGTCTGCTCCCAGAACCAGGCCTCCAGTGAGGAGTATGTCTCCCCAGCCTGGTGAGTCCTCCAGTGTCTGGCTCCTCCAGAGGACCAGGCCTCCAGGGATGAGTCTCCCACAGCCTGGTGAGTCCTGTGTCTGCTCCAGGAGAACCAGGCCTCCTGTATGTCTCCCCAGCCTGGTGAGTCCTGTGTCTGCCCCAGAACCAGGCCTCCTGTATGTCTCCCGCAGCCTGGTGAGTCCTGTGCCTGCTGCCAGAACCAGGCCTCCTGTATGTCTCCCTAGCCTGGTGAGTCATGGGCTCCCAGAACCAGGCCTCCTGTATGTCTCCCCAGCCTGGTAAGTCCTGTGCCTGGGCCCAGAACCAGGCCTCCTGTAGGGGCCCCAGCCTGGTGAGTCCTGTGTCTGCTCCCAGAACCAGGCCTCCTGTCCGGGTCTCCCCAGCCTGGTGAGTCCTGTGCCTGCTCCCAGAACCAGGCCTCCTGTATGTCTCCCCAGCCTGGTGAGTCCTGTGCCTGCTCCCAGAACCAGGCCTCCTGTATGTCTCCCCAGCCTGGTGAGTCCTGTGCCTGCTCCCAGAACCAGGCCTCCTGTATGTCTCCGCAGTCTGGTGAGTCCTGTGCCTGCTCCCAGAACCAGGCCTCCTGTATGTCTCCCCAGTCTGGTGAGTCCTGTGCTCTGCTCCCAGAACCAGGCCTCCTGTATGTTTCCCCAGCCTGGTGAGTCCTGTGTCTGCTCCCAGAACCAGGCCTCCTGTATGTCTCCCCAGCCTGGTGAGTCCTGTGTCTGCTCCCAGAACCAGGCCTCCTGTATGTCTCCCCAGCCTGGTGAGTCCTGTGTCTGCTCCCAGAACCAGGCCTCCTGTATGTCTCCCCAGCCTGGTGAGTCCTGTGTCTGCTCCCAGAACCAGGCCTCCTGTATGTCTCCCCAGCCTGGTGAGTCCTGTGCCTGCTGCCAGAACCAGGCCTCCTGCTATGTCTCCCCAGCCTGGTGAGTCCTGTGCCTGCTCCCAGAACCAGGCCTCCTGTATGTCTCCCCAGCCTGGTGAGTCCTGTGCCTGCTCCCAGAACCAGGCCTCCTGTATGTCTCCCCAGCCTGGTGAGTCCTGTGCCTGCTGCCAGAACCAGGTCTCCTGTATGGCTCCCCAGCCTGGTGAGTCCTGTGCCTGCTCCCAGAACCAGGCCTCCTGTATGTCTCCCCAGCCTGGTGAGTCCTGTGTCTGCTCCCAGAACCAGGCCTCCTGTATGTCTCCCCAGCCTGGTGAGTCCTGTAAGCCTGCTCCCAGAACCAGGCCTCCTGTATGTCTCCCCAGCCTGGTGAGTCCTGTGCCTGCTCCCAGAACCAGGCCTCCTGTATGTCTCCCCAGCCTGGTGAGTCCTGTGCCTGCTCCCAGAACCAGGCCTCCTGTATGTCTCCCCAGCCTGGTGAGTCCTGTGAGAACCTGCTCCCAGAACCAGGCCTCCTGTATGTCTCCCCAGCCTGGTGAGTCCTGTGCCTGCTCCCAGAACCAGGCCTCCTGTGTGTCTCTCCACTCCAGTGATGAACCATGGCAAGAAGCCTCCAGGGATGATCCATGGCAAGAAGCCTCCAGGGATGATCCATGGCAAGAAGCCTCCAGGGATGATCCATGGCAAGAAGCCTCCAGGGATGAATCCATGGCAAGGAGAGCCTCCAGGGATGATCCATGGCAAGAAGCCTCCAGGGATGATCCATGGAACGAAGACTCCAGTGAGGAGTCATGGGAATGAATGGTGTCCAGTGAGGAGTGATGGTGTACGGAGAGCCTCCAGTGAGGAGTCATGGGAATGAAGCCTCCAGTGAGGAGTCATGGCACGAAGACTCCAGTGAGGAGTCATGGCAATGAAGACTCCAGTGAGGAGTCAATGGCACGAAGAATCCAGGGCGGAGTCATGGCACGAAGACTCCAGGGAGGAGTTATGGCACAAAGACTCCAGGGAGGAGTTATGGCACGAAGACTCCAGGGAGGAGTTATGGCACGAATACTCCAGGTGTGAGGAGTTATGGCAATGAAGACTCCCGGGAGAGTTAATGGTGTAGAGGAGAGAATCCATGGTGGAGGAGTTATGGGTGTAGAGAAGACTCCATGGAGGAGTTATGGGAATGAATGACTCCAGGGAGGAGAATATGGCACGAGACTCCAGGGAATGGAGTTATGAGGAGAGAAGACTCCAGGGAGGAGTTAATGGGTGAAGAAGACTCCAGGGAAGTTATGGTGTAGAGGAAGACTCCAGGGAGGAGAGTTATGGCACGAAGAATCCAGGGAGGAGTTGATGGTGTAGACGAATAGAGGAGGAGGAGTTATGGCACGAAGACTCCAGGGAGGAGTTATGGGAAGACTCCAGGGAGAGTTAATGGCACGAAGACTCCAGGTAGGGAGTTGAATGGTGTAGAGGATGGCACGAGAGACTGGTGTAGGGAGGAGAATGGTTATGGCACGAAATGAATGACTCCAATGGTGTAGGGGGAGGTGTAGAGGAGAGTGAGAATATGGCAATGGTGTAGAAGACTCCAGGGAGGAATGTTATGGCACTGTCTTGGTGGGAAGTTGACTTTGTTTAGGGCACATAGCCATTGAGCTTCACGGTTTGTTTTTGTAGTGTTTATTGTTTTGTTCGGCGTCATTTTGATTAATAAAATGTACGCTCACCACGGTGCACCTTGGTCCTCTCCTTTCAACAGCCGTGACAGTTAGATACTGCTGCACTCAGATCTAGAAGCATTTCACTACACTCGCAATAACATCTGCTAACTGTGTGTATGTGACCAATAACATTTGATATGGCCTATATACTCCACGTTGTGTCATGCTTAAGAACAACCCTTAGCCGTGGTAGATTGGCCATGTACCGCACCCCCTCTGGCCTTAATGCTTAAATAGTCTACTGGCGAGTTGATGTAGTTGTAGGTGAATAGGGGATCTTTGGAAAGAGTTTAAAGGTGATCATAATGTATGCTATTCTGGGGGTAAGCAAGAGGTGGGAACACACTATAATGGAGGAAGTTCTGGAGGAAGTCTATAGAGTACATGTGTGGTATGGCTAAGACACACAGTGAGGGTGGGAGCAGGGCTAGTGCTAGGAAGTAGTGGTCAAAGTATGGCTGAGATATATGGGTGACTTAAGGTAGTGGGGGATAAGGGTGGAGGACTAGGAATGGGGAGGAAGGACCCGTAGTAGGGAACTAGGAAAGAGCTATGAGGTAGGAGATTTGAAGCCTCGATATGAAAGAAGGTAGAGGGGGATAAGGGTGGAGGACTAGGAATGGGGAGGAAGGACCCGTAGTAGGGAATGGTAGGAAAGAGCTATGAGGTAGGAGAGTTGAATGCCCCGATATGAAAGAAGGTAGTGGGGGATAAGGGTGGAGGACTAGGAATGGGGAGGAAAGACCCGTAGTAGGGAACTAGGAAAGAGCTAATGGTGAGAGGAATGAATGGTGAGGAAGCCCCGATATGAAAGAAGGTAATGTGGGGGATAAGGGTGGAGGACTAGGAATGGGGAATGGAAGGACCCATAGTAGGGAACTAGGAAAGAGCTATGAATGGTGTAGGAGAGTTGAAGCCTCGATATGAAAGAAGGTAGTGGGGAGTGAGGGGTACATGACTTACACTAGCAGTGGGGTTGGGATGTAGGGGAGGAGAGTGGGAATGAATGACAACCAGTACCCCAACATGAAGCAGCTGCATGTTGCCATTAAAGAATGCCAGGAAGTCCCGACACCAGCCAATGATCTGCATTCACTATCAGGAGAACCCCGAAATACTGCTAATGGTAGTGAGAGGATTAAACACTGCTGGATATATGTGTGTGGTGTGTGTGTGTGTGTGTGGGAATGAATGGTGTGTGAGGAGAGTGGGAATGAATGTGTGTGTGTGTGTGTGTGTGTGTGAATGTGTGTGTGAATGAATGTGTGAGGAGAGTGTGAATGGTGTGAGGAGGGTGAGGAGAGTGTGTGTGTGTGAATGGTGTAGAGTGAGTGTGTGTGTGAGAGAGTGAGTCAGGTAAAGAGAGCAGGGGAGAAAAGAGGTGGAGAGTGAGAATGAATGGTGTAGAGGAGAGTGGGAATGAATGGTGTAGAGGAGAGTGGGAATGAATGGTGTAGAGGAGAGTGGGAATGAATGGTGTAGAGGAGAGTGGGAATGAATGGTGTAGAGGAGAGTGGGAATGAATGGTGTAGAGGAGAGTGGGAATGAATGGTGTAGAGGAGAGTGGGAATGAATGGTGTAGAGGAGAGTGGGAATGAATGGTGTAGAGGAGAGTGAGAATGAATGGTGTAGAGGAGAGTGGGAATGAATGGTGAAGAGGAGAGTGGGAATGAATGGTGTAGAGGAGAGTGGGAATGAATGGTGTAGAGGAGAGTGGGAATGAATGGTGTAGAGGAGAGAGAGGAGAGTGAATGAATGGTGTAGAGGAAGTGGGAATGAATGGTGTAGAGGAGAGTGGGAATGAATGGTGTAGAGGAGAGTGGGAATGAATGGGTGTAGAGGAGAGTGGGAATGAATGGTGTAGTAGAGGAGAGTGGGAATGAATGGTGTAGAGGAGAGTGGGAATGAATGGTGTAGAGGAGAGTGGGAATGAATGGTGTAGAGGAGAGTGGGAATGAATGGTGTAGAGGAGAGTGGGAATGAATGGTGTAGAGGAGAGTGGGAATGAATGGTGTAGAGGAGAGTGGGAATGAATGGTGTAGAGGAGAGTGGGAATGAATGGTGTAGAGGAGAGTGGGAATGAATGGTGTAGAGGAGAGTGGGAATGAATGGTGTAGAGGAGAGTGGGAATGAATGGTGTAGAGGAGAATGAATGGTGAATGAATGGGTGTAGAGGAGAGTGGGAATGAATGGTGTAGAGGAGAGTGGGAATGAATGGTGTAGAGGAGAGTGGGAATGAATGGTGTAGAGGAGAGTGGGAATGAATGGTGTAGAGGAGAGTGGGAATGAATGGTGTAGAGGAGAGTGGGAATGAATGGTGTAGAGGAGAGTGGGAATGAATGGTGTAGAGGAGAGTGGGAATGAATGGTGTAGAGGAGAGTGGAATGAATGGTGTAGAGGAGAGTGGGAATGAATGGTGTAGAGGAGAGTGGGAATGAATGGTGTAATGAATGGTGTAGAGAGTGGGAATGAATGGTGTAGAGGAGAGGAGAGTGGGAATGAATGGTGTAGAGGAGAGTGGGAATGAATGGTGTAGAGGAGAGTGGGAATGAATGGTGTAGAGGAGAGTGGGAATGAATGGTGTAGAGGAGAGTGGGAATGAATGGTGTAGAGGAGAGTGGGAATGAATGGTGTAGAGGAGAGTGGGAATGAATGGTGTAGAGAGAGAGTGGGAATGAATGGTGTAGAGGAGAGTGGGAATGAATGGTGTAGAGGAGAGTGGGAATGAATGGTGTAGAGGAGAGTGGGAATGAATGGTGTAGAGGAGAGTGGGAATGAATGGTGTAGAGGAGAGTGGGAATGAATGGTGTAGAGGAGAGTGGGAATGAATGGTGTAGAGGAGAGTGGGAATGAATGGAGGAGAGTGGGAGAGGAGAGTGGGAATGAATGGTGTAGAGGAGAGTGGGAATGAATGGTGTAGAGGAGAGTGGGAATGAATGGTGTAGAGGAGAGTGGGAATGAATGGTGAAGAGGAGAGTGGGAATAAGCTCGCCTGGGAAAACTGGAGTGAGGAGAGGAATGCAGCTAAGTTTCAAAAACAGAGGGAGAGAAGAAAAAGAGTCAAATCAGCGATACTAGGAGAGAGAGAGAGACAGAGAGAGAGAGAGACAGAGAGAGAGTGAGAGACAGAGAGTGAGAGAGAGAGAGAGAGACAGAGAGAGCGAGAGACAGAGCCAGGTTCCACACGAGACAGAGTGAATAAATCAATTTGTACCTTGAAAGGTACTGCTGAGAGGGATTGACAGAAAGAGACCGATCGTTCCAGACAGATTGGAGTAATAAAGGGATGAAGGGATAAAAGGAGAGAAAAGCAGAGCACATTTCCTGTCATTGAGACAAGTGTTGATAGTGAGCTAGTATTTATGGATCTATACAACCTCCTTTATCAGCTGGCCAGACACACAGATCCCTGTAGATAAACAGACCCAATGTGTGTGTGTGTGTGTGTGTTTGTGTGGGAGTGAGGGAGAGACAGACCTATAAGAAACCTGGTATGAGGAGACGGACACAATGGTCTAGGTTAGAGAGCTGGTTGTCCCATCCACCAAACTACCATGTGTGAAACAGGGAAGGGACTCAGGGGTATGCTAATGTGGTATAGAGCAGACCTAACTCTCTATTAAATTAATCAAAAAAGGAACATACATATATATATATATATATATATATATATATATATATATATATATATATATATATACATTTATATATAAGAGAGAGAGACAGAGGGAGAGACAGAGAGAGAGACAGAGAGAGAGACAGAGAGAGAGACAGACAGAGAGACACACAGAGAGACAGACAGACAGACAGACAGACAGACAGACAGACAGACAGACAGACAGACAGACAGTCAGACAGACAGACAGAGAGAGAGAGAATTGAATGTATGTGTGTGTAAATCATCTTCCCTTTTTTCTACCATTGTGTGATACTGTCTGTTTATTTAAAAAAGGATGTCCAGAACACTAATCAAAACAACTTAACACAGTACACACAGCACACACACACACACACACACACACACACACACACACACACACACACACACACACACACACACACACACATCCAAGGGGACCAATCTAGACACTTATATTTGACACTGAAGCTACACCGCTATTTAAAGTGCTCCATCGTCTGGTCTGTCTGAACTGAAATGGCTCGTAGTATATGACCGTAAAAGTGTGCATTGGAGGTTGAGTGGTTGAGTGTTCAAGCTGTGGTTAGGGTGATGGCGGGCCCACGCTGAGGCAGAGTATTCTCAAAATAAACACATTTAATTACAAGAGAAGTTCCGTGAGTGGTAAACACTAACCATGCACAGAGCATCAAGCCATGTTTAATTCAGTTTTATACAAGCACATCATGTAAATGTATCAAGATAGAGGTAAGTGATGACAGAGAGAGAGAGACAGAGAGAGAGGATCAGACTGCTGGTGGAGGAGAGGTTCAGAGGGATGGAGGAGAGCGTGAGGGGGACGGAGGAGGGGTTGAGGGGGACGGCGTGTGACAGAGAACAACCCAGTAGAGAGGTGGCCACTCCCACAGAGAAGCCAGCAGAACAGCCCACCTCAGCACCCGACAAAAGTCTCGACACCACAGCAGAACAGTCCACACCAGACCCTGACCATAGAGTCGACATCACAGCAGAACAGACAAATGAAGAACCCCAAGCCCAGCGGCTCTCACCCCCTCTGAGCACCTCCCCTGTCAGCCACCCTGATAGCCCTTCTGACAACCCCCCCACACCCACTGAGGACAAACACAAGACACAGATTGTACTACTTATGGACTCAAATGGGAAATATATAGAAGAAAAAAACTTTTTCCCAAACACAGTGTGTCTAAACTCTGGTGTCCAAACACCCAGCGCGCCCTCGACCTTCTGTCTGAGGACCAACTAGGCTCACCCAGCCACATAATAATACACACAGGCACAAACGACCTGAGAGCACGGCAGGAAAGGGTGGCCACAGCACTGAAGGGAGTGATTGAAAAGGCTTCTTCTACTTTCCCCATCGCACAAGTGGTTATCTCCACCCTGCTACCACGAAAAGACTTCCACCCTGCCACAATACAGCGGGTAAACGCAAGTATTTCCTGTGACTGTGCCTCAAAACCAAATGTTTTCCTGGCCCACCATTCCACCCTGGACTTGAACAGCCTCTATGACCAGGTGCACCTCTACAAGTCAGCAGTGCCCACCACTTGGACTTGCCCAAACTCTAAAGGACATTTGCCCAAACATATCCCCAACACTTCACACAGGAGCAACAGATCAATAGACATCCCACCCAGACCTGCAGGACCCCCCCTGGACCTACACATAGAGGACCCACGCCAAGAGGAATTACATCCAGACCACAGCACACCAAGACACATCCACACCCCCACCAATCAACACCCCCCCACCGTCAACCATGCCCACACCCCATTTAGGCCCCCTCAGATCAGACCTATGCCACTCCTGCCCACCCCACCCCCGCAAAGAGGGCCTCAACATGGAAGACACACATACGCCCAGGTAGTGAGCGGGCAAACAGTCCCAACCCCCATTCTCACACTCACCCAAGCCAATGGCATGTACCAGATGCTCAGCAGGCTCTGCTCACACTTACTGGCCTGAGGCCAAACCACAACCAACAACATTGGACACTCTGGAACAAAAAGCCTTCACTATATCATCCTGGAATATCCAAGGCCTGAGGTCATCTGCCTTTGGCCTGAAGAGCAGAAACCCAGACTTCACCAAAGAAATCGGTAATACAGACATTGTCATCCTGCAAGAAACCTGGTATAGAGGAGACAGACCCACTGGTTGCCCTCTAGGTTACAGAGAGCTGGTAGTCCCATCCACCAAACTACCAGGTGTGAAACAGGGAAGGGGGTATGCTAATTTGGTATAGAGCAGACCTAACTCACTCCATTAAATTAATCAAAACAGGAACATTCTACATGTGGCTAGAAATTCAAAAGGAAATGATCCTAACAGAGAAAAATGTCCTCCTGTGTGCTACCTATATCCCCCCACTAGAATCCCCATATTTTAATGAAGACAGCTTCTCCATCCTGGAGGGGGAAATCAATCATTTCCAGGCCCAGGGACATGTACTAGTCTGTGGTGACCTAAATGCCAGAACCGGACAAGAACCTGACACCCTTAGCACACAGGGGGACAAACACCTGCCTGGAGGTGACAGCATTCCCTCCCACATATGCCCCCCTAGGCACAACTATGACAACATAACCAACAAAAACGGGTCACATCTTCTGCAGCTCTGGGTATGTACATAGTCAATGGTAGGCTTCGAGGGGACTCCTATGGTAGGTACACCTATAGCTCATCTCTTGGCAGTAGTACTGTAGACTACTTTATCACTGACCTCAACCCAGAGTCTCTCAGAGCGTTCACAGTCAGCCCACTGACACACCTATCAGACCACAGCAAAATCACAGTCTACTTAAACAGAGCAATACTCAATCATGAGGCATCAAAGCCAAAGGAACTGAGTAACATTAAGAAATGCTATAGATGGAAGGAATGCAGTTTGGAAACCTACCAAAAAACAATTAGGCAACAACAAATTCAATCCCCTTTAGACAATTTCCTGGGTAAAACATTCCACTGCAATAGTGAAGGTGTAAACTTGGCAGTAGAAAATCTTAACAGTATATTTGACCTCTCAGCTTCCCTATCAAATCTCAACAGTATATTTGACCTCTCAGCTTCCCTATCAAATCTCAACAGTATATTTGACCTCTCAGCTTCCCTATCAAATCTCAACAGTATATTTGACATCTCAGCTTCCCTATAAAATCTCAAAATCTCAAATAGAAAACCGACAATAAAACCGACAATAATGACAAATGGTTTGATGAAGAAAAGCAAAAATCTAAGAAAGAAATTGAGAAACCTGTCCAACCAAAAACATAGAGACCCGGAAAACCTGAGTCTACACCTTCACTATGGTGAATCACTAAAACAAAACAGAAATACACCACGGAAAAAAGAAGGAACAGCATGTCAGAAATCAGCTCAATGTAATTGAAGAATCCATAGACTCGCATTATCATTAACAGCAGACTCGTACATTTCCTCAATGAAAACAATGTACTGAGCAAATGTCAAATTGGCTTTTTACCAAATTACCGTACAACCGATCATGTATTCACCCTGCACACCCTAATTGACAACCAAACAAACCAAAACAAAGGCAAAGTCTTCTCATGCTTTGTTGATTTCAAAAAAGCCTTCGACTCAATTTAGCATGAGGGTCTGCTATACAAACAGATGGAAAGTGGTGTTGGGGGTAAAACATACAACATTATAAAATCCATGTACAAAAACAACAAGTGTGCGGTTAAAATGGGCAAAAAACACACACATTTCTTCACACAGGGTCGTGGGGTTAGACAGGGATGCAGCTTAAGCCCCACCCTCTTCAACATATATATCAACGAATTGGCGCGGGCACTAGAAAAGTTTGCAGCACCCGGCCTCACCCTACTAGAATCTGAAGTCAAATGTCTGCTAATGATCTGGTGCTTATGTCACCAACCAAGGAGGGCCTACAGCAGCACCGAGATCTTATGCACAGATTCTGTCAGACCTGGGCCCTGACAGTAAATCTCAGTAAGACCAAAATAATGGTGTTCCAAAAAAGGTCCAGTCACCAGGACCACAAATACAAATTCCATCTAGACACTGTTGCCCTAGAGCACACAAAAAACTATACATACCTTGGCCTAAACATCAGCGCCACAGGTAACTTCTACAAAGCTGTGAACAATCTGAGAGACAAGGCAAGAAGGGCATTCTATGCCATCAAAAGGAACATAAATTTCAACATACCAATTAGGATTTGGCTAAAAATACTTGAATCAGTCATAGAGCCCATTGCCCTTTATGGTTGTGAGGTCTGGGATCCGCTCACCAACCGAGACTTCACAAAATGGGACAAACACCAAATTGAGACTCTGCACGCAGAATTCTGCAAAAAATATCCCCTGTGTACAACGTAGAACACCAAATAATGCATGAAGAGCAGAATTAGGCCGATACCCACTAATTATCAAAATCCAGAAAAGAGCCGTTAAATTCTATAACCACCTAAAAGGAAGCGATTCCCAAACCTTCCACAACAAAGCCATCATCTACAGAGAGATGAACCTGGAGAAGAGTCCTCTAAGCAAGCTGGTCCTGGGGCTCTGTTCACAAACACAAAACACACCCTACAGAGCCCCAGGACAGCAGCACAATTCGACCCAACCAAATCATGAGAAAACAAAAAGATAATTACTTGACACATTGGAAAGAATTAACAAAAAAAACAGAGCAAACTAGAATGCTATTTGGCCCTACAAAGAGAGTACACAGCGGCAGAATACCTGACCACTGTGACTGACCCAAAATTAAGGAAAGCTTTGACTATGTACAGACTCAGTGAGCATAGCCTTGCTATTGAGAAAGGCCGCCGTAGGCAGACATGGCTCTCAAGAGAAGACAGGCTATGTGCTCACTGCCCACAATATGGTGGAAACTGAGCTGCACTTCCTAACCTCCTGCCCAATGTATGACCATATTAGAGAGACATATTTCCCTCAGATTACACAGATCCACAAAGAATTCGAAAACAAATCCAATTTTGAAAAACTCCCATATCTACTGGGTGAAATTCCACAGTGTGCCATCACAGCAGCAAGATTTGTGACCTGTTGCCACGAGAAAAGGGCAACCAGTGAAGAACACACACCATTGTAAATACAACCCATATTTATGCTTATTTATTTTATCTTGTGTCCTTTACCATTTGTACATTGTTAAAACACTGTATATACAGTGCCTTGCGAAAGTATTCGGCCCCCTTGAACTTTGCGACCTTTTGCCACATTTCAGGCTTCAAACATAAAGATATAAAACTGTATTTTTTTGTGAAGAATCAACAACAAGTGGGACACAATCATGAAGTGGAACGACATTTATTGGATATTTCAAACTTTTTTAACAAATCAAAAACAAATCAAAAAATTGGGCGTGCAAAATTATTCAGCCCCTTTACTTTCAGTGCAGCAAACTCTCTCCAGAAGTTCAGTGAGGATCTCTGAATGATCCAATGTTGACCTAAATGACTAAGGATGATAAATACAATCCACCTGTGTGTAATCAAGTCTCCGTATAAATGCACCTGCACTGTGATAGTCTCAGAGGTCCGTTAAAAGTGCAGAGAGCATCATGAAGAACAAGGAACACACCAGGCAGGTCCGAGATACTGTTGTGAAGAAGTTTAAAGCCGGATTTGGATACAAAAAGATTTCCCAAGCTTTAAACATCCCAAGGAGCACTGTGCAAGCGATAATATTGGAATGGAAGGAGTATCAGACAACTGCAAATCTACCAAGACCTGGCCGTCCCTCTAAACTTTCAGCTCACACAATGAGAAGACTGATCAGAGATGCAGCCAAGAGGCCCATGATCACTCTGGATGAACTGCAGAGATCTACAGCTGAGGTGGGAGACTCTGTCCATAGGACAACAATCAGTCGTATATTGCACAAATCTGGCCTTTATGGAAGAGTGGCAAGAAGAAAGCCATTTCTTAAAGATATCCATAAAGTGTCATTTAAAGTTTGCCACAAGCCACCTGGGAGACACACCAAACATGTGGAAGAAGGTGCTCTGGTCAGATGAAACCAAAATTAAACTTTTTGGCAACAATGCAAAACGTTATGTTTGGCGTAAAAGCAACACAGCACATAACCCTGAACACACCATCCCCACTGTCAAACATGGTGGTGGCAGCATCATGGTTTGGGCCTGCTTTTCTTCAGCAGGGACAGGGAAGATGGTAAAAATTGATGGGAAGATGGATGGAGCCAAATACAGGACCATTCTGGAAGAAAACCTGATGGAGTCTGCAAAAGACCTGAGACTGGGACGGAGATTTGTCTTCCAACAAGACAATGATCCAAAACATAAAGCAAAATCTACAATGGAATGGTTCAAAAATAAACATATCCAGGTGTTAGAATGGCCAAGTCAAAGTCCAGACCTGAATCCAATTGAGAATCTGTGGAAAGAACTGAAAACAGCTGTTCACAAATGCTCTCCATCCAACCTCACTGAGCTCGAGCTGTTTTGCAAGGAGGAATGGGAAAAAATTTCAGTCTCTCGATGTGCAAAACTGATAGAGACATACGCCAAGCGACTTACAGCTGTAATCGCTGCAAAAGGTTGCGCTACAAAGTATTAACTTAAGGGGGCTGAATAATTTTGCACGCCCAATTTTTCAGTTTTTGATTTGTTAAAAAAGTTTGAAATATCCAATAAATGTCGTTCCACTTCATGATTGTGTCCCACTTGATGTTGATTCTTCACAAAAAAATACAGTTTTATATCTTTATGTTTGAAGCCTGAAATGTGGCAAAAGGTCGCAAAGTTCAAGTGGGCCGAATACTTTCGCAAGTCACTGTATATATATATATATATATATATATATATATAATATGACATATGTAATGTCTTTATTGTTTTGAAACTTCTGTATGTGTAATGTTTACTGTTAATTTTTATTGTTTATTTCAATTTATATATTCACTTTATATATTATCTACCTCACTTGCTTTGGCAATGTTAACACATTTCCCATGCCAATAAAGCACTTGAATTGAATTGAGAGAGAGACAGAGAGAGAGAGAGAGACAGAGAGAGAGAGAGAGACAGAGAGACAGAGACAGAGAGAGACAGAGAGTGAGAGCGAGAGAGAGCGAGAGACAGAGAGAGAGAGAGAGAGAGAGAGAGAGACAGAGAGACAGAGACAGAGACAGAGAGAGAGAGAGAGAGAGAGACAGAGAGAGACAGAGAGAGAGACAGAGAGAGAGACAGAGAGAGAGACAGAGAGAGACAGAGAGAGAGAGACAGAGAGACAGAGAGAGAGAGAGAGACAGAGACAGAGACAGAGACAGAGAGAGAGACAGAGAGAGAGACAGAGAGAGAGAGAGAGAGAGAGACAGAGACAGAGAGACAGCCAGGCAGACAGCCAATCATCCATCCGTCCGTCCATCCATCTATCCAGATAAATCCATCCATCCATCCAGACAGACAGTATCAGGCCACCACATCCCATGCCCATTCTGTGGAAATAGACTGTAAAGCCAGCCTGGTCCAATAATAGAGCCAGTGGAGCCTGCTCTATAGACCAGCACCTCATTAGTGACCACACTGACCATCTATGGCCAAGGAGAGAGACCGCTCCCATGCCCTAACCTCTCTCTCTCTCTCTCTCTCTCCTCCCCCTATCTGCTTTGTTCTCTATCGGTCTCTTTCATAATCCACAATCACATGCCAATCGTCATTCTCTCTCTTTCATTTACCATCCCTCCCTCTCTCTCCCAAACAACTCGCATCGGACCGATCCTGCAAATAGGCACCACCAACACATGCTCTGTGTAGTATTTTAGGATGTTCGCTGTCTCCTCCCACAGCTGTTGGTAACTCTCGCTCATCTGTCCACACCATGTCTGCCCCTGGTTCGCTGTGGGAGTAATAATCCACTCACTCGCAGCCTGTAAATCTCCCCCTGAACACTTGTCCCTTCATGTCCCATAGGAATCCTCCCAGAGGTGTAGGCTGACGGATGACTTCACGCCAGCAGGGCTTCACCCCCAGTGAGGTCTCAGTGAGCCCCATACTGAGGTCTCAGTGAGCCATACTGAGGTCTCAGTGAGCCCCATACTGAGGTCTCAGTGAGCCCCATACTGGGGTCTCAGTGAGCCATACTGAAGTCTCAGTGAGCCCCATACTGAGGTCTCAGTGAGCCATACGGAGGTCTCAGTGAGCCATACGGAGGTCTCAGTGAGCCATACGGAGGTCTCAGTGAGCCATACTGAAGTCTCAGTGAGCCCCATACTGAGGTCTCAGTGAGCCATACTGAGGTCTCAGTGAGCCATACGGAGGTCTCAGTGAGCCATACGGAGGTCTCAGTGAGCCATACGGAGGTCTCAGTGAGCCATACGGAGGTCTCAGTGAGCCACACTGAGGTCTCAGTGAGCCACACGGAGGTCTCAGTGAGCCCCATACTGAGGTCTCAGTGAGCCATACGGAGGTCTCAGTGAGCCCCATACTGAGGTCTCAGTGAGCCATACTGAGGTCTCAGTGAGCCCCATACTGAGGTCTCAGTGAGCCCCATACTGAGGTCTCAGTGAGCCATACTGAGGTCTCAGTGAGCCATACTGAGGTCTCAGTGAGCCATACTGAGGTCTCAGTGAGCCATACTGAGGTCTCAGTGAGCCATACGGAGGTCTCAGTGAGCCATACGGAGGTCTCAGTGAGCCATACTGAGGTCTCAGTGAGCCATACTGAGGTCTCAGTGAGCCATACTGAGGTCTCAGTGAGCCCCATACGGAGGTCTCAGTGAGCCCCATACGGAGGTCTCAGTGAGCCATACGGAGGTCTCAGTGAGCCATACTGAGGTCTCAGTGAGCCATACGGAGGTCTCAGTGAGCCATACTGAGGTCCATCATCATCATCACCCTAATTGGAGTTAACTAATGGACAACAACACTTAGGCTTCTACTTCCAGCTTATACATACTATATACATTTTATCAACACTGTATAGTTAACTAACCACTAACCCTACCATCCCTCTCCTAATTGGAGTAAACTAATGGACAACAACTCTTAGGCTTCTACTTCCAGCTTATTCATACTATATACATTTTATCAACACTGTATAGTTTACAATACTTCTCTATTCTATCCTAACCCTACCATCCCTCTCCTAATTGGAGTAAACTAATGGACAACAACTCTTAGGCTTCTACTTCCAGCTTATTCATACTATATACATTTTATCAACACTGTATAGTTAACTAACCACTAACCCTACCATCCCTCTCCTAAATTGGAGTAATGGACAACTCTTAGGCTTCTACTTCCAGCTTATTCATACTATATACATTTTATCAACACTGTATAGTTAACTAACCACTAACCTTACCATCCCTCCCCTAATTGGAGTAAACTAATGGACAACAACTCTTAGGCTTCTACATACTATATACATTTTACGGACTGTTAACTTGTTTTTTGTTGTTATTTTTAGTCCCACCCTTCAGCTCCCCTCAACCCCTCCCATCTATCTCTGAACACCATCCAGTCCCACCCTTCAGCTCCCCTCAACCCCTCCCATCTATCTCTGACCACCATCCAGTCCCACCCTTCAGCTCCCCTCAACCCCTCCCATCTATCTCTGAACACCATCCAGTCCCACCCTTCAGCTCCCCTCAACCCCTCCCATCTATCTCTGAACACCATCCAGTCCCACCCTTCAGCTCCCCTCAACCCCTCCCATCTATCTCTGAACACCATCCAGTCCCACCCTTCAGCTCCCCTCAACCCCTCCCATCTATCTCTGAACACCATCCAGTCCCACCCTTCAGCTCCCCTCAATCCCTCCCATCAATCTCTGAACACCATCCAGTCCCAGCCTTCAGCTCCCCTCAACCCCTCCCATCTATCCCTGAACACCATCCAGTCCCACCCTTCAGCTCCGCTCAACCCCTCCCATCTATCTCTGACCACCATCCAGTCCCACCCTTCAGCTCCCCTCAACCCCTCCCATCTATCTCTGAACACCATCCAGTCCCAACCTTCAGCTCCCCTCAACCCCTCCCATCTATCCCTGAACACCATCCAGTCCCACCCTTCAGCTCCGCTCAACCCCTCCCATCTATCTCTGAACACCATCCAGTCCCACCCTTCAGCTCCCCTCAACCCCTCCCATCTATCTCTGAACACCATCCAGTCCCACCCTTCAGCTCACCTCAACCCCTCCCATCTATCTCTGAACACCATCCAGTCCCACCCTTCAGCTCCCCTCAACCCCTCCCATCTATCTCTGAACACCATCCAGTCCCACCCTTCAGCTCCCTCAACCCCTCCCATCTATCTCTGAACACCATCCAGTCCCACCCTTCAGCTCCCCTCAACCCCTCCCATCCATCTCTGAACACCATCCAGTCCCATCCTTCAGCTCCCCTCAACCCCTCCCATCTATCTCTGAACACCATCCAGTCCCACCCTTCAGCTCCGCTCAACCCCTCCCATCTATCTCTGAACACCATCCAGTCCCACCCTTCAGCTCCCCTCAACCCCTCCCATCTATCTCTGAACACCATCCAGGTCCCATTTCTATTTCCCATATATTTCCAGCTGTGCTGTGATGTTTCATCCAAGTCCCCTTTCTTTTCTCATAGTATCTCCAGATTGTAAATGAAACCATAACCTATTTTGTTAAGAGTGTTATTATATTATTGATTGATTGACTATGACTTTTCAAATCATCCAGTGCTATTTGTAGTTAGAAGTAACATGTGAGACATCTCTGACCAACATGAGTCCCCTCCTTCAGCTCCTCAAACAAACATATTTAACTGAGCTCTCAGTAGGCAATAACACCATATAACTGAGCTCCCAGTAGGCAACCCATCCCATTTAACTGAGCTCCAGTAGGCAGTCCCATATTTAACTGAGCTCCCAGTAGGCAATCCCATATTTAACTGAGCTCTCAGTAGGCAATAACATATTTAACTGAGCTCTTAGAGGCAATAACATATATAACTGAGCTCTCAGTAGGCCTCCCATCTATAACTGAGCTCCAGTAGGCAATCCCATATATAACTGAGCTCCAGTAGGCAATAACATATATACCTGAGCTCTCAGTAGGCAATAACATATTAACTGAGCTCCCCTCAGTAGGCATAACATATTTAACACCATCCAAGTTAGCAATAACCCCTATATAACTGAACTCCAGTAGGCAATAACATATTTAACGGAGCTCTAAGTTAGCAATAACATCTATCTAACTGAGCTCCATCCAGTCCCACCCTTCTGAGCTCCCCTCAACCCCTAAACATCTATCTCTGAACACCATCCAGTCCCAGCCTTCAGCTATATAACCCCTCTCAGTAGCTCTAACATATATCCAGTCTATCCTTAGCAATAACATATCTAACTGAGCTCTCATAGGCCCAACATATATAACTGAGCTCTCAGTAGGCAATCCCATATAACTGAGCTCTCATAGGCAATAACATATTTAACTGAGCTCTCAGTAGGCAATCCCATCTATCTCTGAACACTCCAGTAGGCAACCTTCAGCTATATAACTGAGCTCCCAGTAGGCAATGAACATATATAACTTCAGCTCTCAGTAGGCAATCCCATCTATAACTCTGAGCTCTCCAGTAGGCAATAACATATTTATCCTGAGCTCTCAGTCCAGTCCCATATTTAACTGAGCTCTCAGTAGGCAATCCCATCTATAACTGAGCTCTCATAGGCAATAACATATATAACTGAGCTCTCAGTCCCATCTATCTAACTGAGCACCATCCAGTCCCCCAATAACTTTAGCTGAGCTCTCAGTAGGCAATCCCATATATAACTGAGCACCATCCAGTCCCACCCATTATAACTGAGCCTCAGTAGGCCTCCCATATATAACTGAGCTCTCCAGTCCCACCCTTCATATTTAACTGAGCTCCCTCAGTAGGCAATAACATATCCATAACTGAGCTCTCAGTAGGCAATAACATATATAACTGAGCTCTCAGTCCAATAACATATATAACTGAGCTCCCAGTAGGCAATAACATATCCAGTAACTGAGCTCTCAGTAGGCAATAACATATATACTCTGAACACTCCAGTCCCACCCATATTTAACTGAGCTCTCAGTAGGCTCTAACATATCCAGTAACTTCAGCTCCCCTCAGTAGGCAATAACATATATAACTGAGCTCTCAGTAGGCAATAACATCCCTGAACTCTCCAGTAGGCAATAACATATATACTGAGCTCTCAGTAGGCAATAACATATATAACTGAGCCCATCTATCTCTGAACACCATATAACTGAGCTCTCAGTAGGCAATAACATATTTAACGGAGCATCCAAGTTAGCAATAACATATATAACTGAGCTCTCAGTAGGCAATAACATATTTAACTGAGCTTTCAGTAGGCAATAACATATTTAACTGAGCTTGTAGGCAATGAAATATATAACTGAGCTCTAAGTAGGCAATAACATATATTGATTGACTATGAGCTTTCAGTAGGCAATAACAGTATATAACTGAGCTCTCAGTAGGCATGTGAGACATATATAACTGAGCTCTCAGTAGGCAAAACATATTTAACTGAGCTCTCAGTAGGCAATAACATATATAACTGAGCTCTCAGTAGGCAATAACATATATAACTGAGCTCTCAGTAGGCAATAACATATTTAACGGAGCTCTAAGTTAGCAATAACATATATAACTGAGCTCTCAGTAGGCAATAACATATATAACTGAGCTCTCAGTAGGCAATAACATATATAACTGAGCTCTCAGTAGGCAATAACATATATAACTGAGCTCTCAGTAGGCAATAACATATATAACTGAGCTCTCAGTAGGCAATAACATATATAACGGAGCTCTAAGTTAGCAATAACATATTTAACTGAGCTCTCAGTAGGCAATAACATATATAACTGAGCTCTCAGTAGGCAATAACATATATAACTGAGCTCTCAGTAGGCAATAACATATTTAACGGAGCTCTCAGTAGGCAATAACATATTTAACTGAGCTCTCAGTAGGCAATAACATATATAACTGAGCTCTAAGTTAGCAATAACATATTTAACTGAGCTCTAAGTTAGCAATAACATATTTAACTAATCTCTAAGTTAGCAATAACATATTTAACGGAGCTCTAAGTTAGCAATAACATATTTAACGGAGCTCTAAGTTAGCAACAACATATTTAACGGAGCTCTCAGTGATCAACAACATATTTAACTGAGCTCTAAGTTAGCAACAACATATTTAACTGAGCTCTCAGTGATCAACAACAAGTGCTATTGGATACTGAGCCTTCTGTTACGAATACCAAGCATTATTGGACACTGAGCCTTCGGCGAGCACTAACAAGAGTTCCAAATTCACTCTCAGTGAGCAATAACAATAACAACAGACTCAATACTGAACTCTCAGTGAGCAATAACAATAACAACAGACTCAATACTGAACTCTCAGTGAGCAATAACATGAGAGATTCTTCAACAAAAAGTAACAGATGAGAGAAGTCGGAGTTCTCCTCTTGTGAGAGATTTGAACTCTTACTCTTACTCTTACTCTCTTAGTGTACACACTGCACTGTAGGCTATAACAAGTGTGCCATATTCAACAGAGAGAATGACTAAACTCAACTGCATGGAAAACGGAAGGTAGGGACATTCTTCAAATGAGGACAAAGTAACATGCTTCACTAGAAACAGGGGGAGACAAAAAAAGTTGACAAACAAGAGAGAAGTGGAAAGGAAGTGGAAATGTTGAAAGAGAAGAAACGGAATGACTTACACACACATGACTGAGTGGAACATCCTCCGGGGCCCAGGTAGTACGTTTCTCTCTGTGTCCGAGTGTGTGTCCGTGAGTGTCCCTCCCGGAGAGCTCGGCTCGGGTCTGCCAGAGGCACCGTGAAAACAAGCGCTCACGTGAACATTACTCCACGGAGGGTCGCACAAGAAAAGGAGTGTGCAGCCCAAAAAAGGAGAGATGGAGAGTGGAAAACTATTTTTTATTGCCCCATTAAGAAGGTACAGTCCTTTGCAATGTGACTTCTCCCCCCTTTAGACCAAAAAACCCCCACTTTGGACAGAGTTTCTTATTCATTCCTTAGGATCCGGGAAGAAAGAGAGCGAGGGAGAGAGAGAGAACACCACGGAAGGCGAGAGTAGGCGGAACTCTTCTTTTGCTGCGCTTTTACTTCTCTTTGAGCTTTTTCCTTCCTTCCTCCTCTCATGGGGAGCAAAAGTTAAATGCTAGGCTTCTGAGCACTGGAATGTGACAGCAGGAGAGAGAGAGAGACAGAGAGAAACAGAGAGAGAGAGAGAGAGACAGAGAGAGAGAGAGAGAGAGAGGCTAGTGGTAGAGAGAGAGAGGGAGAGAGAGAACAGGCTAGTGGTAGAGAGAGAGAGGAGAGAGAGAGAGAGAGAGAGGAGAACAGGCTAGTGGTAGAGAGAGAGGGAGAGAACAGAGAGAGAGAGAGAGAGAGAGAGAGAGAGAGAGAGAGAGAACAGGCTAGTGGTAGAGAGAGACAGGCTAGTGGAAGAGAGAGAGAGGGGGAGAACAGGCTAGTGGAAGAGAGAGAGAGAGGCTAGTGGTAGAGAGAGAGAGAGAGAGAGAGAGAGAGAGAACAGGCTAGTGGTAGAACAGGCTAGTGGAAGAGAGAGGGAGGAGAACAGGCTAGTGGAAGAGAGAGAGGAGAGAGAGAGAGAACAGGCTAGTGGAAGAGAGAAAGAGGAGAACAGGCTAGTGGTAGAGAGAGAAGAGAGAGAGAGAACAGGCTAGTGGAGAGAGAGAGAGAACAGGCTAGTGGTAGAGAGAGAGAGAGAGAGAGAGAGAGAGAGAGAGAGAGAGAGAGAGAGAGAGAGAGAACAGGCTAGTGGAAGAGAGAGAGAGAGGAGAACAGGCTAGTGGTAGAGAGAGAGAGAGAGAGAGAAGAGAGAGAGAGAGGAGGAGGAGAGACAGGCTAGTGAGAGAGAGAGGCTAGTGGAGGAGAACATGCTAGTGGAAGAGAGAGAGAGGGAGAGAACAGGCTAGTGGTAGAGAGAGAGAGAGAGAGAGAGAGAGAGAGAGAGAGAGAGAGAGAGGAGAACAGGCTGGGAGAACAGGCTAGGGTGGAGAGAGAGAGAGAGAGGAGAACAGGCTAGTGGAAGAGAGAGAGAGAACAGGCTAGTGGTAGAGAGAGAGGAGAGTGGTAGAGAGAGAGAGAGAGAGGGGAGAACAGGCTAGTGGAAGAGAGAGAGAGGAGAGACAGGCTAGTGGAGAGAGTAGTGGAGAGAGAGGAGAACAGGCTAGTGGTAGAGAGAGAGAGAGAGAGAGAGAGAGAGAGAGAGAGAGAGAGAACAGGAGGGTGAGTAGAGAGAGAGGAGAGAGAACAGGCTAGTGGAGAGAGAGAGGAGAACAGGCTAGTGGAAGAGAGAGAGAGAGAGAGAGACAGGCTAGTGGAAGAGAGAGAGAGAGAGAGGCTAGTGGAGAGAGAGAGAGAGAACAGAGTGGTAGAGAGAGAGAGAGAGAAGAGGAGAACAGGCTAGTGGTAGAGAGAGAGAGAGAGAGAGAGAACAGGCTAGTGGTAGAGAGAGAGAGAGAGAGAGAGGAGAAGAGGCTAGAACTAGAGAGAGAGAGAGAGAGAGAGAACAGGCTAGTGGTAGAGAGAGAGAGAGAGAGGAGAACAGGCTAGTGGTAGAGAGAGAGAGAGAGAGAGAGGAGAACAGGCTAGTGGTAGAGAGAGAGAGAGAGAGAGGAGAACAGGCTAGTGGTAGAGAGAGAGAGAGAGAGAGAGGAGAACAGGCTAGTGGTAGAGAGAGAGAGAGAGAGAGAGAGAACAGGCTAGTGGTAGAGAGAGAGAGAGGGAGAACAGGCTTTTGCTGTGCTTTTACTTCTCTTTGAGCTTTTTCCTTCCTTCCTCCTCTCGTGGGGAGCAAAAGTTAAACGCTAGGCTTCTGAGCACTGGAATGTGACAGCAGGAGAGAGAGAGAGACAGAGAGAGAGACAGAGAGAGAGAGAGAGACACAGAGAGAGAGACAGAGAGAGACAGAGAGAGAGACAGAGAGAGAGAGAGAGACAGAGAGAGAGACAGAGAGGCATGTGGTGTCCAACTACACACCACAGGAGGTTGGCGACCACCTTAGAGAGAGAGAGAGGGGAGAACAGGCTAGTGGTAGAGGGAGAGGAGAACAGGCTAGTGGTAGAGAGAGAGAAAGAGAGAGAGAGGAGAACAGGCTAGTGGTAGAGAGAGAGAGAGAGAACAGGCTAGTGGTAGAGAGAGAGAGGAGAACAGGCTAGTGGTAGAGAGAGAGAGAGAGAGAGAGAGAGAGGAGAACAGGCTAGTGGTAGAGAGAGAGGAGAACAGGCTAGTGGTAGAGAGAGAGAAAGAGAGAGAGAGAGGAGAACAGGCTAGTGGTAGAGAGAGAGAGAGAGAGAGAGAGAGAGAGAGAGAACAGGCTAGTGGTAGAGAGAGAGAGGAGAACAGGCTAGTGGTAGAGAGAGAGAGAGAGAGAGAGAGAGAGAGAGAGGAGAACAGGCTAGTGGTAGAGAGAGAGAGGAGAACAGGCTAGTGGTAGAGAGAGAGAGGAGAACAGGCTAGTGGTAGAGAGAGAGAGAGATAGGAGAACAGGCTAGTGGTAGAGAGAGAGAGAGAGAGAGAGAGAGAGAGAGAGAGAGAGAGAGAGAACAGGCTAGTGGTAGAGAGAGAGAGAGGAGAGAACAGGCTAGTGGTAGAGAGAGAGAGAGAGAGAGAGAGAACAGGCTAGTGTTAGAGAGAGAGAGAGCGAGAGAGAGAGATAGGAGAACAGGCTAGAGGTAGAGAGAGAGAGAGAACAGGCTAGTGTTAGAGAGAGAGAGAGCGAGAGAGAGAGATAGGAGAACAGGCTAGAGGTAGAGAGAGAGAGAGAGAGAGAGAGAGAGAGAGAGAGAGAGAGAGAGAGAGAGAGAGAGGAGAACAGGCTAGTGGTAGAGAGAGAGAGGGGAGAACAGGCTAGTGGAACAGAGAGAGAGAGAGAGAGAGAGAGAGAGAGAGACACTTCCTCAATGAGAACAATGTACTGAGCAAATGTCAAATTGGCTTTTTACCAAATTACCGTACAACCGATCATGTATTCACCCTGCACACCCTAATTGACAACCAAACAAACCAAAACAAAGGCAAAGTCTTCTCATGCTTTGTTGATTTCAAAAAAGCCTTCGACTCAATTTGGCATGAGGGTCTGCTATACAAACTGATGGAAAGTGGTGTCGGGGGTAAAACATATGACATCATAAAATCCATGAACACAAACAACAAGTGTGCAGTTAAAATTGGTAAAAAACACACACATTTCTTCACACAGGGTCGTGGGGTTAGACAGGGATGCAGCTTAAGCCCCACCCTCTTCAACATATATATCACATATATATCAACGAACTGGCGCAAAAATATCCTCCGTGTACAACGTAGAACACCAAATAATGCATGCAGAGCAGAATTAGGCCGATACCCACTAATTATCAAAATCCAGAAAAGAGCTGTTAAATTCTATAACCACCTAAAAGGAAGCGATTCCCAAACCTTCCACAACAAAGCCATCACCTACAGAGAGATGAACCTAGAGAAGAGTCCCCTAAGCAAGCTGGTCCTGGGGCTCTGTTCACAAACACACCCTACAGAGCCCCAGGACAGCAACACAATTAGACCCAACCAAATCACGAGAAAACAAAAAGATAATTACTTGACACATTGGAAAGAATTAACAAAAAAACAGAGCAAACTAGAATGCTATTTGGCCCTACACAGAGAGTACACAGCGGCAGAATACCTGACCACTGTGACTGACCCAAAATTAAGGAAAGCTTTGACTATGTACAGACTCAGCGAGCATAGCCTTGCTATTGAGAAAGGCCGCCGTAGGCAGACATGGCTCTCAAGAGAAGACAGGCTATGTGCTCACTGCCCACAAAATGAGGTGGAAACTGAGCTGCACTTCCTAACCTCCTGCCCAATGTATGACCATATTAGAGAGACATATTTCCCTCAGATTACACAGATCCACAAAGAATTCGAAAACAAATCCAATTTTGAAAAACTCCCATATCTACTGGGTGAAATTCCACAGTGTGCCATCAGAGCAGCAAGATTTGTGACCTGTTGCCACGAGAAAAGGGCAACCAGTGAGGAACACACACCATTGTAAATACAACCCATATCTATGCTTATTTATTTTATCTTGTGTCCTTTACCATTTGTACATTGTAAAAACACTGTATACATATATATAATATGACAAATGTAATGTCTTTATTGTTTTGAAACTTCTGTATGTGTGATGTCTACTGTTAATTTTTATTGTTTACCTTACTTGCTTTGGCAATGTTAACACATGTTTCCCATGCCAATAAAGCCCCTTGAATTGAATTGAATTGAGAGAAAGAGAGAGAGGAGAACAGGCTAGTGGTAGAGAGAGAGAAAGAGAGGAGAACAGGCTAGTGGTGGAGAGAGAGAGAGAGAGAGAGAGAGAGAGAGAGAGAGAGAGAGAGAGAGAGAGAGAGAGAGGAGAACAGGTTAGTGGTAGAGAGAGAGAGGGGAGAACAGGCTAGTGGTAGAGAGAGGGGAGGACAGGCTAGTGGAAGAGAGAGAGGAGAACAGGCTAGTGGTAGAGAGAGAGAGAGGAGAACAGGCTAGTGGTAGGGACAAAGGGTGGGGAGAACAGGCTAGTGGTAGAGAGAGAGAGAGAGAGAGAGAGAGAGAGAGAGAGAGAGAGGAGAACAGGTTAGTGGTAGAGAGAGAGGGAGAGAGAGAGAGGAGAACAGGCTAGTGGTGGAGAGAGAGAGAGAGAGAGAGAGAGAGAGAGAGAGAGAGATAGAGAGAGGAGAACAGGCTAGTGGTAGAGAGAGAGAGAGGGGAGAACAGGCTAGTGATAGAGAGAGAGAGAGAGAGGAGAACAGGCTAGTGGTAGAGAGAGAGAGGGGAGAACAGGCTGGTGGTAGAGAGAGAGAGAGGGGAGAACAGGCTAGTGGTAGAGAGAGAGGGGAGAACAGGCTAGTGGTAGAGAGAGAGAGGGGAGAACAGGCTGGTGGTAGAGAGAGAGAGGGGAGAACAGGCTAGTGGTAGAGAGAGAGAGGGGAGAACAGGCTAGTGGTAGAGAGAGAGAGGGGAGAACAGGCTGGTGGTAGAGAGAGAGAGAGGGGAGAACAGGCTGGTGGTAGAGAGAGAGAGAGAGGGGAGAACAGGCTGGTGGTAGAGAGAGAGAGAGAGAGAGGGGAGAACAGGCTAGTGGTAGAGAGAGAGAGAGAGGGAAGAACAGGCTAGTGGTAGAGAGAGAGAGAGAGAGGGGGGGAATCAGCATGCAGAGACAGGAAATGACTAGAGAATTTCATTCAGCTGAACTTTGTGAATGTGGGAATGCTGGTCTGTCAGGGACTGTCTTGGGAACTCTCTGTCGGACTTCTCTCTGTCAATTAAATTCAATTGTTCAATATAAGGGCTTTATTGGCATGGGAAACATACGTTAGCATTGACAAAGCAAGGGAAGTAGTTAGAAAACAAATCAAAATGAACAGTAAACATTGCACTCACAAAAGTTCCAAAAGAAAATGCATGTCAAACGTCACATTATGTGCAAATTGTTAACCTACAAAAGGGAAAATAAATAAGGATAAATATGGGTTGTGTTTACAATGGTGTTTGTACTTCACTTGTTGCCCTTTTCTCGTGGCCACAGGTCACAAATCTTGCTGCTGTGAAATTTAACCCAGTAGATATCATCTGCACATCCATCACTCCAGTATTAATGCTAAATTACAATTATTTTTGCCTCTATGGGCTATTTATTGCCCACCTCCCTACTCTTCTACATTTGCACAGACTGTACATAGATTTTTATATTTTTATTTTGTGTTATTGACTGTACGTTTGTTTATGTGTAACTCTGTGTTGTTGTTTTTGATTTGATTTATTCTTGGCCAGGATATGGGAGTTTATCCAAATTGGGTTTGTTTTCAAATTATTTGTGGATCTGTGTCATCTGAGGGGAAATATGTGTCTCTAATATGGTCATCCATTTGGCAGGAGTTTAGGAAGTGCATCTCAGTTTCCACCTCATTTTATGGGCAGTGTGCACATAGCCTGTCTTCTCTTGAGAGCCATGTCTGCCTACGGTGGCCTTTCTCAATAGCAAGGCTATGCTCACTGAGTCTGTACATAGTCAAAGTTTTCCTTAGGTTTGGGTCAGTCACAGTGGTCAGGTATTCTGCCACTGTGTACTCTCTGTGTAGGGCCAAATAGCATTTTAGTTTGCTTTGTTTTTTTGTTAATTTTTTGTTAATTCTTTCCAATGTTTCAAGTGATTATCTTTTTGTTTTCTCATTATTTGGTTGGGTCTAATTGTGTTGCTGTCCTGGGGCTCTGTGGGGTCTGGTTGTGTTTGTGAACAGAGCCCCAGGACCAGCTTGCTTAGGGGACTCTTCTCCAGGTTCATCTCTCTGTCTCTGATGGCTTTGTTATTGAAGGTTTGTTAAGGAAGGTTTGGGAATCGCTTCCCTTTAATTGGTTGATAGAATGTAACGTCTCTTTTCTGGATTTTGATCATTAGCGGGTATCGGCCTAATTCTGCTCTGCGTGAATTATTTGGTATTTTACACAGATGATATTTTTGCAGAATTCTGCATGCAGTCTCAATTTGGTGTTTGTTCCATTTTGTTAATTCTTGGTTGGTGAGCGGACCCCAGACCTCACAACCATAAAGGGCAATGGGTTCTATAACTGATTCAAATATTTTTTAGTCAGATCCTAATTGGTATGGCGAATTTCATGTTCCTATTGATGGCATAGAAGGCCCTTCTTACCTTGTCTCTCAGCTCGTTCACAGCTTTGTGGAAGTTACCTCTGGTGCTGATGTTTAGGCCGAGGTACGTCTAGTTTTTTTGTGAGCTCTGGGGCGACGGTGTCTAGACAGAATTTGTATTTGTGGTCATGGCAACTGGACCTTTTATGGAACACCATTATTTTATGTAAAATATCATCAAGGACAACAACCACCCGAGCCACTGCCTGTTCACCCCGCTAACATCCAGCAGGCGAGGTCAGTACAGGTGCATCCAAGCTGGGACAGAGTGACTGAAAAATACCTTTTATCTCAAGGCTGCTGTCTACATACAGACTTGAAATCATTGGCCACTCTAACAAACGGATCATGAGTCACTTTATGAATGCCACTTCAGATATGATGTTTACATGTCTTGCATTACTCATATGTATATACTGTATTTTATCTTTTATCCTACTCCTCTCGGTCACTGCTCATCCATATATTTATATGTACATATTCTTATTCCATCCCTTTAGATTTGTGTGTATTAGGTCGTTGTTGTGGAATTGTTCGATTACTTGTTGATATTGCTCTACTGTCGGGAACTAGAAGCACAAGCATTTCGCTACACTCTCATTAACATCTGCTAACCATGTGTATGTGACCAATAAGATTTGATTTGATTAGATTTTTGTCTTACTGAGATTTACTGTCAGGGCCCAGGTCTGACAGAAGATATAGGTGCTGCTGTAGGCCCTCTTGGTTGGGGACAGAAGCACCAGATCATCAGCAAACAGTAGATATTTGACTTTCAGATTCTAGTAGGGTGAGGCCCGGGTGCTGCAGACTGTTCACCAATTCGTTGATATATATGTTGAAGAGGGTGGAGAAGTATCCATTCATCTCCATTTTGGATAGACAACTCCTCGTGTTGCTGTTTGTTTTGTGTTTCCGGTTCCGGTTGGAGCGAGCGGCCGCATCTACACTTCGGTCCGCAGGTAGTATAACTTATAACTTTTCATTACATTTCGTTATAGTACAACGGTTTGATTTGTCTAATCTTAGCAATTTCTTCTTAGCCAGCTACATAGCCGTCTTTGTATCAACGACAATTGCATAATTATCGTATTTCGTCGTCCTAACGTATCTGCCCAGCAGCTAGCTAAGCAGCTAGCTAAGCAGCTAAGCAGCTAGCTAACATCCACTGTCCACTAGCACTGTAGAAACTATTACACTCAACTGAACGACTCGATTAGCGTAGTGTCAGCTAGCTACATAGTTGTCTTCGTATCCAAGATAATTGTGCAGTTTAGAGTGTGTAGACTTAGAGTGATTATCTTAATTTACCGAGGTTAGCTAGCCAGCTATTTGTCGTCCTTAACGTAGGAAATGCTGCTAGCTAGCTAGCCAACAGCTAGCCAACCTCTACCGAATTGAACTCCAACTACCCGGTCAACATTCCGCGTCGTTCCACAGGTAGTATCACATTTTCATTTCACTTCATTACAGTACAACGGTTTGATTTGTTTGATCGTAGCTAGCCAGCTACATAGCCGTCTTTGTTTCTAAGACAATTGTGTAGTCTAGAGCGATTTTCTAGGTTAGCTGGCCAGCTATTGTCGTTCTTCTAACGTAGCTAGCCAGCTAGCCCCCGAATAGCAGCACTGTTGTAACTATTACAGTACAACGGTTTGTTTTGTTTGATCGTAGCTAGCTAGCTACATAGCCGTCTTTGTATCTAAGACAATTGTGTAGCCTAGAGCGATTTTCTAGGTTAGCCAGCCAGCTATTGTCGTTCTTTTAAGTAACGGAACGCAATCAACCTTGCTAGCTAGCCAGCTAGCCCCGAATAGCAGCACTGTAGAAACTATTACACTCGACGGAACGACTTGATTAGTGTAGTGTCAACATCGCAGCCACTACCAGCTAGCCTACTCCAGCAGTACTGTTTCATTTCAATCATTTTAGTCAATAAGATTCTTGCTACGTAAGCTTAACTTTCTGAACATTCGAGACGTGTAGTCCACTTGTCATTCCAATCTCCTTTGCATTAGCGTAGCCTCTTCTGTACCCTGTTAACTATGTGTCTATCTATCCCTGTTCTCTCCTCTCTGCACAGACCATACAAACGCTCCACACCGCGTGGCCGCGGCCACCCTAATCTGGTGGTCCCAGCGCGCACGACCCACGTGGAGTTCCTGGTCTCCGGTAGCCTCTGGAACTGCCGATCTGCGGCCAACAAGGCAGAGTTCATCTCAGCCTATGCCTCCCTCCAGTCCTCGACTTCCTGGCACTGACGGAAACATGGATCACCACAGATAACACTGCTACTCCTACTGCTCTCTCTTCGTCCGCCCACGTGTTCTCGCAAACCCCGAGAGCTTCTGGTCAGCGGGGTGGTGGCACCGGGATCCTCATCTCTCCCAAGTGGTCATTCTCTCTCTCCCCCTTACCCATCTATCTATCGCCTCCTTTGAATTCCATGCTGTCACAGTTACCAGCCCTTTCAAGCTTAACATTCTTATCATTTATCGCCCTCCAGGTTCCCTCGGAGAGTTCATCAATGAGCTTGATGCCTTGATAAGCTCCTTTCCTGAGGACGGCTCACCTCTCACAGTCCTGGGCGACTTTAACCTCCCCACGTCTACCTTTGACTCATTCCTCTCTGCCTCCTTCTTTCCACTCCTCTCCTCTTTTGACCTCACCCTCTCACCTTCCCCCTACTCACAAGGCAGGCAATACGCTCGACCTCATCTTTACTAGATGCTGTTCTTCCACTAACCTCACTGCAACTCCCCTCCAAGTCTCCGACCACTACCTTGTATCCTTTTCCCTCTCGCTCTCATCCAACACTTCCCACACTGCCCCTACTCGGATGGTATCGCGCCGTCCCAACCTTCGCTCTCTCTCCCCCGCTACTCTTTCCTCTTCCATCCTTTCATCTCTTCCCTCTGCTCATACCTTCTCCAACCTTTCTCCTGACTCTGCCTCCTCAACCCTCCTCTCTTCCCTTTCTGCATCCTTTGACTCTCTATGTCCCCTATCCTCCAGGCCGGCTCGGTCCTCCCCTCCCGCTCCGTGGCTCGATGACTCATTGCGAGCTCACAGAACAGAGCTCCGGGCAGCCGAGCGGAAATGGAGGAAAACTCGCCTCCCTGCGGACCTGGCATCCTTTCACTCCCTCCTCTCTACATTTTCCTCCTCTGTCTCTGCTGCTAAAGCCACTTTCTACCACTCTAAATTCCAAGCATCTGCCTCTAACCCTAGGAAGCTCTTTGCCACCTTCTCCTCCCTTCTGAATCCTCCTCCCCCTCCCCCCCTCCTCCCTCTCTGCAGATGACTTCGTCAACCATTTTGAAAAGAAGGTCGACGACATCAGATCCTCGTTTGCTAAGTCAAACGACACCGCTGGTTCTGCTCACACTGCCCTACCCTGTGCTCTGACCTCTTTCTCCCCTCTCTCTCCAGATGAAATCTCGCTTCTTGTGACGGCCGGCCGCCCAACAACCTGCCCGCTCGACCCTATCCCCTCCTCTCTCCTCCAGACCATTTCCGGGGACCTTCTCCCTTACCTCACCTCGCTCATCAACTCATCCCTGACCGCTGGCTACGTCCCTTCCGTCTTCAAGAGAGCGAGAGTTGCACCCCTTCTGAAGAAACCTACACTCGATCCCTCCGATGTCAACAACTACAGACCAGTATCCCTTCTTTCTTTTCTCTCCAAAACTCTTGAACGTGCCGTCCTTGGCCAGCTCTCCCTCTATCTCTCTCAGAATGACCTTCTTGATCCAAATCAGTCAGGTTTCAAGACTAGTCATTCAACTGAGACTGCTCTTCTCTGCATCACGGAGGCGCTCCGCACTGCTAAAGCTAACTCTCTCTCCTCTGCTCTCATCCTTCTAGACCTATCGGCTGCCTTCGATACTGTGAACCATCAGATCCTCCTCTCCACCCTCTCCGAGTTGGGCATCTCCGGCGCGGCCCACGCTTGGATTGCGTCCTACCTGACAGGTCGCTCCTACCAGGTGGCGTGGCGAGAATCTGTCTCCTCGCCACGCGCTCTCACCACTGGTGTCCCCCAGGGCTCTGTTCTAGGCCCTCTCCTATTCTCGCTATACACCAAGTCACTTGGCTCTGTCATAACCTCACATGGTCTCTCCTATCATTGCTATGCAGACGACACACAATTAATCTTCTCCTTTCCCCCTTCTGATGACCAGGTGGCGAATCGCATCTCTGCATGTCTGGCAGACATATCAGTGTGGATGACGGATCACCACCTCAAGCTGAACCTCGGCAAGACGGAGCTGCTCTTCCTCCCGGGGAAGGACTGCCCGTTCCATGACCTCGCCATCACGGTTGACAACTCCATTGTGTCCTCCTCCCAGAGCGCTAAGAACCTTGGCGTGATCCTGGACAACACCCTGTCGTTCTCAACCAACATCATGGCGGTGGCCCGTTCCTGTAGGTTCATGCTCTACAACATCCGCAGAGTACGACCCTGCCTCACACAGGAAGCGGCGCAGGTCCTAATCCAGGCACTTGTCATCTCCCGTCTGGATTACTGCAACTCGCTGTTGGCTGGGCTCCCTGCCTGTGCCATTAAACCCCTACAACTCATCCAGAACGCCGCAGCCCGTCTGGTGTTCAACCTTCCCAAGTTCTCTCACGTCACCCCGCTCCTCCGCTCTCTCCACTGGCTTCCAGTTGAAGCTCGCATCCGCTACAAGACCATGGTGCTTGCCTACGGAGCTGTGAGGGGAACGGCACCGCAGTACCTCCAGGCTCTGATCAGGCCCTACACCCAAGCAAGGGCACTGCGTTCATCCACCTCTGGCCTGCTCGCCTCCCTACCATTGAGGAAGTACAGTTCCCGCTCAGCCCAGTCAAAACTGTTCGCTGCTCTGGCCCCCCAATGGTGGAACAAACTCCCTCACGACGCCAGGACAGCGGAGTCAATCACCACCTTCCGGAGACACCTGAAACCCCACCTCTTCAAGGAATACCTAGGATAGGATAAGTAATCCTTCTCACCCCCCCCCTTAATGACTTAGATGCACTATTGTAAAGTGGCTGTTCCACTGGATGTCAGAAGGTGAATTCACCAATTTGTAAGTCGCTCTGGATAAGAGCGTCTGCTAAATGACTTAAATGTAAATGTAAATGTGTTTTTTTTTTGTTAGAGTCTATGGATTCTTCAATTACATTGAGCTGATTTCTGACATGCTGCTCCTTCTTTTTCCGTAGTGTGTTTCTGTATTGTTTTAGTGTTTTAGTGATTCACCATAGGCTCAGGTTTTCTGGGTCACAATGTTTTTGGTTTCATACAGGGGAGGGAATGCTGTTACCTCCACGTAGGTGTTTGTCCCCCTGTGTGCTGAGGGTGTTCAGTTCTGAGGTTTAGGTTGCAACGGACTAATACATGGCCCTGGGCCTGGAAATGATTGATTTCCCCCTCTAGGATGGAGAAGTCTCTGTTGAGATCATTTCCTTCAGAATTTCTAGCCATATGTAAAATGTTCCTGTTTTGAATAATTTTAAATAATAGTTTTAAATAATAGACTGAGTTACCATCCACAATAGACTGCTCTATACCACATTAGCATACCCCCTGAGTCCCTTCCCTGTTTCACACATGGTAGTTTGGTGGATGGGACTACCAGCTCTCTGTAACCTAGAGGGAAACCAGGATGACAATGTCTGTATTACCGATTTATTTGATGAAGTCCAGGTTCCTGCTCTTTAGACCAAAGCCAGATGACCTCAGGCCTTGGATATTCCAGGATGAGATAGTGAAGGCTTTGTGTTCCATAAAGTCTCCAATGTTGTTTGTCGTGTGGTTTGGACTCAGGCCAGTATGTGTGAGCAGAGCCTGCTGGGATAGCGTAAGACTCCCTCTCTCTCTCTCTCTCTCCCTCCCTCCAACACGTCATACTCAAACTTTGCTTAGAGCATCGTGAGGATCATTTCAGTGTGTAGGCTACTATTGTGTGTCCAGAGTTTTCCCAACTTTCCAGACCAACAAAGACGCCATTGGGAAACACATTTGGGAAAATAACTGAGGTGAAACACCACAGTGCCTGTGTGTGTGTATATGTGAGTGCGCATGTGTTCCTTTTGTCCAATTTCTAAAGCTTTTGAGGACAACACAATGGCTTCATAGAGAAATGAGAGCTCTCCCCTCACTGGAAAAAAACACAACACTTATTTGTCTATTAGATCAGAGACAAGGAGAGGGAGCTGGAACTGTGACAGGGGGATGGAACACACAACACATGGGTCTTTGACCAGAACCAGGGCCACCGGAGTAGCCGGTCTCTAAAATGACCATCCGATGGGCCCCGTGGAAACAAAAGGCCCTACACACAGCAGCGGGTCTACTGCACTTCATATGGAAGGACAAAACCCCACTTGGAGAGATAACGGCCATGTGTTTAATTTTCTTTAAGCAGCAAAGTGAATTCAAATGTAAACAATGTGCCTATTGAATCAATGTTGGACGTTGTTTAAAAAATAAAATAAAAGTCTTCACAGGGTCCCCCTTTTTGTGTCCCATAGCAACGGCAACCATGCCCTCTGACCTCTGACCCCGCACTATGATTGGGCGAGGTAAGAGAGACAAGATAAGCGCATGATGGGGATAAGATAAGATTGGTGGGCAGGTGGACAAGGTGCAAAACCCCGCTCTCTGTGCTCCAGCCATGTTTACCCAGTCGTCTGTTGATAGACCAAAGCCTCTATCCCTCCATCCACTGGCATGGAACTTTGTTCCCCTGATTTTCTTTCTTTTCATAATAGACCATCAAAGGCAACACAAAGCTAGTCAGTCATCTGTCGCTAGACTAGGGTAGCAACCCAAATGAAACCCTATTCCTTATATTGTGGACTACATCTTCTGGTCAAAAGTAGTGCACTACGTGGGGAATAGGGTGCTACTTCAGACACAGCCTAGGGCTGGCCAGACTGACTTCTTCTTGGCGCTCCACAATCAACCACTACTGTTAGATTAGCTTTGTACTCTACAGTGCATACCCCCTCAGCCAGTGTTGATCTGTTATTGTAGCGTGCTAATTAACCTTTAGTGGGTGATTATATAGACATATATATATACACAGTGCCTTGCGAAAGTATTCGGCCCCCTTGAACTTTGCGACCTTTTGCCACATTTCAGGCTTCAAGCATAAAGATATAAAACTGTATTTTTTTGTGAAGAATCAACAACAAGTGTGACACAATCATGAAGTGGAATGACATTTATTGGATATTTCAAACTTATTTAACAAATCAAAAAGTGAAAAATTGGGCGTGCAAAATTATTCAGCCCCTTTATTTTCAGTGCAGCAAACTCTCTCCAGAAGTTCAGTGAGGATCTCTGAATGATCCAATGTTGACCTAAATGACTAATGATGATAAATACAATCCACCTGTGTGTAATCAAGTCTCCGTATAAATGCACCTGCACTGTGATAGTCTCAGAGGTCCGTTAAAAGCGCAGAGAGCATCATGAAGAACAAGGAACACACCAGGCAGGTCCGAGATACTGTTGTGAAGAAGTTTAAAGCCGGATTTGGATACAAAAAGATTTCCCAAGCTTCAAACATCCCAAGGAGCACTGTGCAAGCGATAATATTGAAATGGAAGGAGTATCAGACCATTGCAAATCTACCAAGACCTGGCCGTCCCTCTAAACTTTCAGCTCATACAAGGAGAAGACTGATCAGAGATGCAGCCAAGAGGCCCATGATCACTCTGGATGAACTGCAGAGATCTACAGCTGAGGTGGGAGACTCTGTCCATACGACAACAATCAGTCGTATATAGCACAAATCTGGCCTTTATGGAAGAGTGGCAAGAAGAAAGCCATTTCTTAAAGATATCCATAAAAAGTGTTGTTTAAAGTTTGCCACAAGCCACCTGGGAGACACACCAAACATGTGGAAGAAGGTGCTCTGGTCAGATGAAACCAAAATTGAACTTTTTGGCAACAATGCAAAACGTTATGTTTGGCGTAAAAGCAACACAGCTCATCAACCAAAACACACCATCCCCACTGTCAAACATGGTGGTGGCAGCATCATGGTTTGGGCCTGCTTTTCTTCAGCAGGGACAGGGAAGATGGTTAAAATTGATGGGAAGATGGATGGAGCCAAACGCAGGACCATTCTAGAAGAAAACCTGGAGGAGTCTGCAAAAGACCTGAGACTGGGACGGAGATTTGTCTTCCAACAAGACAATGATCCAAAACATAAAGCAAAATCTACAATGGAATGGTTCAAAAATAAACATATTCAGGTGTTAGAATGGCCAAGTCAAAGTCCAGACCTGAATCCAATCGAGAATCTGTGGAAAGACAGTGGAATAAATGGAATATAGGGGATAAAACACCTTTTATCATGTAATCCACTTTGTTAAAAAAACACTCATCTGATCAAAGCTCTTACTGGAGCCAAACACCGATCCCATATAAAGTGTGATAAATTGAGAGCTGTAGAAAGTGCATTGTGTTGTGTGTGTGTGTGTGTGTGTGTGTGTGTGTTTGTGCCAACCGCTACTGGATAATATGAGTAAGCTAGTTTGTGTGGGAGCGGGACAGACGTCAGCTGACAAAAAAATGCTGACCACCTGGTATCAGCAAATCACCACGGCAACCGCCCACTCAGCCACCCACCAACGAGCGCCAAAACGCCTCCAGTGCCTTCCTCCATGTCTGATTCGCTGACGGGAGAGCTTGGGTAAAGTGCATCGCCGTAGAGCAACACTTAACTGAAATAAATGCAGCTCAATTCCATAGATAGTCGGACTCAATTTTGATATGCGGTATTAACATTTTTCACATGCTTTTCAACGTGACTTTCTTGCTGAAAAGTTGATGTTCCTGCTGAAAGGTCAGCTTTGTGGACAGTGATTTGCTAAAAAAAAATAACACACAAAACCAATGTGTGTGTGTGTGTGTCAGAGAGAAACAGGAATGGCGTTACCAATTGGATTCACTACCTTTTATGGGCAATGGTAGCCAGCCACACACACACACACACAACCCCCTCTCTGGTGAGAGTCACGGGGTCATACACTATATAGTATATACAAAACTATATGAACAACCCTTCAAATTAGTTGATTCGGCTATTTCAGCCACATATGTTGCTGACAGGTGTATAAAATCGAGCACACAGCCATGCAATCTCCATAGACAAACATTGGCAGTTACAATGGCCTTACTGAAGAGCTCAGTGACTTTCAGCGTGGCACCATCATAGGATGCCACCTTTCCAACAAGTCAGTTTGCCCTGCTAGAGCTGCACTAGTCAATCGTAAGTGCCGTTATTGTGAAGTGGAAACATCTAGGAGCAACAACGGCTCAGTCGAGAAGTGGTAGGCCACACAAGAACGGCTGAGTGCTGAAGCGGGTAGCGCATTAAAATCATCTGTCCTCAGTCGCAACACTCACTAGTGAGTTCCAACAGTGGCAAAGGTTTGGGGGAAGGTCCCGTTTCAGCATGACAACGCCCCCATGCACAAAGCGAAGTCCATACAGGTTTGTCGAGGTCGATGTGGAACAACTTTTTTTTTTTACCTTTATTTTACTAGGCAAGTCAGTTAAGAACAAATTCTTATTTTCAATGATGGCCTAGGAACAGTGGGTTGACTGCCTGTTCAGGGGCAGAACGGCAGATTTTGTACCTTGTCAGCTCGGGGATTTGAACTTGCAACCTTTCGGTTACTAACCACTAGGCTACACTGCCGCCCCATAACTTGACTCTTCTACGGCACAGCAAGCGATACTGATGCACCAAGTCTGGAGCCAACAGGACCCCTGAACAGCTTCTACCCCCCCAAGCCATAAGACTGATAAATAATTAGTCCAGGTAGCTATCGGTTAACTATTTAACTATCTGCATTGACCCTTTTTGCACTAACGTTTTTGACTCATCACATACACTGCTGCTACTGTTTATTATCTATCCTGTTTCCGAGTCACTTTATTCCTAGTTCTATGTACACTGCTGAAACTGTTTATTATCTAACCTGTTTCCGAGTCATTTCATTCCTAGTTATATGTACACATCTACCTCAATTACCTCGTACCCCTGCACATCAACTCTGTACTGCTACCCCGTTTATATAGCCAAGTTCTATTTACTCGTTGTGTATTTATTCCTTGTGTTATTATTATGTGTTTTACTTTACTATTATCTCTCTGTTGTCTTTCTCTCTGCATTGTTGGGGAAGGGCCCGTAGGTAAACATTTCACTGTCAGTCGACACTTGTTGTTTATTATGTGTTTTATTTATATTATCTCTATTGTCTTTCTCTCTGCATTGTTGGGGAAGGGCCCGTAGTTAAACATTTCACTGTCACACTGTTGTTTATTATGTGTTTTACTTTACTATTATATCTCTGTTGTCTTTCTCTCTGCATTGTTGGGGAAGGGCCCGTAGGTAAACATTTCACTGTCAGTCGACACTTGTTGTTTATTATGTGTTTTACTTTACTATTATATCTCTATTGTCTTTCTCTCTGCATTGTTGGGAAAGGGCTCTGTAAACATTTCACTGTCAGTATAGCCTGTTGTTTATTATGTGTTTTACTTTACTATTATATCTCTATTGTCTTTCTTTGTGCATTGTTGGGGAAGGGCCCGTTAAACATTTCACTGTCAGTATTATTTTTATGTGTTTTACTTTACTATTATATCTCTATTGTCTTTCTCTCTGCATTGTTGGGGAAGGGCCCGTAGGTAAACATTTCACTGTCAGTCGACACCTGTTGTTTATTATGTGTTTTACTTTACTATTATATCTCTGTTGTCTTTCTCTCTGCATTGTTGGGGAAGGGCCCGTAGGTAAACATTTCACTGTCAGTCGACACTTGTTGTTTACCAAGCATGTGACGAACAAAATTAGATTAGACTACATACTAAGTAGGAGAAGTAGTAGGCTAGCGTGCAAATTGGAACCAGTGGAGGTGGGAGGAGCTATAGGACAGGCTCATTGTAAGGGCTGAAACGGAGCTAATGGAACAGAGTCAAACATGTGGTTTCCATGTGTGTGATGTTTACATTTGAGTCATTTAGCAGGCGCTCTTATCCAGAGCTTTTCCAACTGGTACCCTGTGATGTGTTTGATGCCGCTCCATCCCAGACGAGTCCTCCTATAGCTCCTCCCACTGCCCTCCCCTGACTGGAACAGAGACTTCGAGCCCACAGGACGGTGGTTAAAAGTAGTGCCCGATATGAGGAAGAGTCATTTCAGACAGAGGTTAGGATTCTTCTACTTCTCATACAGCTCAAATGAGACACATACACATGGTGAGCAGATGTTAATGCGAGTGTAGCGAAATGCTTGTGACCTCGCCTTCTGGATGGTAGTGGTGTGAACAGGCAGTGGCTCTGGTGGTTGTTGTCCTTGATGATCTTTTTGCCTTTCCTGTGACATCGGGTGGTGTAGGTGTCCTGGAGGGCAGGTAGTTTGCCCCCGGTGATGCGTTGTGCAGACCTCACTACCCTCTGGAGAGCCTTACGGTTGTGGGCGGAGCAGTTGCCGTAGCAGGCGGTGATACAGCCCGACAGGATGCTCTCGATTGTGCATCTGTAAATGTTTGTGAGTGTTTTTGGTGACAAGCTGAATTTCTTCAGTCTCCTGAGGTTGAAGAGGCGCTGCGCCTTCTTCACGATGCTGTCTGTGTGAGTGGACCAATTCAGTTTGTCTGTGATGTGTACGCCGAGGAACTTAAAACTCTCCACCCTCTCCACTACTGTCCCGTCGATGTGGATAGGGGGCTGCTCCCTCTGCTGTTTCCTGAAGTCCACAATCATCTCCTTCGTTATGTTGACATTGACTGTGAGGTTATTTTCCTGGCACCACACTCGGAGAGCCCTCACCTCCTCCCTGTAGGCCGTCTCGTCGTTGCAGTGTCGTCTGCAAAGCTCAACAGGCATCAGAGACCATCTAACCACTAGAGACCTGTGGTTAGTCCTCTAGATGTATGTGTGTGTGTGTGTTTAAACTGTAGTTGGTATTTTAATAGGATCCCCATTAGCTACTCTTCCTGGGGTCACAAAACATGAAAAATGGCATAACACAGAACATTCACAGACAAGAACAGCTCAAGGACAGAACTACATGTATCTATAACAGACAGGATGCAGAACATTCACAGACAAGAACAGCTCAAGGACAGAACTACATGTATCTATAACAGACAGGATGCAGAACATTCACAGACAAGAACAGCTCAAGGACAGAACTACATGTATCTATAACAGACAGGATGCAGAACATTCACAGACAAGAACAGCTCAAGGACAGAACTACATGTATCTATAACAGACAGGATGCAGAACATTCACAGACAAGAACAGCTCAAGGACAGAACTACATGTATCTATAACAGACAGGATGCAGAACATTCACAGACAAGAACAGCTCAAGGACAGAACTACATGTATCTATAACAGACAGGATGCAGAACATTCACAGACAAGAACAGCTCAAGGACAGAACTACATGTATCTATAACAGACAGGATGCAGAACATTCACAGACAAGAACAGCTCAAAGACAGAACTACATGACAGACAGGATGCAGAACATTCACAGACAAGAACAGCTCAAGGACAGAACTACATGTATCTATAACAGACAGGATGCAGAACATTCACAGACAAGAACAGCTCAAGGACAGAACTACATGTATCTATAACAGACAGGATGCAGAACATTCACAGACAAGAACAGCTCAAGGACAGAACTACATGTATCTATAACAGACAGGATGCAGAACATTCACAGACAAGAACAGCTCAAGGACAGAACTACATGTATCTATAACAGACAGGATGCAGAACATTCACAGACAAGAACAGCTCAAGGACAGAACTACATGTATCTATAACAGACAGGATGCAGAACATTCACAGACAAGAACAGCTCAAGGACAGAACTACATGTATCTATAACAGACAGGATGCAGAACATTCACAGACAAGAACAGCTCAAGGACAGAACTACATGTATCTATAACAGACAGGATGCAGAACATTCACAGACAAGAACAGCTCAAGGACAGAACTACATGTATCTATAACAGACAGGATGCAGAACATTCACAGACAAGAACAGCTTATCAAGGACAGAACTACTCTATAACAGACAGGATGCAGAACATTCACAGACAAGAACAGCTCAAGGACAGAACTACATGTATCTATAACAGACAGGATGCAGAACATTCACAGACAAGAACAGCTCAAGGACAGAACTACATGTATCTATAACAGACAGGATGCAGAACATTCACAGACAAGAACAGCTCAAGGACAGAACTACATGTATCTATAACAGACAGGATGCAGAACAGCTTAGCATCAGAGGCAGACAAGAACAGCTCAAGGACAGAACTACATGTATCTATAACAGACAGGATGCAGAACATTCACAGACAAGAACAGCTCAAGGACAGAACTACATGTATCTATAACAGACAAATGCAGAACATTCCCCGGCAGACAAGAACAGCTCAAGGACAGAACTACATGTATCTATAACAGACAGGATGCAGAACATTCACAGACAAGAACAGCTCAAGGACAGAACTACATGTATCTATAACAGACAGGATGCAGAACATTCACAGACAAGAAACAGCTCAAGGACAGAACTATGCAGTATCTATAACAGACAGGATGCAGAACATTCACAGACAAGAACAGCTCAATGGACAGAACTACATGTATCTATAACAGACAGGATGCAGAACATTCACAGACAAGAACAGCTCAAGGACAGAACTACATGTATCTATAACAGACAGGATGCAGAACATTCACAAGAACAAGACACTACATGTATCTCAACAGGATTCAGAACATTGACAACAAGAACAGCTCATACATATCTATACAGACAGGATGCAGAACATTCACAGACAAGAACAGCTCAAGGACAGAACTACATGTATCTATAACAGACAGGATGCAGAACATTCACAGACAAGAACAGCTCAAGGACAGAACTACATGTATCTATAACAGACAGGATGCAGAACATTCACAGACAAGAACAGCTCAAGGACAGAACTACATGTATCTATAACAGACAGGATGCAGAGGCAGACCTCCAGTGCTGCCTAGCTGGCCTGCAGCTGAAAACACACACACACACACACACACACAGCCCTCCTCCTCAGGTTTTAAAACCCCACGGACTTATCAAGATAAAGTCTCCCTCTATAAACTTCCCAACTTCCAATAGACTTCCTCTCACTGCGCTCTAGCGTAATGGATATCCCCAAATGGCCCTCTGAATGCCAGAACAAGTCTGTGGACGAGTGCAAGTTAGTTGTAGGTTTCTACAGGTGATTGGTTACAGGAAATGGATTAATTGCAGCACTTAAGTGGTTGAGATGAGATCAGATAGAGAAGAGAGGAGAGGAGGCCTGGGTTGAGGACTGGGGACAGGAGCATGCTACAGGCTGGAGGCTAGCATCAGAGGCCAGGACACAGTGAACTAGATAAAGTGGTTACACTGGCGTTAGGTATACTGAAGAAAGGGTTCAACACAACATGGTTGCTTCACACACATACACACACACACACACACACACACACACACAAACACACACACACAAAGCTGGCACTTAGTCTCTGGTGTGTTTGTGTCAATGAACAAACAAATTGTGGAAACAGACGGTCCCCGGCAGGGCGGGCTTGATGGACAGGGTTCAGTCGTCAGGGCAACAGTTTGTTTCTTCCAGGATGTGGGTGTGTGTTTATTGCTCTAATTTCTCTGAGGAGCTCTGGAGGGCTTCCTTTGAAGCTAGAAGTAGATGAGGTCTGGCGTGTGCCGTGCTGTTAAGGGCTTTAGTACCAATTTGCACACACACATATCAGGAAACCCTGTGATGTGTGCAGGAGGCCATGCAGGAAATGTTTGGCCCCAGAGAGGAAGGAAGTGGTGGTGAGATAAAAAGAGTAGCCATCTGGGAATGGAAGTTCTGAGACAGTAGGGCTGAGGGGTCTGGGTCACTGAGACCCCACAGCCAACACTGACCCCAAGTCTATAAATTATGTCCCGTAATCTACAGGAATATACTGCAACACAATAGCCTGCAGCAGTCCAACATAAACACTTTGTAAGGCCTCAATACAGTGTATTCAGACCCATTGACTTTTTCCACATTTTGTTACATTACAGCCTTATTCTAAAATTGATTAAAATTGTTTCCCCCCCATCAATCCACATACAATACCCCATAATGACAAAAACAGGAAAATGTCCTAAAAACCTGAAATATGACATTTACATAAGTATTCAGACCCTTTACTCAGTACTTTGTTGAAGCACCTTTGGCAGCGATTACAGCATCGATTGAGTCTTCTTGGGTATGACGCTGACAGGCTTGGCACACCTATATTTTGGGAGTTTCTCCCATTCTTCTCTGCGGATCCTCTCCAGCCCTGTCAGGTTGGATGGGGAGCATTGCAGCACAGCTATTTTCAGGTCTCTTCAGAGATGTTAGATTGGGTTCAAGTCCGGGCTCTGGCTGGGCCACTCAAGGACATTCAGAGATTTGTTTCAAAGCCACTCCTGTGTTGTCTTGGCTGTGTGCTTAGTGTCATTGTCCAGTTGGAAGGTGAACCTTCGCCCCAGTCTGAGGTCCTGAGCAGGTTTTCATCAAGGATCTCTCTGTACTTTGCTCCGTTCATCTTTGCCTCTATCCTTACTAGTCTCCCAGTATGTACCGCTGAAAAACATCCCCACAAAGTGATGCTGCCACCACCTTGCTTCACCGTGGGGATGGTTCCAGGTTTATTCCAGACGGACGCTTGGCATTCAGGCCAAAGAGTTCAATCTTGGTTTCATCAGACCAGAGAAGGGTCTGAGAGTGTTTAGGTTGTATTTATTTATTTTATTTAACTAGGCAATTTAGTTAAGAACAAATTCTTATTTACAATGACGGCCTACCAAAAGGCAAAAGGTTTCCTACGGGGACGGGGGGCTGGGATTAAAATATATAAATATCGGACAAAACACACATCACGACAGGAGAGACAACACTACATAAACAGAGACCTAAGACAACAACATAGCAAGGCAGCAACACAACATGACAACAACATGGTAGCAACACAACATGGTAGCAGCACAAAACATGGTACGAACATTATTGGACATTATAACAGCACAAAGGGCAAGAAGGTAGAAACAATAATACATCACGCAAAGCAGTCGCAACTGTCAGTAAGAGTGTCCATGATTGAGTCTTTGAATGAAGAGATGGAGATACCACTGTCCAGGTTGAGCGTTTTTGCAGCTTGTTCTAGTCGCTAGCTGCAAGCGAACTGAAAAGAGGATCAACCCAGGGATATGTGTGCTTTGGGGTCCATTAACAGAATGTGACTGGCAGAACGGGTGTTGTATGTGGAGGATAAGGGCTGCAGTAGATATCTCAGATAGGGGGAGTGAGGCCTAAGAGGCTTTTATGAATAAGCATCAACCAGTGGGTCTTGCGACGTGTATACAGAGATGACCAGTTTACATAAGATTATAGAGCGCAGTGATGTGTCCTATGAGGAGCATTGGTGGCAAATCTGATGGCCGAATGGTAAAGAAAATCTAGCCGCTCGAGAACACCCTTACCTGCCGATCTATAAATTATGTCTTGTAATCTAGCATGGGTAGGATGGTCATCTGAATCAGGGTTAGTTTGGCAGCTGGGGTGAAAGAGGAGTGATTACGATAGAGGAAACCAAGTCTAGATTTAACTTTAGCCTGCAGCTTTGATATGTGCTGACAGAAGGACGGTCCATACTCCCAAGTACTTGTATGGGGTGACTACCTAAAGCTCTAAACCCTCAGAGGTAGTAATCACACCTGTGGGGAGAGGGGCATTCTTCTTACCAAACCACATGACCTTTGTTTTGGATTTGTTCAGAACAAGGTTAAGGGCAGAGAAACTTGTTGGACAGAAAGAAAGCTTTGTTGTAGAGCATTTAACACAAAATCCGGGGGGGGCCAGCTGAGTATAAGACTATCAACTGCATATAAATAGACGAGAGAGCTTCCTACTGCCTGAGCTATGTTGTTGATGTAAATTGAGATGGGGCCTAGGACTGAGCCTTGGGGTACTCCCTTGATGACAGGCAGTGGCTGAGACAACAGATTTTCTGACTTTATACACTGCACTCTTTGACAGAGGTAGTTAGTAAACCAGGCCAAAGACCCCTCAGAGGCACCAATATTCACAGCCCACAATAATGGAATGGTCTACCATATCAAAAGCTTTGGCCAAGTCAATAAAAATAGCAGCACAAGATTGCTTAGAATCAAGGGCAATGGTGATATCATTGAGGACCTTTAAGGTTGCAGTGACACATCCATAACCTGAGGGAAACCATATTGCATACCAGAGAGAATACTATAGACATCAGGAAAGCCAGTCAGTTGATTATTGACACGTTTTTCCATCACTTTTAATAAACAGGGCAAAATAGAAATAGGCCTATAACAGTTAGGATCAGATTCTCCCCCTTTAAATAAAGGAAAAACCGTGGCTGCCTTCCAAGCAAAGGGTACCTCCCCAGAGAAGGGAGACAGGTTAAAAAGGTCAGAGATAGGCTTGGCGTTGATAGGGGCAGCAACCTTAAAGAAGAAATGGTCTAAACCATCTGACCCAGATGGTTTTTGGTGTCAAGCTTCAGGAACTCCTTTAGCACCTGGACTCAGTGACTGCCTGCAGGGAGCAACTTTGTCGCTGGGCAGAGGAAAGCAGGGAGAAGCATCGGGGATAGTCGCATTAGAAGGGTTGGGAGATGAGGAAATGTTGGAAGAGCAGGGAGGCATGGCTGAGTCAAATAGGAATCCTGACTTAAGGGACATGGGCAGCTGTGAGGAGGAGGGTTTATTCTCCAGGTCTTTAACCGTTTTCCAGAACTTCTTGGGGTTAGACCCACAGAGAGAGAACTGCTCCTTAAAGTAACTAACTCTGGCCTTCTGAGTGCACTTATTTATAATTTGCCTGAACGAAAGCCAGTCAGCCTCAGTATGTGTGTGCCGAACCTTTCGTCAAATGCAATTCTTGAAGTGGCGTAACTGCAAGATCACAGTCAAACCAGGGGCTGAACCTGTTTTTAATTCTCATTTGCTTTATGGGGGTGTGCTTATTAACCTCTGAAAATCTAAAAACCATTGTCTCCTTATATGGCTGATTCTATATTTTACAGAGGCCAGTTCATGAAGGAAGGCTTGGTCATTTTTTTTAGCGTTTGACAAATCAAGGTGTCTGCAGCATTGTGAACGTAGGCTGTAGTGATTATATCATTGGAAAACACCAGATTGATACCATCAGGATTATTTTTAACATCAAGGAGTCCGCCTTTTCTGGGTGTTTGGAGTCAAACCTTGTGGGATTGGTAATAATCTGCTGCAAGTATTTTTCCATTGCTTTAGGACTTGGTCAGTCGGTTTAAGCATGTCCCAGTTTAGGTCACCTAGCAGGACACATTCAGACTTATATCAATGAAGCCAGGTATATGTGAAAATAACACCTTGAGGATTGATTCCAAACAAGAGGTATTTGAAAGTTTAATGCTTAAAACCTGCCAATCAAATTGTTTCGGGACAGACTTGGTGGAGACAACCGATCACTGAAGGGTGATCCTTGGTAAAGATTTCCACTCCCCCACCTTTTGGAAGATCTGTCTTGCTGGAAAAGGTTGCAGCCCGAAAGGTTAACATCAGTATTCAAACACTCTTCCTTAATTAACCACATCTCAGTAATGACCAACACATCTGGATTGGAGCTGTGAACCCACACATTCAATTGATCCATTTTAGGTAATAAGCTTCTAATGTTAACGTGTAGAAAACCCAGGTTTTTACGAGAACAGAATTCAGTGAAGCAGATATCAGAGCACAAGTCAGAATTGGGTCTAGCAACAGTAGATGGGCCAGGGTGTACATGCACATTTCCAGATATCATCAGCAGTAATAGAATCAAGGCACGGCAGAGGACAGGGAGAGCTCTGCAGTGCTGATTTATGATATCTGAATGTGCATCCGATGGCAACAAGATCATATTGTACACCAATTTCAACAGGTAACATGAATACAAAGCCGGCGAGAGTTGGTGGAATGGGATGGGAGTGTAACCAATAGAACGTCAGAGTCCCGAGTGTGAGAACAAACAGTCTGTCCCACGGTTGGGTAAAGAAAGTTTGTAGTCAACAAAGCATGCCGGAGTGATGAGGCAAATAGCAAAATACACAACAACATTTTAAAAATATATAACGACTTGGGGTTAGCCATTATAAGATCAGAGTCTATCACCCCAACAGTGTCTGTGTGCTGGAGGTGAGGAGTGTGGTGGGGGTACCTGTACCAGACAGGGGGAGACAACTTGATTGTACAGACTCAGTGAGCATAGCCTTGCTATTGAGAAAGGCCACCGTAGGCAGACATGGCTCTCAAGAGAAGACAGTCTATGTGCACACTGCCCACAATTTGAGGTGGAGACTGAGCTGCACTTCCTAACCTCCTGTCCAACGTATGACCATATTAGAGACACATATTTCCCTCAGATTACATAGATCAACAAAGAATTAGAAAACAAACACAATTTGGATAAACTCCCATATTTACTGGGTGAAATTCCAGTGTGCCATCACAGCAGCACGATTTGTGACCTGTTGCCACAAGAAAAGGGCAACCAGTGAAGAACAAACACCATTGTAAATACAACCCATATTTATGCTTATTTATTTTCCCTTGTGTACTTTAACAATTTGTACATTGTTACAACACATACACAATGACATTTGTAATGTCTTTATTCTTTTGAAACTTCTGTATGTGAAATGTTTACTGTTAATTTTTATTATTTTATTTCACTTTTGTATATTATCTACCTCACTTGCTTTGGCAATGTTAACACATGTTTCCCAAGCCAATAAAGCCCCTTGAATTGAATTGAGGGCAGACGGTGAACAGATCGCCAGGTGGAATCCAAGCAGCAGGCAACGGGAGTAGGTGTCCCACTTGGGAGAAGCTTTTATTTCTGGAGGCAGACTTCGAGGAGCAAATGCCAGTGGATGAGTAGCCTACCAAATGTCGGGCTCCAAGGCTTCGACACCTCTCGCTTCACACGTCAGTGCTAATTGAAGTTGTATCGCTTTGTCCTATCTAGCTTGGTAGCCTTAGCGTTCAGTCCTTATAAAGTCAAAATATATCATTGTAATGTGTTTTTCTTCATGGCTTTTGAAAATAAAAAACAGCTTCAGATTAAGCATGACTCACTCAGTTCCAGGATGGATGGTATTTTCAGGTTATTGTTTGTTTGCTGTATAGTTTGGGAATAACAATCCTTGGGTTTAGCATTCCAGGTAATGCCAGGTAATTGCATCCAAAATCAATTTGTAGGTTTGGAGTTTTGATTTGGTGTGAAGGTTGTGTTGTTTAGGGTAGCATACTGTATACTGTATGTCCCTGCTAAAAAATATCTATGTTTGTCTCACTCTAAATGTATGTATTTAAAAAAACATGCTGACCAATGTGGGAGCTCATCTGCTCATGACCTTTCCCTCTCTAATTTACCCAAGGTGTCTTTTGGGAAAGTCCAAGCGGTCAGGTGCATTTCACTGAGGAGTGGCTTCCGTCTGGCCACTCTACCATAAAGGCCTGATTGGTGGAGTGCTGCAGAGATGGTTGTCCATCTGGAAGGGTCTCCCATCTCCACAGAGGAACTCTGGAGCTCTGTCAGAGTGACCATTTTGGCCACCTCCCTGACCAAGGCCCTTCCCCCCTGATTGCTCAGTTTGGCCGGGCGTCCAGCTCTAGAAAGAGTCTTGGTGGTTCCAAACTTCTTCCATTTAAGGATGATGAAGGCCACTGTGTTTATGAGGACCTTCAATGCTGCAGAAATGTTTTGGTACCCTTCATCTGTGCCTCAACACAGTCCTGTCTCTGAGCTCTACAGACAATTCCTCAACCTCATGGCTTGGTATTTGCTCTGACATGCACATTCAACTGTGGGACCTTATATAGACAGGTGTGTGCCTTTCCAAATCATGTCCAATCAGTTGAATGTACCACAGGTAGACTCCACTCAAGTTGTAGAAACATCTCAACGATGATCAATGAAAACAGGATGCAGCTGAGATCAATTTCAAGTCTCACAGCAAAGGGTCTGAATACTTATGTAAATGAGATATTTCAAAACATTTCTAAAAATATCATTGTCATTTGTCATTATGGGGTATTGTGCGTAGATTGTTTGTAGATTTCTGAGGATTTAAAAAAATATATAATCCATTTTAGAATAAGGCTGTAGCGTAATAAAATGTGGAAAAAGTCAAGGGGTCTAAATGCTTTCCGAAGGCACTGTAGATGCTTCACAAATCATTGATTGGGCTGGAAGCGCAAGACGGAACGGACAAACTAGCGTGCAGAGTGGTGCTAAACTACCACCTGTGGATGCTAGAATGCACAGAGGAAAATGCACCACTACAAGATCAACTTCACAGTATCAAACCATAGAAGTACATATTAGAATGAATGACACGTCATAAATCCACCTAAAAGGAAGGGATTCCCAAACCTTCCGTAACAAAGCCATCAACGACAGAGAGATGAACGTGGAGAAGAGTCCCTTAATAAAGTTGGTCCTGGGGCTCTGTTCACAAACACAAACAGACCCCACAGAGCCCCAGGACAGCAACACAATTAGACCGAACAAAATCATGACAAAACAAAAAGATAATCACTTGAAACATTGGAAAGAATTAACAAAATGTGAAAATGGAAACCTATATTCTAACTTTTAAGCTGCTATAGAGTCCTACATGGGTCAATGTAATGAAAGTGAAAGTGCCTCTAGTATATCGCCGGCCTAATCAGGCTAACGCAACACCCGTTCACAAATAAACAGGGATTTCCTCCTGTGGGACTTGGGTTCAAATTATGCTTGACAGTGGAGTGAGTGAGTGAGTGAGTGAGTGAGGAGTTGGCTATTCCTTGGATGTTGACTACGCACATTCATATGGAGGACAGTATAAGCCACTGAAACAGTACAAAGCGACTGACCCCATGCTATAAGCCACTTTGAGACAGTACAAAGCGATTGACCCCATGCTATAAGCCACATTGAGACAGTACAAAGTGATTGACCCCATGCTATAAGCCACTTTGAGACAGTACAAAGCGATTGACCCCATGCTATAAGCCACTTTGAGACACATGTTGCCTACGTGACACACACATACGTATGCAAAAACACAATCCCCCCACACACACACTCATACATCATACATATTACCAGCCGTGAAAGAGAATACTTCAAAATTACCACGACCTAAAGCTTCAAGCTCCTGGTGACTTCATGTCTACTAAAGCTAGAATGATTTCCTCATGTCCCCCTGCCCTACACCCTTTAGTTTCCTTGGCCCCCGATTCCCCCTACCTCGCCCCTTCCTGACACTCACACTCCACATCACTGGAAGTGTGTGTGTCTGTGTGTGTGTGGCCCCCTCCTCACACCCTTCACATCTATGAAACTGTCCAACAGCACACTCTGGTTATCAAATACAGATAAGGAGGGTCAGACAGAGATTGAGCCTAAATGTCTCCAACAACATGAAGAAGACCAACAAGAGTCTCAAATCTGAGTTCCACTGTTGCTGTTATGATAGGCACTGGACAGCTATTGGAGACCATTCAAACAGGATTCGGGGCAGAGTTTGATCACCATTAAGGGGTTGTGTATAAGTGTGTGGGTGAGGTGGGCTAAGAAATTGTGTGTGTGTTTGTTGACATGTCCGGTCTGAGAGGCTCCAGACCCTGGTACTGATATATTGATTCCCTGGATCAGCAGGTGTCTGGACAACGTGTGTGTGTTTTGTTTCAGTTTTCTTGCACTCACAATCTTGCACTGGCTCTATGCACACTCACTGGACCCTACCCTCACACATACTACACGGACACTCCAATGCACACCTAATGCACACAGACTCCACATGCTCACCAACACACACATGCATATTGACATCACACACACTTTCACACTCTTCACATACAGTGCTGCTACTCTGTTAATGATCTATCCGGATTGCCTAGTCACTTTTACCCCCATAATTACCTCATACCCCTGCACACTGACCCCTTCTATACAGCCATGTTACTATTATTGTTTGACTATTTCCTTGTTGGGAAAGTAAGCAGTCTACACCTGTTGTATTCGACGTATGTGACAAATAACATTTGATTTTTGTGTGTTAATGAATTACAGTGTGACAGCTCAGGATTAGTTTGTGTGTGCTAATGAATTACAGTGTGACAGCTCAGGATTAGAGTGTGTGTGTTAATGAATTACAGTGTGACAGCTCAGGATTAGAGTGTGTGTGTTAATGAATTACAGTGTGACAGCTCAGGATTAGAGTGTGTGTGTTAATGAATTACAGTGTGACAGCTCAGGATTAGAGTGTGTGTGTTAATGAATTACAGTGTGACAGCTCAGGATTAGAGTGTGTTAATGAATTACAGTGTGACAGCTCAGGATTAGAGTGTGTGTGTTAATGAATTACAGTGTGACAGCTCAGAATTAGAGTGTGTGTGTTAATGAATTACAGTGTGACAGCTCAGGATTAGAGTGTGTGTGTTAATGAATTACAGTGTGACAGCTCAGGATTAGAGTGTGTGTGTTAATGAATTACAGTGTGACAGCTCAGGATTAGAGTGTGTGTGTTAATGAATTACAGTGTGACAGCTCAGGATTAGAGTGTGTTAATGAATTACAGTGTGACAGCTCAGGATTAGAGTGTGTGTGTTAATGAATTACAGTGTGACAGCTCAGGATTAGAGTGTGTGTGTTAATGAATTACAGTGTGACAGCTCAGGATTAGAGTGTGTGTGTTAATGAATTACAGTGTGACAGCTCAGGATTAGAGTTGTGTGTGCTAATGAATTACAGTGTGACAGCTCAGGATTAGAGTGTGTGTGTTAATGAATTACAGTGTGACAGCTCAGGATTAGAGTGTGTTAATGAATTACAGTGTGACAGCTCAGGATTAGAGTGTGTGTGTTAATGAATTACAGTGTGACAGCTCAGGATTAGAGTGTGTGTGTTAATGAATTACAGTGTGACAGCTCAGGATTAGAGTGTGTTAATGAATTACAGTGTGACAGCTCAGGATTAGAGTGTGTGTGTTAATGAATTACAGTGTGACAGCTCAGGATTAGAGTGTGTGTGTTAATGAATTACAGTGTGACAGCTCAGGATTAGAGTGTGTGTGTTAATGAATTACAGTGTGACAGCTCAGGATTAGAGTGTGTGTGTTAATGAATTACAGTGTGACAGCTCAGGATTAGAGTGTGTGTGTAAATGAATTACAGTGTGACAGCTCAGGATTAGAGTGTGTGTGTAAATGAATTACAGTGTGACAGCTCAGGATTAGAGTGTGTGTGTTAATGAATTACAGTGTGACAGCTCAGGATTAGAGTGTGTGTGTTAATGAATTACAGTGTGACAGCTCAGGATTAGAGTGTGTGTGCTAATGAATTACAGTGTGACAGCTCAGAATTAGTTTGTGTGTGCTAATGAATTACAGTGTGACAGCTCAGGATTAGAGTGTGTGTGTAAATGAATTACAGTGTGACAGCTCAGGATTAGAGTGTGTAATGAATTACAGTGATTAGAGTGTGTGTTAATGAATTACAGTGTGACAGCTCAGGATTAGAGTGTGTGTGTTAATGAATTACAGTGTGACAGCTCAGGATTAGAGTGTGTTGTTAATGAATTACAGTGTGACAGCTCAGGATTAGAGTGTGTGTGTTAATGAATTACAGTGTGACAGCTCAGGATTAGAGTGTGTGTGTTAATGAATTACAGTGTGACAGCTCAGGATTAGAGTGTGTGTGCTAATGAATTACAGTGTGACAGCTCAGGATTAGAGTGTGTGTGTGTTAATGAATTACAGTGTGACAGCTCAGGATTAGAGTGTGTGTTAATGAATTACAGTGTGACAGCTCAGGATTAGAGTGTGTGTGTAATGAATTACAGTGTGACAGCTCAGGATTAGAGTGTGTGTTAATGAATTACAGTGTGACAGCTCAGGATTAGAGTGTGTGTGTAATGAATTACAGTGTGACAGCTCAGGATTAGAGTGTGTGTGTTAATGAATTACAGTGTGACAGCTCAGGATTAGAGTGTGTGTGTTAATGAATTACAGTGTGACAGCTCAGGATTAGAGTGTGTGTGTAAATGAATTACAGTGTGACAGCTCAGGATTAGAGTGTGTTAATGAATTACAGTGTGACAGCTCAGGATTAGAGTGTGTGTGTAATGAATTACAGTGTGACAGCTCAGGATTAGAGTGTGTGTGTTAATGAATTACAGTGTGACAGCTCAGGATTAGAGTGTGTGTGTTAATGAATTACAGTGTGACAGCTCAGGATTAGAGTGTGTGTAATGAATTACAGTGTGACAGCTCAGGATTAGAGTGTGTTAATGAATTACAGTGTGACAGCTCAGGATTAGAGTGTGACAGTGTTAATGAATTACAGTGTGACAGCTCAGGATTAGAGTGTGTGTGTTAATGAATTACAGTGTGACAGCTCAGGATTAGAGTGTGTGTAATGAATTACAGTGTGACAGCTCAGGATTAGAGTGTGTGTGTTAATGAATTACAGTGTGACAGCTCAGGATTAGAGTGTGTTAATGAATTACAGTGTGACAGCTCAGGATTAGAGTGTGTGTGTTAATGAATTACAGTGTGACAGCTCAGGATTAGAGTGTGTGTGTTAATGAATTACAGTGTGACAGCTCAGGATTAGAGTGTGTGTGTTAATGAATTACAGTGTGACAGCTCAGGATTAGAGTGTGTGTGTTAATGAATTACAGTGTGACAGCTCAGGATTAGAGTGTGTGTGTTAATGAATTACAGTGTGACAGCTCAGGATTAGAGTGTGTGTGTTAATGAATTACAGTGTGACAGCTCAGGATTAGAGTGTGTGTGTTAATGAATTACAGTGTGACAGCTCAGGATTAGAGTGTGTGTGTTAATGAATTACAGTGTGACAGCTCAGGATTAGAGTGTGTGTGTTAATGAATTACAGTGTGACAGCTCAGGATTAGAGTGTGTGTGTTAATGAATTACAGTGTGACAGCTCAGGATTAGAGTGTGTGTGTTAATGAATTACAGTGTGACAGCTCAGGATTAGAGTGTGTGTGTTAATGAATTACAGTGTGACAGCTCAGGATTAGAGTGTGTGTGTAATGAATTACAGTGTGACAGCTCAGGATTAGAGTGTGTGTGTAAATGAATTACAGTGTGACAGCTCAGGATTAGAGTGTGTGTGTTAATGAATTACAGTGTGACAGCTCAGGATTAGAGTGTGTGTGTTAATGAATTACAGTGTGACAGCTCAGGATTAGAGTGTGTAATGAATTACAGTGTGACAGCTCAGGATTAGAGTTAATGAATTACAGTGTGACAGCTCAGGATTAGAGTGTGTGTTTTAATGAATTACAGTGTGACAGCTCAGGATTAGAGTGTGTGTGTTAATGAATTACAGTGTGACAGCTCAGGATTAGAGTGTGTGTGTTAATGAATTACAGTGTGACAGCTCAGGATTAGAGTGTGTGTTAATCAATTACAGTGTGACAGCTCAGGATTAGAGTGTGTGTGTAATGAATTACAGTGTGACAGCTCAGGATTAGAGTGTGTGTGTGTGTGTGTAATGTGTGACAGTTCAGGATTAGAGTGTGTGTGTTAATGAATTACAGTGTGACAGCTCAGGATTAGAGTGTGTGTGTAAATGAATTACAGTGTGACAGCTCAGGATTAGAGTGTGCTAATGAATTACAGTGTGACAGCTCAGGATTAGAGTGTGTGTGTAAATGAATTACAGTGTGACAGCTCAGGATTAGAGTGTGTGTGTTAATGAATTACAGTGTGACAGCTCAGGATTAGAGTGTGTGTGTTAATGAATTACAGTGTGACAGCTCAGAATTAGAGTGTGTGTGTTAATGAATTACAGTTTGACAGCTCAGGATTAGAGTGTGTTAATGAATGATTACAGTGTGACAACTCAGGATTAGAGTGTGTTAATGAATTACAGTGTGACAGCTCAGGATTAGAGTGTGTTAATGAATTACAGTGTGACAGCTCAGGATTAGAGTGTGTGTGTTAATGAATTACAGTGTGACAGCTCAGGATTAGAGTGTGTGTGTTAATGAATTACAGTGTGACAGCTCAGGATTAGAGTGTGTGTGCTAATGAATTACAGTGTGACAGCTCAGAATTAGAGTGTGTGTGCTAATGAATTACAGTTTGACAGCTCAGGATTAGAGTGTGTGTGCAAATGAATTACAGTGTGACAGCTCAGGATTAGAGTGTGTTAATGAATTACAGTGTGACAGCTCAGGATTAGAGTGTGTTAATGAATTACAGTGTGACAGCTCAGGATTAGAGTGTGTGTGTTAATGAATTACAGTGTGACAGCTCAGGATTAGAGTGTGTGTGTTAATGAATTACAGTGTGACAGCTCAGGATTAGAGTGTGTTAATGAATTACAGTGTGACAACTCAGGATTAGAGTGTGTGTACTAATGAATTACAGTGTGACAACTCAGGATTAGAGTGTGTGTGCTAATGAATTACAGTGTGACAGCTCAGGATTAGAGTGTGTGTTAATGAATTACAGTGTGACAGCTCAGGATTAGAGTGTGTGTGTTAATGAATTACAGTGTGACAGCTCAGGATTAGAGTGTGTGTGTTAATGAATTACAGTGTGACAGCTCAGGATTAGAGTGTGTGTGTTAATGAATTACAGTGTGACAGCTCAGGATTAGAGTGTGTGTGTGTGTGTATGTATGTTAATGAGTTATAGTGTGACAGCTCAGGATTAGAGTGTGTGTGTTAATGAATTACAGTGTGACAGCTCAGGATTAGAGTGTGTGTGTTAATGAATTACAGTGTGACAGCTCAGGATTAGAGTGTGTGTGTTAATGAATTACAGTGTGACAGCTCAGGATTAGAGTGTGTGTGTTAATGAATTACAGTGTGACAGCTCAGGATTAGAGTGTGTGTGTTAATGAATTACAGTGTGACAGCTCAGGATTAGAGTGTGTGTGTGCTAATGAATTACAGTGTGACAGCTCAGGATTAGAGTGTGTTAATGAGTTACAGTGTGACAGCTCAGGATTAGAGTGTGTGTGTGCTAATGAATTACAGTGTGACAGCTCAGGATTAGTGTGTGTTAATGAATTACAGTGTGACAGCTCAGGATTAGAGTGTGTGTGTTAATGAATTACAGTGTGACAGCTCAGGATTAGAGTGTGTGTGCTAATGAATTACAGTGTGACAGCTCAGGATTAGAGTGTGTGTGTTAATGAATTACAGTGTGACAGCTCAGGATTAGAGTGTGTGTGTGTTAATGAATTACAGTGTGACAGCTCAGAATTAGTTTGTGTGTGTTAATGAATTACAGTGTGACAGCTCAGGATTAGAGTGTGTGTGTTAATGAATTACAGTGTGACAGCTCAGGATTAGAGTGTGTGTGTTAATGAATTACAGTGTGACAGCTCAGGATTAGAGTGTGTGTAATGTATTACAGTGTGACAGCTCAGGATTAGAGTGTCTGTGTTAATGAATTACAGTGTGACAGCTCAGGATTAGAGTGTGTTAATGAGATACAGTGTGACAGCTCAGGATTAGAGTGTGTTAATGAGATACAGTGTGACAGCTCAGGATTAGAGTGTGTGTGTTAATGAATTACAGTGTGACAGCTCAGGATTAGAGTGTGTGTGTTAATGAATTACAGTGTGACAGCTCAGAATTAGAGTGTGTGTGTTAATGAATTACAGTGTGACAGCTCAGAATTAGAGTGTGTGTGTTAATGAATTACAGTGTGACAGCTCAGGATTAGAGTGTGTGTGTTAATGAATTACAGTGTGACAGCTCAGAATTAGAGTGTGTGTGTTAATGAATTACAGTGTGACAGCTCAGGATTAGAGTGTGTTAATGAATTACAGTGTGACAGCTCAGGATTAGAGTGTGTGTGTAAATGAATTACAGTGTGACAACTCAGGATTAGAGTGTGTGTGCTAATGAATTACAGTGTGACAGCTCAGGATTAGTGTGTGTGTGCTAATGAATTACAGTGTGACAGCTCAGGATTAGAGTGTGTGTTGAATTACAGTGTGACAGCTCAGGATTAGAGTGTGTGTGGGTAATGAATTACAGTGTGACAGCTCAGGATTAGAGTGTGTGTGTAAATGAATTACAGTGTGACAGCTCAGGATTAGAGTGTGTGTGTTAATGAATTACAGTGTGACAGCTCAGAATTAGAGTGTGTGTGTTAATGAATTACAGTGTGACAGCTCAGGATTAGAGTGTGTTAATGAATTACAGTGTGACAGCTCAGGATTAGAGTGTGTGTGTTAATGAATTACAGTGTGACAGCTCAGGATTAGAGTGTGTGTGTTAATGAATTACAGTGTGACAGCTCAGGATTAGAGTGTGTGTGTTAATGAATTACAGTGTGACAGCTCAGGATTAGAGTGTGTGTGTTAATGAATTACAGTGTGACAGCTCAGGATTAGAGTGTGTTAATGAATTACAGTGTGACAGCTCAGGATTAGAGTGTGTGTGTTAATGAATTACAGTGTGACAGCTCAGAATTAGAGTGTGTGTGTTAATGAATTACAGTGTGACAGCTCAGGATTAGAGTGTGTGTGTTAATGAATTACAGTGTGACAGCTCAGGATTAGAGTGTGTGTTAATGAATGACAGTGTGACAGCTCAGGATTAGAATGTGTGTGTGTGTGTGTGTATGTTAATGAGTTATAGTGTGACAGCTCAGGATTAGCCTGGGGGTATATGTGTGTGTGTGTGTATGTTAATGAGTTAGTGTGACAGCTCAGGATTAGCCTGGGGGTATATGTGTGTGTGTGTATGTTAATGAGTTAGTGTGACAGCTCAGGATTAGAGTGTGTGTGTGTGTATGTATGTTAATGAGTTATAGTGTGACAGCTCAGGATTAGCCTGGGGGTATATGTGTGTGTGTGTATGTTAATGAGTTAGTGTGACAGCTCAGGATTAGCCTGTGTGTGTGTATGTTAATGAGTTATAGTGTGACAGCTCATGATTAGCCTGGGGGTGTGTATGTTAATGAGTTAGTGTGACAGCTCAGGATTAGCCTGGGGGTGTGTATGTTAATGAGTTATAGTGTGACAGCTCATGATTAGCCTGGGGGTGTGTATGTTAATGAGTTATAGTGTGACAGCTCAGGATTAGCCTGGGGGTATATTTACATTTACATTTAAGTCATTTAGCAGACGCTCTTATCCAGAGCGACTTACAAATTGGTGAATTCACCTTCTGACATCCAGTGGAACAGCCACTTTACAATAGTGCATCTAAATCATTAAGGGGGGGGTGGTGAGAAGGATTACTTATCCTATCCTAGGTATTCCTTGAAGAGGTGGGGTTTCAGGTGTCTCCGTGTGTGTGTATGTTAATGAGTTATAGTGTGACAGCTCAGGATTAGCCTGGGGGTGTGGTGGCTAGGTAGACAGACAGGAAGCCCCTCTATCTTCCGTCGAGACAGAAAGCATAAACGAGCACCACTCCATACACAGAGAGTCCTCAGACATGAATGACAAAATAGAGAGTGAGAGAGATAGAGTGAGAAAGAGAAAGCGAGAGAGATACTGACCGACAGACGACAGAGCTAAGAGACCGACACAAACGTACAGAACGTAGCTGTATCAATCAGCCCCCCTAGTCCACATACATGAGAGAACACCTCCCTCTACAGTCTGCATACTGAACTGCTGACTAGGTGTCGTAAAAAAAAACTGCTGCTCAAGTGTCGGTACAACTGGAGACTCACCACATGCGTAGATGACACGGAGATATTTCCTGGTGCCCGAGTAGCAGGGGTCCCCAAACTCTTGTGTGGACGCTTGGACGAAACAGCTCTGTTTCCCCTGACAACGTGTCGTCAACACCTGGAGAGCCACACCCGACTGGCAGACTGAGACAGAAAAGGGGAGAGAGAAAAAAGAGAGAGGACCAATGAGTCCATAGAGAATACCAGCAAAAACGGAGGGGTCTCGTAGGACGCATTTACTAAGAGTTGACAGACACAGGGCAGGGAGGGAACTGTGAGCCATATGGCACCCTTATATCTATGCATTCGGGTCATGCAGGCTACATTCCATATCATTTAGCTGAGTGGAATCATAAATGTGTTCACAGATCGCCAGATGTATTGCTCATTCATTCCTCAGTCAGTTCACTCCCACATGAAGTGAAATGCTAACATTGGCAAGTATCAGCAGAAGGCAGTGTACATATCACTTCTTCTTCTCTCTCTCTCTCTCTCTCTCTCTCCATCTCTATAGGCCTTTATACAGTGCCTTCGAAAAGTATTCAGACCCCTTGACTTTTTCCAAATGTTGTCATGTTACAGCCTAATTCTAAAATGGAATATGTATTTAAAAATTCCTCAGCAATCTACACACAATACCACATAATGACAAAGTGAAAACAGGTTTTTAGACATTTTGGTAAATGTATAAAAAAAGGAGAAACGTCGTAATTTACATAAGTATTCAGACGCTTTGCTATGAGACTTGAAGTGCATCCTGTTTCCATTGATCATCCTTGAGATATTTCTACAACTTGTTTGGAGTCCACCCGTGGTCAATTCAATTGATTGGACATGATTTGGAAAGGCACACACCTGTCTATATAAGGTCCAAACGTTGACCATGCATGTCAGAGCAAACACCAAGCCATGAGGTCGGGGGAGAAGGGCCTTGGTCAGGTAGGTGACTAAGTACCCGATGGTCACTCTGACAGAAGCTCTAGAGTTCCTCTGTGGGAGAACTTTCCAGAAGGACAACCGTCTCTGCAGCACTCCAACAATCAGGCCTTTCCGGTAGAGTGGCCAGACGGATGCCACTCCACAGTAAAAGACACATGACAGCCCGCTTGGAGTTTGCCTAAAGACTCTCTGACCAGGAGAAACAAGATTATCTGGTCTGATGAAACCACGATTGAACTCTTTGGCCTGAATGCCAAGCGTCACGTCTGGAGGAAACCAGGCACCATACCTACGGTGAAGCATCATGCTGCATCATGCTGTGGGAGGATTTTTCAGCGGCAGGGACTGGGAGACTAGTCAGGAATCAGGATTGAGGCAAACATGAAGCAAAGTACAGAGAGATCCTCGATGAAAACCTGCTCCAGAGTGCTCAGGACCTCAGACTGGGGTGAAGGTTCACTTTCCAACAGTACAACGACCCTAAGTACACAGCCAAGACAACGCAGGAGTGGCTTTGGGACACGTATCTGAATGTCCTTGAGTAGCACAGCCAGAGCCTGGACTTGAAACCGATTGAACATGTTTGGAGAAACCTGAAAATAGCTGTGCAGCAATGCTCCCCATCCAACCTGACAGAGGAATGAGAGAATCTCCCAAATAGAGGTATGCCAAACTTGTGGCGTCATATCCAAGAAAACTCGATGCTGTAATTGCTGCCAAAGGTGATTCAATAAAGTACTGAGTAAAGGGCCTGAATACTTATGTAAATGTGTATATGTTCTTAAGATTTTATAAATTAGCAAAAAAAAAATTCTAAAAACCTGTTTTTCCTTTGTCATTATGGGGTAATTGTGTGTAGATTGATGAGGTAAAAAAAAAGATTTAATCAATTTTAGAAAAAGGCTGTAACGTAACAAAATGTGGAAAAAGTCAAGGGATCTGAATACTTTACGAAGACACTGCATACAGTTACGGACAAATATGTTCTCACCCTTTTTTAAACAATTCCCTATTTCGTCTAAAATACATTGAAATTGAACAAAACCACAGAACCAATTGTATTTTTGTAAACTTAAAAGGTTGAGTAAATAAGATACGTCTTCACAAATTCACCCACATCTCTATTATGTAAATACACTGAATGAAAATAGAAACAAATGTAAAGTGTTGGCCCCGTGTTTCATGAGCTGCAATAAAAGATCCAGAAATTCGCATTATTTCTCTCAAATTCTGTGCAAAATTTGTTAGTGAGCAATTGTCCTTTGTCAAGATTATCCATCCATCTGACCGGTGTGGAATATCAAGAAGCTGATTAAATAGTATGATCATTACACAGATGCAGCTTGTGCTGCAATAAAAGGCCACTCTAAAATGTGCAGTTTTGTCACACAACACAATACCACAGATGTCAGTTGAGGGATCGTGCAATTGGCTGACAAGGTAAAAATCTGTTGTTCTGCCCCTGAACAAGGCACGTAAACCCACTGATCCCCGGTAGGCTGTCATTGTAAATAACAATTTGTTCCTGACTGACTTGTTAAGTAAAGGTGTAAAAAATGTAATAAAAATCAGTGTACTTGTTGTCCAGAAAACCAGTCTTGATATGACTGCAGTTTGGCGTTGTAAACTCTTTCAATGGACATATGCTCGCCTTCGATGGTCACTGGTACACTGGAGAACCCCGCTTTCAACTGTACCGGGTAGATGGCGTAGTGTGGGCGAGTGGTTTGCGGATATGAAATCACATTTTATTGGTCACAAACACGTGATTAGCAGATGTTATTGCGGGTGTAGCAAAATGTTGGTGCGTCTAGCTCCGACAGTACAGTAATATCTAACAAGTAATATCTAACAAATTACACAATGAATACCCAATACACACAAATCTAAGTAGGAGTGAATTAAGACTATATACATATGGACAAGCGATGTCAGAGCGGAACAGACTAAGATACAGTAGAATAGTATAGAATACAGTATATACTGTACATATGAGATGAGTCATGCAAGATAGGTAAGCATTATTAAGTGAATGAGATACCATAGAATAGCATAGAAAACAGTATATACACATTATTAAGTGAATGAGATACCATAGAATAGCATAGAAAACAGTATATACACATTATTAAGTGAATGAGATACCATAGAATAGCATAGAAAACAGTATATACACATTAACCTGTTGGAACTCTAGGGGCGCAATTTCATTTTTGGATGAAAAACGTTCCCGTTTTAAACAAGATATTTTGTCACAAAAAGATGCTCGACTATGCATATAATTGCTACTGTTCAAAGAAAACACTCTGACGTGTCCAGAAATACAAAGATCTTCTCTGTGCGTGCCCTTTAACGTGAGCTTCAGGCAAAACCAAGATGAGATGACATCCAGGAAATGACAAGGATTTTTGAGGCTCTGTTTGTCATGATCTCCTTATATGGCTGTGAACGCAAGAGGAATGAGTCTGCCCTTTCTGTCGTTTCCCCAAGGTGTCTGCAGCATTGTGACGTATTTGTAGGCAGATCATTGGAAGATTGACCATAAGAGACCACATTTACCACGTGTCCGCCCGGTGTCCTGCGCCGAAATTGGTGCGCAAAAGTCACCTGCCAGTATTTTTCCAAACAATACAGAGAGTAAAGCAAGCTTCCACGAACTGCATGTCAATGAAGAGATATGTGAAAAAACACCTTGAGGACTGATTCCAAACAACGTTTGCCATGTTTCGGTCGATATTATGTAGTTAATCCGGAAAAAGTTTTACGTTGTAGGTGACTGCATTTTCGGTTCGTTTCAGTAGCCAGGCGCAATGTAGAAAACGGAACGATTTCTCCTACACACAGACGCTTTCAGGAAACACTGCGCATTTGGTGTGTAACTGAGAGTCTCCTCATTGAAAACATCAGAAGCTCTTCAAAGGTAAATGATTTTATTTATTTGGTTATCTGGTTTTTTAGAAAATGTTGCGTGCTACATGTTATTCAAAATGCATTGCTAGCTTTGCATACTCTTACACAAATTAGTCAATTTCTATGGTTCAAAAGCATATTTTGAAAATCTGAGATGACAGTGTTGTTAAGAAAAGGCTAAGCTTGAGAGCAGATGCATTATTTTCATTTTATTTGCGATTTTCAGAAATCGTTAACGTTACATTATGCTAATGAGCTTCAGGCTATAACTGTATACAGGGTTTTTTCATAGCCAAACGTGAACAAAACGGAGCGATTTGTCCTACACAAATAATATTTTTTTGAAAAACTGCACATTAGCTATGTAACAGAGTCTCCTCATTGAAAACATCCGAAGCTCTTCAAAGTTAATGATTTTATTTATTTGGTTATCTGGCTTTTGTGAAAATGTTGCGTGCTACATGCTACACAAAATGCTATGCTAGCTTTGCATACTCTTACACAAATTAGTCAATTTCTATGGTTCAAAAGCATATTTTGAAAATCTGAGATGACAGTGTTGTTAAGAAAAGGCTAAGCTTGAGAGCAAACGCATTATTTTAATTTTATTTGCGATTTTCAGAAATCGTTAACGTTGCGTTATGCTAATGAGCCTGAGGCTTTAGTCACGATCCCGGATCCGGGATGGGGAGTTTCAAGAAGTTAAAGGGCACGCACAGAGAAGATATTTGTATTTCTGGACACGTCAGAGTGTTTTCTTTCGAACAGTAGCAATTATATGCATAGTCGAGCATCTTTTTTTGTGACAAAATATCTTGTTTAAAACGGAACGTTTTCTTCCAAAAATGAAATAGCGCCACCATAAGTGTAAGAGGTTAAGTGAATGAGATACCATAGAATAGCATAGAAAACAGTATATACACATTATTAAGTGAATGAGATGCCATAGAAAAGCATAGAAAACAGTATATACACATTATTAAGTGAATGAGATACCATAGAATAGCATAGAAAACAGTATATACACATTATTAAGTGAATGAGATACCATAGAATAGCATAGAAAACAGTATATACACATTAAGTGAATGAGATACCATAGAATAGCATAGAAAACAGTATATACACATTATTAAGTGAATGAGATACCATAGAATAGCATAGAAAACAGTATATACACATTATTAAGTGAATGAGATACCATAGAAAAGCATAGAAAACAGTATATACACATTAAGTGAATGAGATACCATAGAATAGCATAGAAAACAGTATATACACATTAAGTGAATGAGATACCATAGAATAGCATAGAAAACAGTATATACACATTATTAAGTGAATGAGATACCATAGAATAGCATAGAAAACAGTATATACACATCGTTGTCGGTAAACACAGCACTGATCTGTATTGACAAAGAGTTTGTTTAGGTGGGTTTTTGAGAGGTTCAATCAGGCTTTCTTGTGTCTCCTCAGCAATGGGGTCTTTCTGTTTTAATCAACGACCAAATGAAGCATTCAAAGAAAGATAACAACCTCCCTACAATCAAGCATGGGGAGGTTCAATACTGCTGCGGTGTCCCTTTGCTGCCACTTGTACTTGAACCCGTGCAAGTCATCATAGACTCAGCAGATCAATGTGTTTTGGAATATTCAACCAACTGTCCAAAACACTGTGTGTCAGTTGAAGGTCGTGGATGTTCCAGCAGGACAATAATCCACAAACACACATCAAAAGCAACCTGGAATGGTTCAAGAAGATACACTGGACTGTTCTGCAGTGGCCAACTTAGAGTCCAGATCAGAATACATCCATAACCAATGGCAAAAGAGGAAAACAGCACCCCTCAAACTTTGAAGAATTAGAACAGTTTGTTGCTGAAAAGTGATCCAAATTGCCAGTAGAACGCTGCTGTCACGCCCTGACCTTAGAGAGCCTTTTTATGTCTCTAGGGTGTGATTTGGGTTTTCTATGTTCTGTTTGAATTTTTTTTGTATTTCTATGTTTTGGCCAGGTATGGTTCTCAATCAGGGACAGCTGTCTATCGTTGTCTCTGATTGGGAATCATACTTAGGCAGCCTTTTTCCCCTTCTGTCACTGTGGGAAGTTGTCTTTGTTAGGGTTACTATAGCCTTGTAAGCTTCACGGTCGCTTTTGTTATTTCTTGTTTTGTTGGCGACATTCTAACAAATAAAATGTATGCTCACCACGCTGCACCTTGGTCTCATTCCGACGACGGCCGTGACAGCCGCATCAAGATCATTGATGGCTACAAAAAGTGTTAGCCTGCCTTGTCGTGGCCAGACTGTGAAAACAAGTACTCCAGGGTGCCAATCATTTTATCCAACTTAAGTTCACAAAATTGTTTCTGCAATGTTGAAATTCAACTTCAACTTATTTTCGAAGAAATAGAGAAAGGGTGCCAATATATTTGACCGCAACTGTATCGATGCAATTTGTTTTATTGGCAAATGAAGTGTTGTGTGTATCCTTCTATTTCTCTCTTGAGTGTTTGAAGAACCGTCAACACTTCAGTCGGGGCACAAAGCCCCGGTCAACGTACAACACTGACTAAGATCATTTTCTATAGACTCAAAGTAGGGAGAGACTCACTCACAAGAACAGAGAACGGACATCTCTGACACACTCTTCCCCACAAAGGCTCTGACCCCCACTGTCCTCCTTCGGGGCCTCTGTCCTGACCCATCCCAGGGACATCCTGCGCAGGCCCCCCATTGTGAAAAGGGACACCCAATCTTGTAAGGGTGTGTGGGGGAGGGGGAGAAGGGGGGGACACAGACACCTGTCAGAGTGATAGATGAGGAGCTCATTCATCATCACTAAGAGCCTGCCAGACCCCCTCCTACATCTTCAGATCCACTGCTCTTTTTTCTCATCCTCTGGGGAAGGATGTACAGATGAGGCTCCTCTTTTCGGGGGAAATGGACAGAAGGCTCTTTTCCTTTCCTCCTCCACTCTCGACGCTTGAGATTTAGAAGATATTGTCTGATGTACTAACATGCTGTGACCACATCTATTCCAATGGTGTACATTAAAGGTATGTGCTATCCGGCATCCTTGGGACATCCCTAACCCATTGAAGTTGACATTTAAAATGGTCATGGTAAGGGTTAAGGTTAGGGATAGGTAAAGGTTAGGGGTTAGGGTAGGGACGACCCAATGATCCCAGATAACACTTAAAAGTGCATGTAAGGTAATAACAAATGTGTAGGATCATATATTACTGATATATTACTCATATATTATATACAGTTGAAGTCGGAAGTTTACATACAACTAGGTTGTAGTTATTAAAACTAGTTTTTCAACCACTCCACAAATTTCTTGTTAACAAACTCGGTTAGGACATCTACTTTGTGCATGACACAAGTAATTTTTCCAACAATTTTTTACAGACAGATTATTTCACTTATAATTCACTGTATTAGAATTTCAGTGGGTCAGAAGTTTACATACACTAAGTTGACTGTGCCTTTAAACAGATTGGAAAATTCCAGAAAATGATGTCATGGCATTAGAAGCTACTGATAGGCTAATTGAGATCATTTGAGTCAATTGGAGGTGTCCCTGTGGATGTATTTCAAGGTCTACCTTCAGACTCAGTTGCTTGACATCATTGGAAAATCAAAAGAAATCAGCCAAGACCTCAGAAAAAAAATTGTAGACCTCCAAAAGTTTGGTTCATCCTTGGGAGCAATTTCTAAACGCCTGAAGGTACCACGTTCATCTGTACAAACAATAGTACGCAAGTATAAACACCATGGGACCATAAAGCCTTCATACCGCTCAGGAAGGAGACGCGTTCTGTCTCCTAGAGATGAATGTACTTTGGTGCGAAAATCCCAGAACAACAGCAAAGGACCTTGTGAAGATGCTGGAGGAAACAGGTACAAAAGTATCAATATTCACAGTAAAACGAGTCCTATATCGACATAACATCAAAGGCCCCTCAGTAAGAAAGAAGCCACTACGGTTTGCAACTGCACATTGGGACAAAGATCATACTTCTTTGAGAAATGTCCTCTGGTCTGATGAAACAAAAATAGAACTGTTGGACACAATGACTATTGTTATGTTGGGATGAAAAAGGCGGAGGCTTGCAAGCTGAAGAACACCATCCCAACCGTGAAGCATCATGATGTGGGGGTGGCAGCATCATGGTGTGGGGGTGCTTTACTGCAGGAGGACTGGTACACTTCACAAAATAGATGGCATCATGAGGACGTAAAATTATGTGGATATATTGAAACAACATCTCAAGACATCAGTCAGGAAGTTAAAGCTTGGTCACAAATGCGCAGCTGCGGTCATCCCCCTATTCAAAGGGGGGACACTCTTGACCCAAACTGCTACAGACCTATATCTATCCTACCCTGCCTTTCTAAGGTCTTCGAAAGCCAAGTCAACAAACAGATTACCTAATTATTTCGAATCTCACCATACCTTCTTTGCTATGCAATCTGGTTTCAGAGCTGGTCATGGGTGCACCTCAGCCACGCTCAAGGTCCTAAACTAAATCTTAACCGCCATAGATAAGAAACATTACTGTGCAGCCGTATTCATTGATCTGGCCAAGGCTTTTGACTCTGTCAATCACCACATCCTCATCGGCAGACTCGACAGCCTTGGTTTACATTTACATTTACATTTAAGTCATTTAGCAGACGCTCTTATCCAGAGCGACTTACAAATTGGTGAATTCACCTTCTGACATCCAGTGGAACAGCCACTTTACAATAGTGCATCTAAATCATTTAAGGGGGGGGGGAGGATTACTTATCCTATCCTAGGTATTCCTTGATTGATTGCCTCGCCTGGTTCACCAACTACTTTTCTGATAGAGTTCAGTGTGTCAAATCGGAGGGTCTGCTGTCCGGACCTCTGGCAGTCTCTATGTGGGTGCCACAGGGTTCAATTCTTGGACCGACTCTCTTCTCTGTATACATCAATGATGTCGCTCTTGCTGCTGGTGAGTCTCTGATCCACCTCTACGCAGACGACACCATTCTGTATACTTCTGGCCCTTCTTTGGACACTGTGTTAACAACCCTCCAGGCAAGCTTCAATGCCATACAACTCTCCTTCCGTGGCCTCCAATTGCTCTCAACGACAAGTAAAACTAAACGCATGCTCTTCAATCGATCGCTGCCTGTACCTGCCCGCCTGTCCAACATCACTACTCTGGACGGCTCTGACTTAGAATACGTGGACAACTACAAATACCTAGGTGTCTGGTTAGACTGTAAACTCTCCTTCCAGACCCATATCAAATATCTCCAATCCAAAGTTAAATCTAGAATTGGCTTCCTATTTCAGCAACAAATCATCCTTCACTCATGCTGCCAAACATACAAAACTGACCATCCTACCAATCCTCGACTTCGGCGATGTCATTTACAAAATAGCCTCCAATACCCTACTCAACAAATTGGATGCAGTCTATCACAGTGCAATCCGTTTTGTCACCAAAGCCCCATATACTACCCACCATTGCGACCTGTACGCTCTCGTTGGCTGGCCCTCGCTTCATACTGTCGCCAAACCTACTGGCTCCAGGTCATCTACAAGTTTCTGCTAGGTAAAGCCCTGCCTTATCTCAGCTCGCTGGTCACCATAGCATCACCAACCTGTAGCACGCGCTCCCAGCAGGTATATCTCTCTGGTCACCCCCAAAACCAATTCTTTCTTTGGCCGCCTCTCCTTCCAGTTCTCTGCTGCCAATGACTGGAACGAACTACAAAAATCTCTGAAACTGGAAACACTTATCTCCCTCACTAGCTTTAAGTACCAACTGTCAGAGCAGCTCACAGATTCCTGCACCTGTACATAGCCCACCTATAATTTACCCAAACAACTACCTCTTTCCCTACTGTATTTATTTATTTATTTTGCCCCCCATTATTTTTATTTCTACTTTGCACATTCTTCCACTGCAAATCTACCATTCCAGTGTTTTACTTGCTATATTGTATTTACTTTGCCACCATGGCCTTTTTTGCCTTTACCTCCCTTATCTCACCTCGTATATAGACTTTTTATACTGTATTATTGACTGTATGTTTGTTTTACTCCATGTGTAACTCTGTGTCATTGTATGTGTCGAACTGCTTTGCTTTATCTTGGCCAGGTCGTAATTGTAAAGGAGAACTTGTTCTCAACTTGCCTACCCGGTTAAATAAAGGTGAAATAAAAAAAATAATAAAATGGGTCTACCAAATGGACAATGATCCAAAGCATACTTCCAAAGTTGTGGCAAAATGGCTTAAGGACAACAAAGTCAACATTTTGGAGTGGCCATCACAAAGCCCTGACCTCACTCCTTTAGAAAATTTGTGGGCGGAACTGAAAAAGTGTGTGAGAGCAATGAGGCCGACAAACCAGACTCAGTTACACCAGCTCTGTCAGCAGGAATGGGCCAAAATTTACCCAACTTACTGTGGGAATCTTGTGGAAGGCTACCTGAAACGTTTGACCCAAGTTAAACATTTTAAAGGCAACGCTACCAAATACTAATTGAGTGTATGTAAACTTCTAATCCACTGGGAATGTGATGAAAGAAATAAAAGCTGAAATAAATAATTCTCTCTACTATTATTCTGACATTTCACATTCTTAAAATAAAGTGGTGATCCTAACTGACCTAAAACAGGGAAGTTTTACTAGGATTAAATGTGAAATGTGAAAAACTGAGTTTACATGTATTTGGCGAAGGTGTATGAAAATTCCGACTTCTACTGTATTACTGATATATTACTGATATCACATATTACTGATATATTACTCATATATTACATATTACTCATATATTACTGATATATTACTCATATATCATATATTACTCATATATTACTGATATATCATATATTACTCATATATTACATATTACTCATATATTACTGATATATCATATATTACTCAAATATTACTGATATATCATATATTACTCATATTACTGATATATCATTGATATATCATTGATATATTACTCATATATCATATATTACTGATATATTATTATATCATATATTACTGATATATAATACCCACTGAACTGAACCCTAATTTGTCAAGAGAAGCGAGGTTGGAGCGAGTTGGTCGCATCTACACTTCGGTCCGCAGGTAGTATAACTTTTCATTACATTTCGTTATAGTACAACGGTTTGATTTGTCTAATCTTAGCAATTTCTTCTTAGCCAGCTACATAGCCGTCTTTGTATCAACGACAATTGCATAATTATCGTATTTAAATCGTCCTAACGTATCTGCCCAGCAGCTAGCTAAGCAGCTAGCTAACATCCACTGTCCACTAGCACTGTAGAAACTATTACACTCAACTGAACGACTCGATTAGCGTAGTGTCAGCTAGCTACATAGTTGTCTTCGCTGTTTTCGTATCCAAGATAATTGTGCAGTTTAGAGTGTGTAGACTTAGAGTGATTATCTTAATTTACCGAGGTTAGCTAGCCAGCTATTTGTCGTCCTTAACGTAGGAAATGCTGCTAGCTAGCTAGCCAACAGCTAGCCAACCTCTACCGAATTGAACTCCAACTACCCGGTCAACATTCCGCGTCGCTCCACAGGTAGTATCACATTTTCATTTCACTTCATTACAGTACAACGGTTTGATTTGATTGATCGTAGCTAGCCAGCTACATAGCCGTCTTTGTATCTAAGACAATTGTGTAGTCTAGAGCGATTTTCTAGGTTAGCTGGCCAGCTATTGTCGTTCTTCTAACGTAGCTAGCCAGCTAGCCCCCGAATAGCAGCACTGTAGTAACTATTACAGTACAACGGTTTGTTTTGTTTGATCGTAGCTAGCTAGCTACATAGCCGTCTTTGTATCTAAGACAATTGTGTAGCCTAGAGCGATTTTCTAGGTTAGCTAGCCAGCTATTGTCGTTCTTTTAAAGTAACGTAACGCAATTAACCTGCTAGCTAGCCAGCTAGCCCCCGAATAGCAGCACTGTAGAAACTATTACACTCGACGGAACGACTTGATTAGTGTAGTGTCAACATCGCAGCCACTACCAGCTAGCCTACTCCAGCAGTACTGTATCATTTCAATCATTTTAGTCAATAAGATTCTTGCTACGTAAGCTTAACTTTCTGAACATTCGAGACGTGTAGTCCACTTGTCATTCCAATCTCCTTTGCATTAGCGTAGCCTCTTCTGTACCCTGTTAACTATGTGTCTATCTATCCCTGTTCTCTCCTCTCTGCACAGACCATACAAACGCTCCACACCGCGTGGCCGCGGCCACCCTAATCTGGTGGTCCCAGCGCGCACGACCCACGTGGAGTTCCAGGTCTCCGGTAGCCTCTGGAACTGCCGATCTGTGGCCAACAAGGCAGAGTTCATCTCAGCCTATGCCTCCTCCAGTCCTCGACTTCCTGGCACTGACGGAAACATGGATCACCACAGATAACACTGCTACTCCTACTGCTCTCTCTTCGTCCGCCCACGTGTTCTCGCACACCCCGAGAGCTTCTGGTCAGCGGGGTGGTGGCACCGGGATCCTCAACTCTCCCAAGTGGTCATTCTCTCTCTCTCCCCTTACCCATCTATCTATCGCCTCCTTTGAATTCCATGCTGTCACAGTTACCAGCCCTTTCAAGCTTAACATCCTTATCATTTATCGCCCTCCAGGTTCCCTCGGAGAGTTCATCAATGAGCTTGATGCCTTGATAAGCTCCTTTCCTGAGGACGGCTCACCTCTCACAGTCCTGGGCGACTTTAACCTCCCCCACGTCTACCTTTGACTCATTCCTCTCTGCCTCCTTCTTTCCACTCCTCTCCTCTTTTGACCTCACCCTCTCACCTTCCCCCTACTCACAAGGCAGGCAATACGCTCGACCTCATCTTTACTAGATGCTGTTCTTCCACTAACCTCACTGCAACTCCCCTCCAAGTCTCCGACCACTACCTTGTATCCTTTTCCCTCTCGCTCTCATCCAACACTTCCCACACTGCCCCTACTCGGATGGTATCGCGCCGTCCCAACCTTCGCTCTCTCTCCCCCGCTACTCTTTCCTCTTCCATCCTATCATCTCTTCCCTCTGCTCCCTTACCTTCTCCAACCTTTCTCCTGATTCTGCCTCCTCAACCCTCCTCTCTTCCCTTTCTGCATCCTTTGACTCTCTATGTCCCCTATCCTCCAGGCCGGCTCGGTCCTCCCCTCCCGCTCCGTGGCTCGATGACTCATTGCGAGCTCACAGAACAGAGCTCCGGGCAGCCGAGCGGAAATGGAGGAAAACTCGCCTCCCTGCGGACCTGGCATCCTTTCACTCCCTCCTCTCTACATTTTCCTCCTCTGTCTCTGCTGCTAAAGCCACTTTCTACCACTCTAAATTCCAAGCATCTGCCTCTAACCCTAGGAAGCTCTTTGCCACCTTCTCCTCCCTCCTGAATCCTCCTCCCCCTCCCCCCTCCTCCCTCTCTGCAGATGACTTCGTCAACCATTTTGAAAAGAAGGTCGACGACATCCGATCCTCGTTTGCTAAGTCAAACGACACCGCTGGTTCTGCTCACACTGCCCTACCCTGTGCTCTGACCTCTTTCTCCCTCTCTCTCCAGATGAAATCTCGCTTCTTGTGACAGCCGGCCGCCCAACAACCTGCTCCGCTCGACCCTATCCCCTCCTCTCTTCTCCAGACCATTTCCGGGACCTTCTCCCCTTACCTCACCTCGCTCATCAACTCATCCCTGACCGCTGGCTATGTCCCTTCCGTCTTCAAGAGAGCGAGAGTTGCACCTTCTGAAAAAACCTACACTCGATCCCTCCGATGTCAACAACTACAGACCAGTATCCCTTCTTTCTTTTCTCTCCAAAACTCTTGAACGTGCCGTCCTTGGCCAGCTCTCCCGCTATCTCTCTCAGAATGACCTTCTTGATCCAAATCAGTCAGGTTTCAAGACTAGTCATTCAACTGAGACTGCTCTTCTCTGCATCACGGAGGCGCTCCGCACTGCTAAAGCTAACTCTCTCTCCTCTGCTCTCATCCTTCTAGACCTATCGGCTGCCTTCGATACTGTGAACCATCAGATCCTCCTCTCCACCCTCTCCGAGTTGGGCATCTCCGGCGCGGCCCACGCTTGGATTGCGTCCTACCTGACAGGTCGCTCCTACCAGGTGGCGTGGCGAGAATCTGTCTCCTCGCCACGCGCTCTCACCACTGGTGTCCCCCAGGGCTCTGTTCTAGGCCCTCTCCTATTCTCGCTATACACCAAGTCACTTGGCTCTGTCATAACCTCACATGGTCTCTCCTATCATTGCTATGCAGACGACACACAATTAATCTTCTCCTTTCCCCTTCTGATGACCAGGTGGCGAATCGCATCTCTGCATGTCTGGCAGACATATCAGTGTGGATGACGGATCACCACCTCAAGCTGAACCTCGGCAAGACGGAGCTGCTCTTCCTCCCGGGGAAGGACTGCCCGTTCCATGATCTCGCCATCACGGTTGACAACTCCATTGTGTCCTCCTCCCAGAGCGCTAAGAACCTTGGCGTGATCCTGGACAACACCCTGTCGTTCTCAACCAACATCATGGCGGGCCCGTTCCTGTAGGTTCATGCTCTACAACATCCGCAGAGTATGACCCTGCCTCACACAGGAAGCGGCGCAGGTCCTAATCCAGGCACTTGTCATCTCCCGTCTGGATTACTGCAATTCGCTGTTGGCTGGGCTCCCTGCCTGTGCCATTAAACCCCTACAACTCATCCAGAACGCCGCAGCCCGTTTGGTGTTCAACCTTCCCAAGTTCTCTCACGTCACCCCGCTCCTCCGCTCTCTCCACTGGCTTCCAGTTGAAGCTCGCATCCGCTACAAGACCATGGTGCTTGCCTACGGAGCTGTGAGGGAACGGCACCGCAGTACCTCCAGGCTCTGATCAGGCCCTACACCCAAGCAAGGGCACTGCGTTCATCCACCTCTGGCCTGCTCGCCTCCCCTACCATTGAGGAAGTACAGTTCCCCGCTCAGCCCAGTCAAAACTGTTCGCTGCTCTGGCCCCCCAATGGTGGAACAAACTCCCTCACGACGCCAGGACAGCGGAGTCAATCACCACCTTCCGGAGACACCTGAAACCCCACCTCTTCAAGGAATACCTAGGATAGGATAAGTAATCCTTCTCACCACCCCCCTTAATGATTTAGATGCACTATTGTAAAGTGGCTGTTCCACTGGATGTCAGAAGGTGAATCCACCAATTTGTAAGTCGCTCTGGATAAGAGCGTCTGCTAAATGACTTAAATGTAAATGTAATATTACTCATATATCATTGATATATTACTCATATATCATTGATATATTACTCATATATCATTGATATATTACTGATATATCATATATTACTCATATATTACATATTACTCATATATTACTGATATATTACTCATGTACCATGTATTACTGATATATTACTGATATATCATATATTACTCATATATTACTGATATATCATATTACTGATATATCATATATTACTGATATATCATATATTACTGATATATCACATATTACTGATATATTACTGATATATTACTCATATATCATGTATTACTGATATATTACATATATATCATATATTACTCATATATTACTGATATATCATATATTACTGATATGCGTTCAATGATAGCAACTCAGTCAAGTTTGAACCACAGAATCCCAAAAGGACTGCTGTAGTAAAGAAGCCCAGAGCCCGTTTTCACAAAAACTCTCAGAGTGGGAGTGCGATCTAGAATCCTCCTGTCCATGTAATTATATTAATTGTGATCTAAAGGTCAGACTGATCCGAGATTAGCACTCCACTCTGAGACGCTTTATGAATAAGTGCCCACGGCTGCTTTTCTAAGGCCTGCTGGGTAAGGAGGGTTCAGAATTGTATACCTTTAGCATTGCCAGACTGGTGAGTTTGCACTTTTAGGACTATTTCATTTATTCTAATGTGCCAGGCTAGCCCAACTGAATACGTCAAAGTATTTGAAAGAAAACAAAATTATCTATTTGAACCAAGGTTTGGTCGGGACAACCGGACACCCACAAAACCATTTGGGAATGTTGCCCCTGGTTCTGCATGGATGCCCTTAGGCAGACACAGACCATAAAAACCCAAAACAGACCAAGTTGTAGAGAGATGGGGGAGTTCCCTTTGAAAACAGACACTACTGAACTCACTCACATTGTGTGTGTTCATGCATATGTCTGTGTGTGTGTGTGTGTGTGTGTGCTCGTGCATTTGTACATGGGTGTGTGTGTGTGTGTGTTTGTGCCTGTGTGTGTGTACTGCCATCCCACACTCCAGCCCCAGAGAGATGAGAGAGGACAGGCTACTCCTCAGGCATCAACAGACTCAGGACGAATGATGATGGAGGTCACAGCTAAAATAGCGCAACTCAGGAGCTAAAGAGCAACACAGACGCCAGTTGAATCCTTCATCCTTTCTTTGAAGTAAGACAATTACTGAATTGGAGGAAGCTATGATAGTGGAGATCCCATTTAGATAAATTACTACTTGATAATTTAAAGAATAATACGGCCATTTTGTGACACCCTGATCTGTTTCACCTGTCTTTGTGATTGTCTCCACCCACCTCCAGGTGTGTCCTGTTTTCCTCATTAGTCCCCGGTGCATTTATCCCTGTGTTTCCTGTCTCTCTGTGCCATTTCGTCCTGTTTTCCCCCGTTAGTTCACAGTGTATTTATCCCTGTGTTTCCTGTCTCTCTGTGCCATTTCGTCCTGTTTTCCTCATTAGTCCACGGTGCATTTATCCCTGCGTTTCCTGTCTCTCTGTGCCATTTTTATCCCTGTGTTTCCTGTCCTGTTTTCCCTGTTTTTCCCCGTTAGTTCACAGTGTATTTATCCCTGTCCTGTCTCTCTGTGCCATTTCGTCATTTGTATTTATCCCTGTGTTTCCTGTCTCTCTGTGCCATTTCGTCCTGTTTTCCCCGTTAGTTCAGTCCCTGTGTTTCCTGTCTCTCTGTGCCATTTCGTGTATTTATTTATCCCTGCGTTGTCTCTCTGTGCCATTTCTCCTGTTTTCCCCCCACAGTTTTTATCCCTGTTTTGTGCCATTTCGTCCTGTTTTCCCCCGTTAGTCTGTATTTATCCCTGTGTTTCCTGTCTCTCTGTGCCATTTCGCCTGTTTTCCCCGTTAGTTCACAGTGTATTTATCCCTGTGTTTCCTGTCTCTCTTGCCATTTCCCTGTTTTCCCCGTTAGTTCACAGTGTATTTATCCCTGGGTTTGTTTTCCCCCGTTAGTTCACAGTGTGCCTGTCTCTGTATTTATCCCTGCTGTCCTGTGCCACGTTTTGTCCTCTGTGCCATTTCGAACCCTGCATGCCTGTTTTCCCCGTTAGTTCCAGTGTATTTATCCCTGTGTTTCCTGTCTCTCTGCCTGTCCTGACCTCGATTTCGCCTGCCCCCGTTATTCCCCTTGTGCTGTGCCATTTCGCATTAGTCCCCAGTGTATTTATCCCTGGACCTGATCACTGTTTTCCCCGTTACCAGTGTATCTGCCTGTCCTGACCTCGAGCCTGCCTATCCCCTTGTGCTGTTTGCACCTGACCTCGAGCCTGCCTATCCCCTTGTGCTGTTTGCACTCGGACCTGATCACTGAACCTCTGCCAGACGTTCCTGAACGCTCCCAGCCAGATCGGACACGCCATAATTCCCCACCAGGATGTGTTGCCCTGGCAGGTTCTGAACGCTGTGGGAATGTGGGAAACCAGAGTAACGCTTTCACACGTCAATAGGGTCGCAGTTTGCTCATCGAACCCCCACTACTCTCAAATCCAAAACGCTGGAATGTAGAGGCGCATTTTTAATTGTTGCTTCACTTTCCAAATATATATGGTGTTGAATGATGTGCTAACAGTTGAAAATGAATTTCAAAAGGGACCACAACACAGCTGGCTCCCTTTACATTCAGTGAATTCAGGAAGTAATTCCAATTATCCTCAATGCTTCTCTTTACTTTGTGAATTGAATGAATTGAAATGGAACTGACCCCATCCCTGTTGGCCACTTCCAGTGTTAATTGAGACCGGTTTTAAGAAAGGCATTGTGCTGAAAACGTTGACATTAAACCATTCTAATCACCTTGTTTCTGTTTTGTGATTGTACCACTACAAAATGACTAATCATGCTCTGTATATAGATGACAGTGTGTGTGTGCGTTGTAGTGACATTCATCTCAGTAGCACATGACTATAAAAACACCATGATGTGTGGGAGTAGGCCCATAACTCCTATCACACGGAAGCAGGTATAAAGATGATGTCTCTGTGTGTGTGTGTGTGTGTGTGTGTGTGTGTGTGTGTGTGTGTATAGAATGTAAAAAAATAGTTCAAATAAAGAAAAACCCTTGAATGAGTAGGTGTCCAAACTTTTGAATGGTATTATATATATAATATGTATATATAATACCATTCAAACTCGGGGTCTTTCTTTCCTGTAGCAGTCCTCATGAGAGTCAGTTGATTGCTTTTGCGACGGCACATTAAAAGTTCTTGCCATTTTCCCGAATTGAGTGACCTTCATGTCTTAAAGTAATGATGGACTGTCGTTTCTCTTTACTTATTTGAGCTGTTCTTGCCATAATATGGACTTGGTCTATTACCAAATAGGGCTATCTTCTGTATACCACCCCTACCTTGTCACAGAAGTAAATTCCACAAATGTACTTTTAACAAGGCACACCTGTTAATTGAAATGCATTCCAGGTGACTACCTCATGTATCCGGTTGAGAGAATGCGAAGAGTATGCAAAGCTGATATCAATGCAAAGGGTGGCTACTTTGAAGAATGTCAAATACCATTTTTTGGTTACATGTATGTGCTATTTCATAGTTTTGATGTCTTCACTATTATTCTACAATGTAGAAAATAGTAAAAATAGAGAAAAACCTTTGAATTAGTAGGTGTGTCCAAACTTTTGACTGGTGCTGTATAAAAATATAAACATTCTGTAGGGCTACATCTAAAACCATGAGTACACTGGCTCGCACACGCATGCGTGCATTGATACAAACGCACGCGCCTGTAAACTGTACACACCTCTGTGTAAGCTGATATCAGATTATCTGTTGAGTCAGAGGGGATGGGTATGAAAACAATCATGTGGCACCTAAACACAACATGTGTCACAGCCACTGAATGTCCCTCCTGTGTCATTTCCTGGCATTCAAGCGATTCGTCAATTCTGCACAAGGTCTCCGACTCTATCTGTTATTATAGAGATAACCAGAGTAGAGTCAAACACACACACTTTTTTTGAACCTTTATTTAACCAGGCAAGTCAGTTAAGAACAAATTCTTATTTTCAATGACGGCCTAGGAACAGTGGGTTAACTGCCTGTTCAGGGGCAGAACGACAGATTTGTACCTTGTCAGCTCGGGGATTTGAACTTGCAACCTTCCGGTTACTAGTGAAAACGCTCTAACCACTAGGCTACCCTGCCGCCCCATAACATATGTATGTTCTACTTGAGTTCATACTCAAATCAGCATACAATTCATTAATTGCATTTGAATTCACTTTCTGAGTTGACTGAATTGTAAACAAAACTGACTGCAACCCTGCTATCAAACTGGCTCTTGGTATTAGATAGATCTTCATTTGTCTAGCCAAAGTTACATTGAGGACAATTTAGATGTCAAGGGGTGTGTGTGATGCTAATGGGTCAGATGACAGAGTCCTGAACTTGGCCCTGTCCCCCTCGCTTTGAAGATTCTTCTGATACCACAGCCACCCCCTCCTCCAAATAAGAGGAGCGCACAGATCACAGGGCATGTGTGAGTGTGTACACGTGTGTGCTTGTGTGTGTGTTGATTTCAGAATAGCAGTCTTCTTCAGACTACAGAACCAGAGCAATACCTTTTAATTACAGAAGAAGAACACAAGTGTACTGTACGTACCTTCCAGGCTCTATTTTACACCACATTTTAAGACCAACCTAGAAAACTCAAGCACACACAGACAGTCTCTCCAGACACACACATTTTAAGACCAACCTAGAAAACTCGAGCACACACAGACAGTCTCCAGGACCAACCTAGAAAACTCAAGCACACACAGACAGTCTCTTTTTAAGACAACCTACATTTTAAGACCAACCTAGAAAACTCAAGCACACACAGACAGTCTCTCCAGACACACACATTTGTCGTAGTATTCCACGGAAGGGAAAAGCAATTAAGATAATTAACACTGTCTGTCTGGCCTGTCACCCAAGCACCCTCACTTCCTCTGCATGGTGACATGGAAGCCACATCAAAGACAAGAAGACACGGGGGGATCAAGTGAACAGTTTGTGGGGCAGTGGGAGGGGGGGGGGGGTGAGAGAGGGAAAGTAACAAACGACAGGGAGAATATGAGAATAAAAAGGGATTGAGGGAGACATTTCCGTCATATAAAAGACCACAGATCTGTGCAAAATGTTCTGTTAACCCTCCCTATAACGGCCATTGTTGAGAAGGTTTCAAATGAATGAACTCTTAAAGATTATGGAGGTTCACCACATTTTTGCACAGATCTGTGCTCTTTAGCATGATGATGTCACCGTGAGTGTATTAGGCTGTAAAGAGAGCTGTGAACTGAGTCTGACACACACACTGCTGTCTTAATGGTAGTGAAACCGTATAGTTATAATAGTTATACACTGCTGATGTTCAGTCACTTTTGAGGACATAAGCTCAGGTACACAGTACAGATATGATAACAATATGAAATATTTCCTATTCAACGAAACATTATGAATAAGGCTTTTATTTCTAAATATAATAGTATCCATTTATAAAACAACAAATTATAATATTTCACATTCCTTCCACCTTCCTAACTGTAAAATACATATTTGTATATTTTGTGTTTGAGAAAACGTGCATATTTTGTAAAGGTCACTCTTGATCTAAATGTCTGCCCCCATGTCCTACAGAGCTATAACTTGGCCTTCTGAACTTATTAGGAAGTCGCCTTTCATCTCATATCCATCTATTCATCTTAAAATCTGTTAATTATTTTTGATTACTGGCTATAAATCGATCTCTAAACGTGCTACATTGACAAAACTACTATCTAATGCTGCGTTACGATTAGGGTTGAATGGTGGGTACACGGTTACTGAGATTTACCACTCAAAACCCCTCCCTTTTCCAGGGATAAATAACTGCGAGAAACCGGTCAATTATGATAAATTATTTATATGAACATCATGGCATGAAAGGGAACTGTTAAATTCAACGCGCAGGGTGGGGACAGTTCACAATGCATGTAGACCTAATCATCTCATTATGGTAACTTTTTTGCTTGTGACAGGTAGGCCTACATTTGCCACAGTAATAATAAGAACGAACGTGGATTTAATTTACCCATCTCCATCTGGCTTTTGGAGTTCAGCTTGTTTTTTTAAATTGTAAAGATGAAACTAATTTTAATTGGAGCTGCAGAGTTTTAAAACAGCCTATCACTAAATGATTGTTGCTTTAAATCAGTGTACTCGCGAGCACTCTCACAGTCTTTCTCTCCATCAACTCCATTCAAATTGCATCCAAAATAGATAATCCTGTTCTAGATTGTACAGACCCCTTGACTTTTTCCATATTTTGTAACGTTACAGCCTTATTCGAAAATGGATTAAATAAAAACATTTCCTCAGCAATCTACATACAATACCCCATAATGACAAAGGGAAAACAGGTTCTTCGACAGTTTTGCTCATTTGAAAAACTGAGCAGGGCTTGGTCAGGGAGGTGACCAAGAACCCAATGAGTAGAGTAGGGTGGCTGGATGGAAGCACATTTCAGCCCACTTGGAGTTTGCCAAAGGGAACCTAAAGACTCTCAGACCATGATAAACAAGATTCTCTGGTCTGATGAAACCAACCTGGTTTCATCCAACCTGACAGTGCTTGAGAGGATCTGCAGAGAAGAATGGTAGCGTCATACCCAAGAATACTCAAGGCTGTAATCGCTGCCAAAGGTGCTTTAACAAAGTTCTGAGTGAAGGGTCTGACTACTTATGTAAATTTGATATTTCCGTTGTGTTTTTTGGCACTGTACAAGTGACCGGTCGGGAGTAGGCTACTAAGTGACAGTGAGCGAAGAGCAAAATAATCCTAAAATGTCCACACCCTAATAGTAGTCTAACCGATACCCAAACAGAGATTCAGTGAAAATCAAAATCTCATTGATTTATCAAGACCAGTCCCCATGCTGGTCTCAGAGCAGCGCGAAACGGTGCTGAAATAGTTGACCACACGCGGGTTGGCTATTGCTTCAAATCCTATTATAATAATTGGATGACTTTGGGTGTTCCAGTAAGCAACACTTTGTTGCCTTCACTAGCCAACTTTATCTTTAAAAGAACTCCAGCACAGTGAAGAGAAAGGAACCTTAAATAATTCAACAAGAAAGCGATTGAACCCGCCAGGTATTTTGACTCAGTCTGTCAGAGGTGAAGGTCCAGAGCTCACAGATGGGCCTGGCATGGATTTCACTCACCAATGACGAGTGACCTTCCGCCAATAACGCCTGGCTCTGGACCAATGCATCATATACCCCAAGTTTAAGACCCCAGGAGAAACTCTAGGTCCTCGTCATTACAGACGCTTTAGGCCCAGAGGTCAAGGGCCCAGAGGTCAAGTGGTCAGGGAAAACTCCAGGTTCTATACATGGGTGATGGTCTTACCTACGGACGACGCCCTCCTGTGGTGGGTAGGACACTCCAGGGTACCCTGCTGGGTTCGACCGAACATGGCCGAGTAGACGGCGATCTGCATTCCCCGTTTACAGGTCAGCCTCATTCGCTCCTCCTCGCACGCCACCTTACTCTTATACTCATCTGGTTTAGAAGATGGGGTGAGAGAGACCTTAGTATTATTGTACACACACACACACACACACACACCCTTTTTGTCAGTCTCAGGCTTACTCTGAAGTTTGACTTTTATATTTTCCATGTGAGTGTGCTTTTGTGCATATTCCAGTGTGTGTTCTCCATACTTCTTTCCATTCATCCTTTTCCAAGCGCCCTTAGCCTTTTCTCAATCCTTCTGTACTACAACACTGAAATCTCCATCCCAACTTTCAACCCCTCTCCCCATCCATCTTTCCTCCCTCTTTCTCTCCTTCTCACAGTGGAGTGTATAATTCCAGGCAGACCCAGAATAACAGTGAAGTAATCCCACCACCCAGAATGTTGTAGTAACTAAAGGAGCGTGCCAAATGGCACCCTATTCCCTATGTAATGCAATATTTTACATACTAGCCCTATGAGCCCTGGTCAAAAGTAGTGCACTACTGTTTCTAGGGAATAGGGTACCATTTGGGACACAGACTTAAGTCCATTCATGTCATACCTGAGGCGTGGTATGGTCACTCACACTCACTCCACTGACCCCTCCCCTACCCTGACCATGAACCAATCAACAGCTCTTTTGTCCTGTCACTTAACCAATAACTTCTGGCGAAAGAGAAATGTCTCAGTGTTATCTAAGTGGGATTTCAGTGAGGCGTAACAAGAAGGTGCCACTTCCTCTGAAAGGGAGAGGGAGGGAGAAAGAGAGAGCTGGGTTTGCATTCAATACATATTAGTATTCTCAGTATTCTCTCCCTCTGTGTATGTATGTGTGTGTCTCTCTCTTTCTCTCTCTGTGTCCATAGTTTTGATATCGTGGCTAATGGAGGTACTTTGGGTATTGAGCTCTGTCACAGGCCACTGTCACTGGACTGTGTGTGGAATACCTGTGCATGGTTAAACATAGGCTTCTGCTTCCGTTTCTGCCCATTTAGTAGGAATGGGATTGAAACCGTATATATATTGTCACTGGGGTTTTCTGTGTGCAGGTCTCTCTGAGTGTGTCAGAGAGAAAGACAGTTGAAGGAGGAGTTTAAACTATAAAGAGACTTTGGGGAACTTACTAGGCCTGCAGTTGTACCACACAATGAGGTGTTTGCTGCTGCTGGGGCACGGGTCCATCCCAAAGAGACGACTGTTGACAAGGACCTTACAGCTCCTCCTGTCCTGGCACTCATCCAACATTTTCTAAAGAGAGAGAGAGAGGGGAAGAGGGAGAGAGAGCAATGAGCAAGCGTCGGTGAGATCGGCGGCACACAAACCTAAAACCACTTCAAAACACCCTAACGGCCCCTTGTCCTCCCTTGGGAACAGTAGAACGAAGAAGCAACACTCCAGTCACTTCCGTGTATCAGATTTCAGTCTTACACCTTTCCTTCTTTTTCATGTTTTGAGACAGCTGAGTAACATACCCCCAGAATGAACAGAGTGGTGAAAAGCAGCTTGTGACATCATACCCACAGAATGAACAGAGTGGTGAAAAGCAGCTTGTGACATCATACCCCCAGAATGAACAGAGTGGTGAAAAAACAGCTTGTGACATCATACCCCCAGAATGAACAGAGTGGTGAAAAAACAGCTTGTGACATCATACCCCCAGAATGAACAGAGTGGTGAAAAAACAGCTTGTGACATCATACCCCCAGAATGAACAGAGTGGTGAAAAAGCAGCTTGTGACATCATACCCCCAGAATGAACAGAGTGGTGAAAAGCAGCTTGTGACATCATACCCCCAGAATGAACAGAGTGGTGAAAAGCAGCTTGTGACATCATACCCCCAGAATGAACAGAGTGGTGAAAAACAGCTTGTGACATCATACCCCCAGAAGGAACAGAGTGGTGAAAAAACAGCTTGTGACATCATACCCCCAGAATGAACAGAGTGGTGAAAAACAGCTTGTGACATCATGTCTACCTGTTTTCATAGTGTTTTATCTCTGTTGAAATTGGGTTCACAAGGATTCAAACCAGCTGCTTTATTGTGGAAAAGTTAGAGGAACATTCTATAACGTCAAACAAAACACACACAGAACATGGTTACTATGTTCTCAGAATATCCCATTTGAATGTTCTAGACACGTTTCATGGGAACGTTGTAGGAACATTCATGTGTCCAGTTTTCTGAGGGTTCGGAGAATATTCCATCAACATCCCACTAAACACACACAGAACATAGTTGCCATGTTCTCGGAATTAAAAGTCAATTAAAAGTTTCATGGGAACGTTGGAAGGACATGCCTTCATGAATTACACATCAAGCCTCGTTACTGTTGCCGAGCCAATCAAGGCCCTGATTGGCGAACCACTGATCCATTAATAGCTCTTTGTCTGTTGGCAAGGTGAGGGACACTCACATACAACAAGAGGTGTGTAAGTGTTTTCATCTTACATATTTGACAAACTTTGACATACATGGTTACATTGTGCATGTTTGTTTATACAGTATTTACTGTCCTCACCTGGGATTTGAACGGTCCTCCCATCTTCCTGCTACTCCACCATGTCCGTGTCATCTATCGGTTAATCTGACTATTCTCGTCATGGTTATGATTTGATTGACTTACTTCAGCAATTTAAGGGCTTTCAGTATAGTTGTCTAATGTCGGTGGGGCATGTTTTAAAGCACTCCTGAATCTCTATGATAGATACACGTTTTTCTTGAGTGTACTTTTAACAGAGCTGAGATTTATTTGCATTCACCCTATTGTTTAAGGCCTTTCACCTATCAAGTTGTTTCAGATCTACACAAGGGCCTAGGGAGGAAGGGGTGGGGTTTATTCTGGGCAGGACAGAGCCAGACTGTACTGGCCCAATGAGCACATGTCCTAGAGATAATCCTTATTGGGACCGTGGTTAGGGAGTTCATCATTGCTGCTGGTGGCCTGGGTTTGAGATCCACTAGAGGAATTGCTATGCTCTCACATTCTTAGCAAAATACGTTAATGTAATTATTTGTCAACAGTTACAACATTTACATTACATTTAAGTCATTTAGCAGACGCTCTTATCCAGAGCGACTTACAAATCTGGCCCAATAAGCACATGCCCTAAAAAATATCTCTTATCGGGACAGTGGTTAGGGCGTACGTCATTGTTGCTGGTGGCCTGGCTTCGAAACCCGCCCGGGGAGTCACCCTACTCTCACATTCTCAGCAATCGAATATCATTACAACACACCTACCTGCTCTAATTCAAATGCGTTTCTCAATGACCCATTTGTTCTAAGTGGGATGGATTTCAAAAAGTTGATTGAGTTCTCTTTGGGTTGCTCAGCTATATAGAACTAATAAATACTAATCATTTATGAGGTAGTGGAAATGTGGTCATAATTTGTGCTCAAGGGGAAATCCTACAGATTCCTATATTTCAATGAGAAACTCATTTGAATTAGAGCAGGTAGGTGTGTTGTAATGATATTCGATTGCTGAGAATGTGAGAGTAGGGTGACCCCCCGGGCGGGTTTCGAAGCCAGGCCACCAGCAACAATGACGTACGCCCTAACCACTGTCCCGATAAGAGATATTTTTTAGGGCATGTGCTTATTGGGCCAGAATAGCTAGGCCCTGTCCAGAAAAACCCTAACCTCTCCTCCCTAGGAACATACTGAAACAAGTTGATAGGTGTAAGCAATAGGTTGGATGCAGTTTGAATTCAATCTCAGCTCTGTTAAAAGTACACTCAAGAAAACTATTTTATTGATCATAGTGATTCAGGAGTGCTTTAAAAGCAGGTTAACACACCTCACCAACATCAGACTACTATACTGAAAGCCCAATGATGAGAATAGTCAGATTAAGCGATACCTGACATGAACATGTTGGTGTGGCGGGAAGATCTGAGTATTGTGAACCAAGAGGTTGTGAGTTCAAATCCCAGGTGAGGACATGTTGAATAATAATTACTGTATAAATGAACGTGTCAAATATGTAAGTAAAAAACACTATGTTAAAGCACTGTGTGTGATGGTGTCCCTAACCTTGCCTGCAGACATAGAGCTATGATTGGATGAGTGGTTCACCAATCAGGGCCTTGATTAGCTTGACAACAGCAGCAAGGTGTGATGTGTAATGACATTTTCTTTCCTGTGTTTGAGCATTTGTCTACACTTTGTGTAGCCGTTAGCGACGATGCTAATGTAATGACAACTAGGCTTGGGCAGTATACCGTACATACTGGGGTATTTGGAAATAGCCACAGGATTTGTTTTTCAAAACCATCACTACCGTTGAGGCTATTTGACGTTTTTCAATACATCTTAATATTTGTAGCTACTTATTAAGCAAATACCTGTAGTCAACTTGTGCAATACAACAGGAGATAAAGCAGATTGCGTTCTTCATTTCACATTATGAAGCTTATTTCCCCAGAACAGCAGACCTAAGTCACGTGTTTGTAAACAGCACAACGTGAGAAAGCAGGAGCAGGTGAGTCCAGATGTGTATTGACTGGGGATGCATTTTATATTGAAAGGCAATAGTGTTTTTTTGTTTCAATCGAGTGATCAGGGACTTGCAACTATAGTTTTCCTTCCCAGAAGGAACATATTCAGCAGAAAATAAAGTTAATCTTACATTTTACCGGAGAAAAATAGTCTGGCCTAGAAATGTACCTGGGAAAAGTAGTCTGGCCTAGAGATGTACCTGGGAAAAGTAGTCTGGCCTAGAGATGTACCTGTGAAAAGTAGTCTGGCCTAGAGATGTACCTGGGAAAAGTAGTCTGGCCTAGAGATGTACCTGAAATGTACCTGAAAAGTAGTCTGGCCTAGAAATGTACCTGGGAAAAATAGTCTGGCCTAGAAATGTACCTGGGAAAAGTAGTCTGGCCTAGAGATGTACCTGGGAAAAGTAGTCTGGCCTAGAGATGTACCTGTGAAAAGTAGTCTGGCCTAGAGATGTACCTGTGAAAAGTAGTCTGGCCTAGAGATGTACCTGGGAAAAGTAGTCTGGCCTAGAGATGTACCTGGGAAAAGTAGTCTGGCCTAGAGATGTACCTGGGAAAAGTAGTCTGGCCTAGAGATGTACCTGGGAAAAGTAGTCTGGCCTAGAGATGTACCTGGGAGAAGTAGTCTGGCCTAGAAATGTACCTGTGAAAAGTAGTCTGGCCTAGAGATGTACCTGGGAAAAGTAGTCTGGCCTAGAGATGTACCTGGGAAAAGTAGTCTGGCCTAGAGATGTACCTGGGAAAAGTAGTCTGGCCTAGAGATGTACCTGGGAAAAGTAGTCTGGCCTAGAGATGTACCTGGGAAAAGTAGTCTGGCCTAGAGATGTACCTGGGAAAAGTAGTCTGGCCTAGAGATGTACCTGGGAAAAGTAGTCTGGCCTAGAGATGTACCTGGGAGAAGTAGTCTGGCCTAGAGATGTACCTGGGAAAAGTAGTCTGGCCTAGAGATGTACCTGGGAAAAGTAGTCTGGCCTAGAGTACCTGGGATGTACCTGGATGTAAAAGTAGTCTGGCCTAGAGATGTACCTGGGAAAAGTAGTCTGGCCTAGAGATGTACCTGGGAAAAGTAGTCTGGCCTAGAGATGTACCTGGGAAAAGTAGTCTGGCCTAGAGATGTACCTGGGAGAAGTAGTCTGGCCTAGAGATGTACCTGGGAAAAGTAGTCTGGCCTAGAGATGTACCTGGGAAAAGTAGTCTGGCCTAGAGATGTACCTGGGAAAAGTAGTCTGGCCTAGAGATGTACCTGGGAAAAGTAGTCTGGCCTAGAGATGTACCTGGGAAAAGTAGTCTGGCCTAGAGATGTACCTGGGAAAAGTAGTCTGGCCTAGAGATGTACCTGGGAGAGGTAGTATGGCCTAGAGATGTACCTGGGAAAAGTAGTCTGGCCTAGAGATGTACCTGGGAAAAGTAGTCTGGCCTAGAGATGTACCTGTGAAAAGTAGTCTGGCCTAGAGATGTAGATGTACCTGTGAAAAGTAGTCTGGCCTAGAGATGTACCTGGGAAAAGTAGTCTGGCCTAGAGATGTACCTGGGAAAAGTAGTCTGGCCTAGAGATGTACCTGGGAAAAGTAGTCTGGCCTAGAGATGTACCTGGGAAAAGTAGTCTGGCCTAGAGATGTACCTGGGAGAAGTAGTCTGGCCTAGAGATGTACCTGGGAGAAGTAGTCTGGCCTAGAGATGTACCTGGGAGAAGTAGTCTGGCCTAGAGATGTACCTGGGAGAAGTAGTCTGGCCTAGGGATGTACCTGGGAGAAGTAGTCTGGCCTAGAGATGTACCTGTGAAAAGTAGTCTGGCCTAGAGATGTACCTGGGAGAAGTAGTCTGGCCTAGAGATGTACCTGTGAAAAGTAGTCTGGCCTAGAGATGTACCTGTGAAAAGTAGTCTGGCCTAGAGATGTACCTGGGAGAAGTAGTCTGGCCTAGAGATGTACCTGTGAAAAGTAGTCTGGCCTAGAGATGTACCTGTGAAAAGTAGTCTGGCCTAGAGATGTACCTGGGAAAAGTAGTCTGGCCTAGAGATGTACCTGGGAGAAGTAGTCTGGCCTAGAGATGTACCTGTGAAAAGTAGTCTGGCCTAGAGATGTACCTGGGAGAAGTAGTCTGGCCTAGAGATGTACCTGTGAAAAGTAGTCTGGCCTAGAGATGTACCTGTGAAAAGTAGTCTGGCCTAGAGATGTACCTGTGAAAAGTAGTCTGGCCTAGAGATTTACCTGGGAAAAGTAGTCTGGCCTAGAGATGTACCTGGGAAAAGTAGTCTGGCCTAGAGATGTACCTGGGAGAAGTAGTCTGGCCTAGAGATGTACCTGGGAGAAGTAGTCTGGCCTAGAGATGTACCTGGGAGAAGTAGTCTGGCCTAGAGATGTACCTGTGAAAAGTAGTCTGGCCTAGAGATGTACCTGTGAAAAGTAGTCTGGCCTAGAGATGTACCTGGGAGAAGTAGTCTGGCCTAGAGATGTACCTGTGAAAAGTAGTACCTGGGAAAAGTAGTCTGGCCTAGAGATGTACCTGGGAGAAGTAGTCTGGCCTAGAGATGTACCTGTGAAAAGTAGTCTGGCCTAGAGATGTACCTGTGAAAAGTAGTCTGGCCTAGAGATGTACCTGTGAAAAGTAGTCTGGCCTAGAGATGTACCTGTGAAAAGTAGTCTGGCCTAGAGATGTACCTGTGAAAAGTAGTCTGGCCTAGAGATGTACCTGTGAAAAGTAGTCTGGCCTAGAGATGTACCTGTGAAAAGTAGTCTGGCCTAGAGATGTACCTGTGAAAAGTAGTCTGGCCTAGAGATGTACCTGTGAAAAGTAGTCTGGCCTAGAGATGTACCTGGGAGAAGTAGTCTGGCCTAGAGATGTACCTGGGAGAAGTAGTCTGGCCTAGGGATGTACCTGGGAAAAGTAGTCTGGCCTAGAGATGTACCTGGGAAAAGTAGTCTGGCCTAGAGATGTACCTGGGAGAAGTAGTCTGGCCTAGAGATGTACCTGTGAAAAGTAGTCTGGCCTAGAGATGTACCTGTGAAAAGTAGTCTGGCCTAGAGATGTACCTGGGAGAAGTAGTCTGGCCTAGAGATGTACCTGTGAAAAGTAGTCTGGCCTAGAGATGTACCTGTGAAAAGTAGTCTGGCCTAGAGATGTACCTGGGAAAAGTAGTCTGGCCTAGAGATGTACCTGGGAGAAGTAGTCTGGCCTAGAGATGTACCTGTGAAAAGTAGTCTGGCCTAGAGATGTACCTGGGAGAAGTAGTCTGGCCTAGAGATGTACCTGTGAAAAGTAGTCTGGCCTAGAGATGTACCTGTGAAAAGTAGTCTGGCCTAGAGATGTACCTGTGAAAAGTAGTCTGGCCTAGAGATTTACCTGGGAAAAGTAGTCTGGCCTAGAGATGTACCTGGGAAAAGTAGTCTGGCCTAGAGATGTACCTGGGAGAAGTAGTCTGGCCTAGAGATGTACCTGGGAGAAGTAGTCTGGCCTAGAGATGTACCTGTGAAAAGTAGTCTGGCCTAGAGATGTACCTGTGAAAAGTAGTCTGGCCTAGAGATGTACCTGGGAGAAGTAGTCTGGCCTAGAGATGTACCTGTGAAAAGTAGTACCTGGGAAAAGTAGTCTGGCCTAGAGATGTACCTGGGAGAAGTAGTCTGGCCTAGAGATGTACCTGTGAAAAGTAGTCTGGCCTAGAGATGTACCTGTGAAAAGTAGTCTGGCCTAGAGATGTACCTGTGAAAAGTAGTCTGGCCTAGAGATGTACCTGTGAAAAGTAGTCTGGCCTAGAGATGTACCTGTGAAAAGTAGTCTGGCCTAGAGATGTACCTGTGAAAAGTAGTCTGGCCTAGAGATGTACCTGTGAAAAGTAGTCTGGCCTAGAGATGTACCTGGGAGAAGTAGTCTGGCCTAGAGATGTACCTGTGAAAAGTAGTACCTGGGAAAAGTAGTCTGGCCTAGAGATGTACCTGGGAGAAGTAGTCTGGCCTAGAGATGTACCTGTGAAAAGTAGTCTGGCCTAGAGATGTACCTGTGAAAAGTAGTCTGGCCTAGAGATGTACCTGTGAAAAGTAGTCTGGCCTAGAGATGTACCTGTGAAAAGTAGTCTGGCCTAGAGATGTACCTGTGAAAAGTAGTCTGGCCTAGAGATGTACCTGTGAAAAGTAGTCTGGCCTAGAGATGTACCTGTGAAAAGTAGTCTGGCCTAGAGATGTACCTGTGAAAAGTAGTACCTGTGAAAAGTAGTCTGGCCTAGAGATGTACCTGGGAGAAGTAGTCTGGCCTAGAGATGTACCTGGGAGAAGTAGTCTGGCCTAGAGATGTACCTGTGAAAAGTAGTCTGGCCTAGAGATGTACCTGTGAAAAGTAGTCTGGCCTAGAGATGTACCTGGGAGAAGTAGTCTGGCCTAGAGATGTACCTGTGATAAGTAGTACCTGGGAAAAGTAGTCTGGCCTAGAGATGTACCTGTGAAAAGTAGTCTGGCCTAGAGATGTACCTGGGAAAAGTAGTCTGGCCTAGAGATGTACCTGGGAGAAGTAGTCTGGCCTAGAGATGTACCTGTGAAAAGTAGTCTGGCCTAGAGATGTACCTGTGAAAAGTAGTCTGGCCTAGAGATGTACCTGGGAGAAGTAGTCTGGCCTAGAGATGTACCTGTGAAAAGTAGTCTGGCCTAGAGATGTACCTGTGAAAAGTAGTCTGGCCTAGAGATGTACCTGGGAAAAGTAGTCTGGCCTAGAGATGTACCTGGGAAAAGTAGTCTGGCCTAGAGATGTACCTGGGAAAAGTAGTCTGGCCTAGAGATGTACCTGTGAAAAGTAGTCTGGCCTAGAGATGTACCTGGGAGAAGTAGTCTGGCCTAGAGATGTACCTGGGAGAAGTAGTCTGGCCTAGAGATGTACCTGTGAAAAGTAGTCTGGCCTAGAGATGTACCTGTGAAAAGTAGTCTGGCCTAGAGATGTACCTGGGAGAAGTAGTCTGGCCTAGAGATGTACCTGTGAAAAGTAGTACCTGGGAAAAGTAGTCTGGCCTAGAGATGTACCTGGGAGAAGTAGTCTGGCCTAGAGATGTACCTGTGAAAAGTAGTCTGGCCTAGAGATGTACCTGTGAAAAGTAGTCTGGCCTAGAGATGTACCTGTGAAAAGTAGTCTGGCCTAGAGATGTACCTGTGAAAAGTAGTCTGGCCTAGAGATGTACCTGTGAAAAGTAGTCTGGCCTAGAGATGTACCTGGGAGAAGTAGTCTGGCCTAGAGATGTACCTGTGAAAAGTAGTACCTGGGAGAAGTAGTCTGGCCTAGAGATGTACCTGTGAAAAGTAGTCTGGCCTAGAGATGTACCTGTGAAAAGTAGTCTGGCCTAGAGATGTACCTGTGAAAAGTAGTCTGGCCTAGAGATGTACCTGTGAAAAGTAGTACCTGTGAAAAGTAGTCTGGCCTAGAGATGTACCTGGTAGAAGTAGTCTGGCCTAGAGATGTACCTGGGAGAAGTAGTCTGGCCTAGAGATGTACCTGTGAAAAGTAGTCTGGCCTAGAGATGTACCTGTGAAAAGTAGTCTGGCCTAGAGATGTACCTGGGAGAAGTTGTCTGGCCTAGAGATGTACCTGTGAAAAGTAGTACCTGGGAAAAGTAGTCTGGCCTAGAGATGTACCTGGGAGAAGTAGTCTGGCCTAGAGATGTACCTGTGAAAAGTAGTCTGGCCTAGAGATGTACCTGTGAAAAGTAGTCTGGCCTAGAGATGTACCTGGGAAAAGTAGTCTGGCCTAGAGATGTACCTGTGAAAAGTAGTCTGGCCTAGAGATGTACCTGTGAAAAGTAGTCTGGCCTAGAGATGTACCTGTGAAAAGTAGTCTGGCCTAGAGATGTACCTGTGAAAAGTAGTCTGGCCTAGAGATGTACCTGTGAAAAGTAGTCTGGCCTAGAGATGTACCTGTGAAAAGTAGCTATACATCAGTCAGAGAGCTGTCTGTTGATAGAATATCCATTTGTGAATTCTCATCTAGTGGAAAAGTGCAACTGAAGCAGAAAATGTGTCTGATGCCAAGCAGAAATTTTAGACCAGCATTTACACAAACACAGAAAGATATTTCTTATGCCGTTTATCTTTTTTCCTGCGTGAAAAACACAGCATTCTGCATTAACGTGACCCCTAAGTTTAACTTGCTAGCAAATATTTTTGACAAATCAACATTTACTTTATTAGATCAAGCATTTTTCTTAAATTCAATTGTTTGCTAATAAGTGGCTGAAGTAATAAGGTGATCATATTGTGTAAGCTTTCTGCCGTGTTTGAGAAGTCAAAGTCCTTTGGATGAGTTATCTGTAGGATATCTTGATTTCCTTGCGTTTTTTTTTTTCTACTCTCCGTTCTCAGTCCATCTGTTCCTCTCCCATCTTCTCCGAGCAGAGCAGGAAGACTCCACACAGACACACCATGCACACATGCTGCTCCAGAGCCAGGACTGTTCTTCCTTCAGACAAGCACGCATCCAAATGTTGTTCATTTGCACAATGTCTCTTGTTCACATTTGCTTGTAAATATCCAAACTCCCCCAAAATGACATTCGGTAGCTATGTATACATTGATGAGCTGGATTGTCTGTCTTTACAATTATTTTATTTTCGTTTGTGTTCATTGACATATTTACCTAACAGGCTCCACAGAAACTTGCTATTAATTGCATTCTGGTAATAGATGCCCAATGGACTTCTTTTTTTTGACATCCCCTTGTGTACTAAATCGGTAATACCGTTAATCCCAAGATAAGAAAAGGACGGTATGACGATATGAAAATCTGGATATTGCCCAACCCTAATGACAACAGTATTCTGGTAGATGGAAAGGCTTTCTCAAAAATCTTCTCAATTAAATGCTTACTACAAAGTAGCCTATGCTTACCTGCAGTTGCGATGCGTCTACCTCTCTCAAAGAGTGCAATGTGTGAAGTCAGAACATCTGCTGTCTCAGCCACTGCCTGTCACCAAGAGAGTACCCCAAGGCTCGATCCTAGGTCCCATGCTCTTTTCACTTTCCATCAACAACAGAGCTCAGCTGAGTCTTATACTCAGCTGGCTCCTCCCCAGATTTCGTGTTCTGAACACCTCTACAAAAGGTCATGTGGCCCCCGCCTCCTCCACCGTTGTGCCTACTACCTCTGAGGGTTTAGAGTTTGAGGTAATAACCTCATACAAGTACCGGAAGTATGGCTTGATGGTACACTGTCCTTTTCTCAGCACATTTCAAAGCTGCAGGCTAAGGTTAAATCTAGATTTGGTATCATAATTGCTCCTCTTTCACCCCAGCTGCCAAACTAACCCTGATTCATATGACCATCCTACCCATGCTAGATTACAGAGGTGTAATTTATAAATCGGCAGGTAAAGGTGCTCTCGAGCGGCTAGATGGTATTTACCATTCGGCCATCAGATTTGCCACCAATGCTCCTTATAGGACACATCACTGCACTCTATACTCCTGTTTAAACTGTCCATCTCTGTATACCTGGCGCAAGACCCACTGGTTGATGCTTATTTATAAATCCCTCTCAGGCCTCACTCCCCCCTATCTGAGATATCTACTGCAGCCTTCATCCTCCACATACAACACCCGTTCTGCCAGTCACATTCTGTTAAAGGTCCCCAAAGAACACACATCCCTGGGTCACTCCTCTTTTCAGGTCCAGCGACTGGAACGAGCTGCAACAAACATTCAAACTGGACAGTTTTATCTCAAGCTCTTCATTCAAAGACTCAATCATGGACTCACTTACCGACACTTGTGGCTGCTTCACGTGATGTATTGTTGATTCTACCTTCTTGCCCTTTGTGCTGTTGTCGGTACCAAACAATGTTTGTACCATGTTTGTGCTGCTACCATGTTGTGCTGCTGCCATCTTGTGTTGCTCCCATGTTGTAGTCATGTTGTGTTGCTACCATTCTGTGTTATAATGTGTTGCGCCATGTTGTGTTGTTGTCTTAGGTCTCTGTTTATGAAGTGTTGTGCTGTCTCTCTTGTCGGGATGTGTGTTTTGTCCTACATAAATGTATTTGTTTTTTATTCTAGCCCCTGAGCCTGCACGAGGCATTTTGACTCTTGGTAAGCCGTCATTGTAAATAATCATTTGTGCTTAATTGACTTGCCTAGTTAAATATAGTTTAAATTAAAAAAAAAAAAAAATGTGGGGCAGGTGGGGTACACCAATATCCAGGAGATTTGCATGCAATTCTGTTATTTCATGTCACAGTAATTGCAAGGACGCGACGCAGGAGATGAGCAGCAGGTACAGGGAGGGAAGGTTTAACCTCTTACACTTATGGTGGCGCGATTTCATTTTTGGAAGAAAAACGTTCCCGTTTTAAACAAGATATTTTGTCACAAAAAGATGCTCGACTATGCATATAATTGCTACTGTTCGAAAGAAAACACTCTGACGTGTCCAGAAATACAAATATCTTCTCTGTGCGTGCCCTTTAACGTGAGCTTCAGGCAAAACCAAGATGACTTGGCATCCAGGAAATGACAAGGATTTTTGAGGCTCTGTCTTTCATGATCTCCTTATATGGCTGTGAACGCAAGAGGAATGAGTCTGCCTTTCTGTCGTTTCCCCAAGGTGTCTGCAGCATTGTGACGTATTTGTAGGCAGATCGTTGGAAGATTGACCATAAGAGACCACATTTACCACGTGTCCGCCCGGTGTCCTGCGCCGAAATTGGTGCGCAAAAGTCACCTGCCAGTATTTTTCCATGGGGCACAGAGAGAGAAGCAAGCTTCCACGAACTGCATGTCAATGAAGAGATATGTGAAAAAACACCTTGAGGATTGATTCCAAACAACGTTTGCCATGTTTCGGTCGATATTATGTAGTTAATCTGGAAAAAGTTTCACGTTGTAGGTGACTGCATTTTCGGTTGTTTCGGTAGCCAGGCGCAATGTAGAAAACGGAACGATTTCTCCTACACACAGACGCTTTCAGGAAACACTGCGCATTTGGTATGTGGCTGGGAGTCTCCTCATTGAAAACATCAGAAGCTCTTCAAAGGTAAATGATTTTATTTATTTGGTTATCTGGCTTTTGTGAAATGTTGCGTGCTACATGCTACACAAAATGCTATGCTAGCTTTGCATACTCTTACACAAATTAGTCAATTTCTATGGTTCAAAAGCATATTTTGAAAATCTGAGATGACAGTGTTGTTAAGAAAAGGCTAAGCTTGAGAGCAAACGCATTATTTTAATTTTATTTGCGATTTTCAGAAATCGTTAACGTTATGTTATGCTAATGAGCCTGAGGCTTAGTCACAATCCCGGATCCGGGATGGGGAGTTTCAAGAGGTTAATATCTGACTGACATGAAACGGAAAAGCGTCTGGACAGGAATATATAACACGGAACAATGGGAACAGAGAACAACCAAAGAACAGACTGATATACAGGGGTAATCAACAAAGTGAAGGAGTCCAGGTGAGTGTAATACACAGTATCATCTCAGTTAGCAAACAATTTTATTTTATTTAAAAAAAATACTGCTTGATCTAATAAAGCAAAAGTTGATTTGCAAAAAATATTTAGTAAGATTAAAGTTCTGGCCTAGAACCCCCCCAAAAAAACTGTTACTAATTTTAAGCCCAAAAGCTAATTCTGTCCCATGGTTAACTCTTGATACTCCCCATCCCGGATCCGGGATCGTGAATAAAGCCTCAGGCTCATTAGCATAACGCAACGTTAACGATTTCTGAAAATCGCAAATAAAATGAAAATAATGCGCCTGCTCTCAAGCTTAGTCTTTTCTTAACAACACTGTCATCTCAGATTTTCAAAATATGCTTTTGAACCATAGTAATTCACTAATTTGTGTAAGAGTATGCAAAGCTAGTTTAGCATTTTGAGTAGCATTTAGCACGCAACATTTTCACAAAAACCAGATAACCAAATAAATAAAATCATTTACCTTTGAAGAGCTTCGGATGTTTTCAATGAGGAGACTCTCAGTTACATAGCAAATGTTCAGTTTTTCCTGAAAGAATCTTTGTGTAGGAGAAATCGCTCCGTTTTGTACATCACATTTGGCTACCGAAACGAACCGAAAATTCAGTCACCAAAACGTCAAACTTTTTCCGAATTAACTCCATAATATCGACCGAAACATGGCAAACGTTGTTTGGAATCAATCCTCAAGGTGTTTTTTCATATATCTCTTCATTGATATATCGTTCGTGGAAGCCTGCTTTCTTCTCTGAATTCCATGGAAAAATACTTGCAGCTGAGGTTTGCGCACCAATTTCGGCGCAGGACACCGGGCGGACACCTGGTAAATGTGGTTTCTTATGGTCAATCTTCCAATGATATGCCTACAAATACGTCACAATGCTGCAGACACCTTGGGGAAACGACAGAAAGGGCAGGCTCATTCCTCTCACATTCACAGCCATATAAGGAGACAATGGAAAACGGAGCCTCAAAAATCCTGCTGATTTCCTGGATGCCGTTTCATCTTGGTTTTGCCTGTAGCTCACGTTCTAGGGCACGCACAGAGAATATCTTTGCAGTTCTGGAAACGTCAGAGTGTTTTCTTTCCAAAGCTATCAATTATATGCATAGTCAAGCATCTTTTTGTGACAAAATATCTTGTTTAAAACGGGAACGTTTTTCATCCAAAAATGAAATAGCGCCCCCAGAGTTTCAAGAGGTTAACAACTCCTCGATTAATACCTATTGTAGGTTAGTCGAACAAGAAGCCATGTCTGTATATAGGAGACAAACAACACATATTTAGAACAACCTCACCAGGACAGAAGAACAGGCACTCAGTGAACTAATGAAGACTCCTCTTTGGTTATCAAACCTGCAGGGGGTTAGTGTGGTCGTTTTAGACTATGAAAAATACAATGAGGAGATTCAGAGAAAACTCAGTAATTAATGTTTCTATGGAAAACTGAGTGTTGATCCCACACAGGTGTTCTAAATGAATATTAGCTCAAATCTGGAGCAAGCCCTAATTAAGCAAGCTTATCTCAAAACCCAAATATGAATATACATCTGTATACATCTGGCCCTTCTTTGGACACTGTGGCCTCCAACTACTCCTAAATGCTAGTACAAATAAATGCATCCTCTTCAACCAATCGCTGCCCACACCCGCACGACTTGCATCATTACTCTGGATGGTTCTGACTTAGAATTTGTGGACTATAAATACCTAGGTGTCTGGCTAGACTGTAAACTCTCCTTCCAGACTCACATTAAGCATCTCCAATCCAAAATTAAATCTAGAATCGGCTTCCTATTTTGCAACTAAGCCTCCTTCACTCATGCTGCCAAACACACCCTAGTAAAACTGACTATCCTACCGATCCTTGATTTCGGCGATGTCATTTACAAAATAGCCTCGAACACTCAGTAAATTGGATGCAGTCTAGTGCCATCCGTTTTATCACCAAAGCCCCATATCCTACCCACCACCTGTATGCTCTCGTTGGCTGGTCCTCGCTCCATATTCGTTGCCAAACCCACCGGCTCCAGGTCATCTATAAGTCTTCGCTAGGTAAAGCTCTGCCTTATCTCAGCTCAATGGTCACCATGGCAACACTAACACGAGCTCCAGCAGGTATATTTTACTGGTCATCCCCAAAGCCATTACCTGCTTTGGCCGCCTTTCCTTCTAATTGTCTGCTGCCAATGCTGTACACAGGCCATCTGTAAGTAGCCCATCGAACAAACTACCTACCTCATCCCCATATTTGTTTTTCTGCTCTTTTTCACACCAGTGTTCCTACTTGCACATCCTCATCTGCACATATATCACTCCAGTGTAAATTGATAAATTGTAATTACTTCGCCACTATTGGCCTATTTATTGCCTTACCTCCTTCATTTGCACACACTGTATACAGATTTTCTATTGTTATTGACTGTACGTTTGTTTATGTGGAACTCCGTTGTTTGTGTCAAACTGCTTTGCTTTATCTTGGCCAGGTCGCAGTTGTAAATGAGACCTTGTTCTCAACTGGCCTACCTGGTTAAATAAAGGTGAAAAAACCAACAACAAAATACATTGTCATTCCCATGTGTCATAGGTCCATGCCTGTATATGTTGCCTAAATTACACAAACTTAAAATACAAGAAGGCAATTATCCAGGCAGACCAGTAGTCACATGAACATGTTCACTGCTAGAGCCATTGTCAGACTTTGTAGACTCCTTCATAAAATCTCATGTGCAATCATTGCCATCATATGTGAAAGAATTTATAACCAAGATCTCACCAATAACGGATTAATAGAATTCTGCTCACATTAGATGTCGAGAGTCTGTACTCCAGCATTCCCCACACGGTGGGTCTGGCAAGCAACCCAGCTCACTGCCTACGAGACTACCGACCAACACACTTCATTCTAGAGCAGAATATGCTTTGATGATTTTGATGATGAACACTACCTCCAAACGAATGGAACATCGATGGGCTCCACATTCACTCCAAGTTATGCTAACCTTTATGTGGGTCTCAGATTTTTTTAACAATGAAAATGAAAATGCATTATTGAATAGGATCCTGAAGCGGTATCGATATAGACCATTTTTGTGTTATTGGTGAGGAACGGGAGAAGACTTTATGACATTACACACCTGAGCCATTAAAAAGAGGACTTCCAAGAAGGCAGTTTTTCAGACTGTGCCGTATACTGTATGCCACTCCACAGAGGACTATCTAGAAAAAGCAGCAGAGACGCACAATAGCTTTCTAACATGAGGCTCTTAAAGGGGAATGTCACCTCGTTTTTTGTCTTGCTCCTCCAGAAATGCTGGCGGCCATGACAGGAGCGGCCATGACAGGAGCCAAATGCGAGTTGGCTTGGGGGTGTGGATCGAAGTGGGTGTTTCTTGGGTGTCACCTTTGCACATTTTGCTACAAGGCTTTGGGAAAATCACCCACAAATGTCAATACCAGCAGATGACCATTATTTCATGACCTTTGTTACTGTTCTAGAGAAGTAAGTGTGTATGGAGGGACGGGCAGTTACCTGTAGTGCTGTGGAAATGTAGCAATGCAAGTCATCCTCCAGTGGGAGTGTCCCTAAAAGGGTGGGTCTGTGGTAGGACGGGCCCTGCTGGGGGTGGAAGGGGCCACTCCTGCCATAGAAAGCCGATTGGATAGCGATGGTGGTGCGGGGCGGGCAGTGGACCGACAGGAAGTCACCGTCGCCCGCCTGCTCGGTGTAGTTTCTCAACACGTTGGACAGGTAACCTAGGAGATGAGAAAAACACCATGGTTACCGACGGTTACCAGGAAAACAGCAGCACACCTACATCTATCTACAGATAATGGTGCCGGAGGGGATGGCTGCCGTTTTAGGGGCTCCTTACCAACTGTGCTATTTATTTGTTTTCACATTGTTTGTAATGTATTTGTACATAATGTTGCTGCTGCCGTCTCTTATGACCAAAAAGAGCTGCTGGACATCAAAAAAGCGATTACTCAACTCAAACTGGACAAAGATTTTTTTCTTTAATGAATCTGACATGAAGAATATACTGCTTCCCTGAGACCAGGCCCAAATCACCGTCATTCACGTAAAGACAGAAATACAGGAGGCAGGGATGGAGGTGCCTTGTGAGAATTCGTCAGCGGGTGGGTAACCCGTCTCTACCATCGGTTCTATTGGCCAACATACAATCATTGGAGAATAAACTGGATGATCTCCGTTCAGGACTATCCCACCAACGTTTTTTTTTAAATATCTTGTGTTTCACCGAGTTGTGGCTGAACGACGACACAGATAATAAAAGCTGGCTGGGGTTTCCATCAGCAGGACAGAACAGCTACATCTGGTAATATGAGGGGTGGATGTGTGTCTATTTGTCAATAACAGCTGGTGCACGATGTTTAATATTAAAGAAGTCTCAAGGTATTGCTCGCCTGAGGTAGAGTACCTCATGATAAGCTGTAGATCACACTGTCTACCAAGAGAGTACTCATCTATATTATTCGTAGCTATATTATTACCACCACAAACCGATGCTGGCACTAAGACCGCACCCAACGAGCTGTATATGGCCATAAGCAAACAAGAAAATGCTCGTCAAGAAGTGGCTCTCCTAGTGGCCGGGAACTTTAATGCAGGCAAAGTTAAATCCGTTTTACCTCATTTTTACCACTATGTAACATGTGCCTTCAGAGGAGAAAAAATTCCTGCTAACAAGCAAAAATTTAAGCAGGAAGTACCAGGGACTCGCTCATTACTGAAATGACGCATGTGGATGCTACGCTACAGGACTGTTTTGCTAGCACAGACTGGAATATGTTCCGGGACTCATCCAACAGCATTGAGAAGTATACCACCTCAGTCACCAGCTTCATCAATAAGTGAATCGACGACATTCTCCCCACAAAGACCATGCGTACATATCCCAACCAGAAGCCATGGCATGCAACATGCGCATCGAGCTAAAGGCTAGAGCTGCCGCTTTCAAGGAGCGGGAAACTAATCTGGACACATAAGAAATTCCGCTATGCCCTCAGATGAACCACCAAATCAGGCAAATTGTTAATACAGGAGTAAGATTGAATGCTACTACTTTGACAGCTTTGGCACTCGTCGTGTATGGCAGGGCTTGCAAACTATTAAGGACTACAAAGGAAAACACAGCCGCATGCTGTCCAGTGAGCTAAATGCATTTTATGCAGGATGCACCTGAGCTCAATTTCAAGTCTCATAGCAAAGGGTCTGAATACCTATGTAAATAATGTATTTATTTGTAGTGTTCTTATATAAATTTGCAAACCTATTTTCACTTTGTCATTATGGGGTAGTGTGTGTAGACTGCTGAGCAAAATGTTATATTTAATAGATTTTAAAATAAGGCTGTAACGTAGCAAAATGTGGAAAAAGTCAGGGGTCTGTATACTTTCCGAAGGCACTGTAGGTCCTGGATGGCAGGAAGCTTTGCCCCAGTGATGTACTGGGCCGTACGCACTACCCTCTGTAGTGCCTTATGGTCGGATGCCGAGGAGTTGCCATACCAGGCGGTGATGAAACCGTTCAGTATGCTCTCGGTGGTGCAGCTATAGAATCTTTTGAGGATCTGGGGACCCATGCCAAGTCTCCTGAGGGGGAAAGGTTTTGTCGTGTTCTCTTCATGACTGTCTTGATGTGTTTGGGCCATGATAGTTTGTTGGTGATATGAGGACCAAGGAACTCTCGACCCGCTCCACTACAGCCCCGCTGATGTTAATGGGTCTAGGGTTTCTGGGATGATGGTGTTAATGTGAGTCATGACCAGCCTTTCAAACCACTTAATGGCTGCCAACGTAAGTGCTACGGCTCGGTAGTCATTTAGACAGGTTACCTTCGCTTTCTTGGGCACAGGGACTATGGTGCTCTGCTTGAAACATGTAGGTATTACAGGTTGAAAATGTCAGTGAAGTCACTTGCCAGTCGATCCACACATTCTCCGAGTACACGTCCTGGTAATCCGTCTGGCCCTGCGGTCTTGTGAATGTTGACCTGTTTAAAGGTCTTGCTCACATTGGCTACAGAGAGCGTGATCACACAGTCGTCCGGAACAGCTGGTGCTCTCTTGCATGCATTTAACTTACACTGTGTACAAAACATTCAAATCAACTTCGTAATATTGTGTTATTGTCACGCCTGCTCCCACTTCCCAGGGTGCTTCCCAGGGCGCTCGAGGGTGCCAGGCTGCCCATCATTACGCACACGTCACCATCACTACGTGCATCTGCACAATTTGACTCACCTGGACTCAATTGCTTTGTTGATTGCCCCTCCATATCTGTCTGCTCCTCAGTTTGATCCCCGTGTCAGCATTGATGTCGTTACATTTTCCCCTGTCCAGATGCTGTCCTTGTTTGTTTCTTGTCTATTATCCATTAAATGTTTACTCCCTGTACTTGCTTCTCGTCTCCCAGCGTCGGTCCTTACAGTTACACCGCCTATTTCCGTCAGAACATCCTCAATTTGTTGGGGCTGGGACTCTACAAGCTGTTGAAAGCGTTCCACAGGGATGCTGGCCCATGTTGACTCCAATGCTTCCCACAGTTGTGTCAAATTGGCTGGATGTCCTTTGGGTGGTGGACCATTCTTGATACACACGGGAAACTGTTGAGTGTGAAGAACCCAGCAGCGTGGCAGTTCTTGACACACTCAAACCAGCGCACCTGGCACCTTCTACCATACCCAGTTCAAAGGCACTTAAATATTTTGTCTTGCCCATTTACCCTCTGAATGGCACACATACACAATCCATGTCTTAATTGTCTCAAGGCTTAAAATCCTTCTTTAAAATCCTTAAGAGTCTAAGTAACAACAACAAAATCCCCATCAGTTTAAGCTAGCATTGGCTGTCTCAATCCAGCAAATCCGCCTATGTTGGCATTCTGTATCTGTGGTGGAAGGTGGCCGAGCTACAGTAGTGTTTGTCAGACCATAAGACATCCCGAAAATCGGTCTTCTCACAAAAACGTATGTAGCTTCCCAATGGTTTGGCCAACAGACTTTCACGAACACAATGGTGTTCTCCATTTTTCTCTACAAACCCCAAAAGTGTGACGGGATGTAGGTAACCCTGAAGGTAATCTAGAGGGGGAAAAAACACACACCTATTTAGGCAAGGTGCTGGCTAGCGGAGTGGAAAACTTGAAAATAGAGGAGAGCCGCACACTCTAAGAGCTCACATACAAAAATGTAATGTCCAATGTTTCAACAGACAAGCTGTCTCATACCCCAACAGACGCTAGCCAGCTCACTAGCTACTAGCTAGTAGTCAGCTAACCACTGCTAGTGGTCATCAGCTAACCGTTAGCTCGGAAAGCTCTCGCTAGGTTGTACAACGCGATTCAAACCAGAGCATACCGGTCCTATTTTTTCTCCATATCCCCGGATTCCTACCGCAAGCTCTGAACCTTTTCACCTGGATCATCGCAGCTATCTAGCTGCTGTCTGAGTGGCCACTCCCGGCTAATGTCTCTGTCCCGAAGCAAGCACCAATTAGCCTGGAGCTAGCCCATGCTAGGCCCATCCCCCAGCTAGCTGAAGAGGCCCATCAGACACTCCTGGGCTACAATACCCGGACCCCTTCCACTGCCGGTACGGGGTACGGAACACCATCGATCCTTCAAGACTGGACTACTGACGTAATCTGCTCGAGGGGGTACTCAACTAGCCCCTACGCTGCGACGTCCCCTGAATGCCCATCTGCTAGCCTATTAGCCGTGGCCCGCTAGCTGTCTAAAGCATATTGGACTGTTAGCTGAATAGATCCATCGGCCAATTTCTTGGGCCACTATACCTATTTTGCCAATTGGACTTGGACCCCTCTGTTTGTTTTCACTGCTTCAGCACACTCTGCCAACCCGGATGTCCAAGCCATGTCTGAATCCTGGTTTAGGAAGACTACCAAAACCCCGACATTTTCATCCCTAACTATAACAACAATACAGAACTTCCATTGGGGGCGGTGTTGCAATCTACTGCAGAGATAGACTGCAGAGTTCTGTCTTATTTTCCAGGTCTGTAACCAAACAATTCGAGCTGCTACTTTAAAAAAAATCTACCTTTACAGAAACAAGTCTATCACCGTTGCCGCTTGCTATAGACCACCTTCTGGCCCCAGCTGTGCCCTCGACAACATATGTGAATTAATTGCCCCCCCATTTATCTTCTGAGCTTGTGGTGCTAGGTGAAATAAACTGGGACATGCTTTTAACACTCGAGCCATCCTACAATCTAAGATCGATGCCCTCAATCTCACACAAATTATCAATGAACCGACCAGGTACAACCCCAAATCCGTAAACACGGGCACCCTCATAGATATCATCATAACCAACCTGCCCTCCAAATACACATCTGCTGTTTTCAACCAAGATCTCAGCGATCACTGCCTCATTGCCTGCATCCGTAATGGGTCTGCGGTTAAACGACCTTAAACGACCAGCAGGCTTTCTAACCGACCTGGCCCGGGAAGGATACCTCATCCGTCTGACCTCATCCGTCAGTAGAGGATGCATGTTTATTCTTTAAAAGTGCCTTCCTCACTATCTTAAATAAGCATGCCCCATTCAAAAAAATATAGAAACAGGAACAGATATAGCCCTTGGTTCTGCCCTTGACCAGCACAAAAACATCCTGTGCCGTTGGCGTTTGCATATTGTGGGGGCTGTTCGATGCTAAGTTAGGAACAAATATACACAGGCAGTTAGGGAAGCTAAGGCTAGCTTTTTCAAGCAGAATTTGCATCATGTAGCACAAACTCAAAAAAGTTCTGGGACACTGTAAAGTCCATGGAGAATAAGAGCACCTCCTCCCAGCAGCCCACTGCATTGAGGCTAGGAAACACTGTCACCACCAATAAATGTCAATAAGCATTTTTCTACAGCTGGCCATGCTTTCCACCTGGCTACCCCAACCCCGGTCAACAGCCCTGCAACCCCCACAGCAACTCGCCCAAGCCTCCCAATTTCTCCTTCACCCAAATCCAGATAGTTGATGTTCTGAAAGAGCTGCAAAATCTGGACCCCTACAAAATCAGCCGGACTAGACAATCTGGACCCTCTCTAAGATGATCTGCCGAAATTGTTGCAACCCCTATTACTAGCCTGTTCAACCTCTCTTTCGTATAGTCTGATGATCTCAAAGATTGGAAAGCTGCCGCGGTCATCCCCCTCTGCAAAGGGGGAGACACTCTAGACCCAAACTACTACAGACCTATATCTATCTTACCCTGCCTTTTCGAAAGCCAAGTTAACAAACAGACCATTTCGAATCCCACCGTACCTATTCCGCTATGCAATGTTTTCAGAGCTGGTCATGGGTGCACCTCAGCCACGCTCAAGGTCCTATACGATATCATAACCGCCATCGATAAGAGACATTACTGTGCAGCCGTATGTATCGACCTGGCCAAGGCTTTCGACTCTTATCGGCAGACTCACCAGCATTGGTTTCTCAAATGATTGCCTCGCCTGGTTCACCTTCTCTGATAGATAGAGTTCAGTGTGTCAAATTGGAGGGCCTGTTGTCCAGACCTCTGGCAGTCTCTATGGGGGTGCCACAGGGTTCAATTCTCAGGCAGACTCTTCTCTATATACATCAATGATGTCACTCTTGCTGCTGGTGATTCTCTGATCCACCTCTATGCAGATGACACATTCTGTATTCCTCTGGCCCTTCTTTGGACACTGTGTTAACCTCTCTGGCCCACCTGGGATGCAACCGCACCCCCTGCCAACAATAAATGCAAATGCGCTACGCCAAATGCTAATAGCACTCGTTAAAACTCAAACGTTCATTAAAATTCACATGCAGGGTAGTCAATTCAAGCTACACTCGTTGTGAATCAAGCCAACGAGTCAGATTTGTAAAATGCTTTTCGGCGAAAGCATGAGTAGCTATTATCTGATAGCAGGCAACACGCCGAAATACCAGAAGGGGACGTAAACAAAGGAATTAGCGTAGCCGGCGCTACACAAAACGATGAAATAAAATATAAAACATTCATTACCTTTGACGAGATTCTTTGTTGGCACTCCTATATGTCCCATAAACATCACAATTGGGTCTTTTTTTCGATTAAATCGGTCCTTGTGTACCCAAAATGTCCATTTATGAAGACCATCAGATCCAGTAAAAACACATTTTTTAAACGCAACGTTATTTTTTTAAATTAAAAAAGTTGCCTATAAACTTTGACAAAACAATTCAAACTACTTCTGTAATCCAACTTTAGGTATTACTAAACGTTAATAAATGATCAAATTGATCACGGAGCGATCTGTATTCAATAAGCACGAGTTTGGGAAACGTAACTAACTTTTCCGGTTCCATTGTTTACAGCTGTGGACTTGACAACCGGATGTGGCTATTACTCAGATGACTAACGATTTAGTTGAATCGAAATCACAACACTGGCGACATTGTGTGGAAGTTATAGGAACTGTATTCTCAGCCTTAACTATTTTTCCTTCCAATAGACAATACATGTACTGGCGGATTGATTTTTTCTTTGTTGATTTAGTGACCAGGTTTTCTGGCGATTTTGACCACGGAACTCGTTCTGTTATAGTCACAGACACCATTGAACCAGTTCTAGAAACTTCAGAGTGTTTTCTATGCACACATACTAATCATATGCATATAATATATTCCTGGCATGAGTAGCAGGACGTTGAAATGTTGCGCAATTTTAAACAGAATGTTGAAAAAAGTAGCCCGATCTCTAAGAGGTTTTAACAACCCTCCAGACAAGCTTCAATGCCATACAACTCTCCTTCCGTGGCCTCCAACTGCTCTTAAATGCAAGTAAAATTAAATGCATGCTCTTCAACCGATCGCTGCCCGCACCTGCCCGCCCGTCCAGCATCATTACTCTGGATGGTTCTGACTTAGAATATGTGGACAACTACAAATACCTAGGTGTCTGGCTAGACTGTAAACTCTCCTTCCAGACTCACATTAAGCATCTGCAATCCAAAATTAAATCTAGAATCGGCTTCCTATCACACTATATTTATTTATTTATCTTGCTCCTAAGCACCCCGGTATCTACTTGCACATTCCTCTTCTGCACATCTACCATTCCAGTGTTTAATTGCTATATTGTAATTACTTCGCCACCTTGGCCAATTTATTTCCTTACCTACCTTATCCTACCTCATTTACTTGCGCACACTGTATATAGTATTTTTCTACTGTATGTTTGTTTATTCCATGTGTAACTCTGTGTGGTTGTATGTGTCGAACTGCTTTGCTTTATCTTGACCAGGTTGCAGTTGTAAATGAGAACTTGTCCTCAACTGGCCTAACTGGTTAAATAAAGGTGAAATAAAAATGAAAATACATTTCCTGCAAAGGAGCGTTCTGACTCAGGTTTCAGCTGCATCCTTCCTCCCATAGATGGTCTGCCTGTACAAGCACCACCTGGACTGGACACAGCATTTGTTTTTGAGAAGATCAGAGATTTTTGCATTTGGACATCACATGCCCTGCACTAAAGTCAACAGAAACAGGGTTTTTCTGTCCTACCCTTGTTCAAAAACCAGATAACCAAACAGACTCCTCTATCTGCAAATAAAATCATTTACCTTTGAAGAGCTATAACTTCATCTATCACTGATATTGTTATTGATTTGTTCAATGAGGGGCAAAAAGACAGCCACCAATTGTGCAGTTACATGAGCAATTTTCATCATGCAGTTTTGACAGACAAAATGAGAAATAAAATCCAAAAATCATTGTAGGATTTGTGTAGGACAAATCGGTCAAAGTTTTTCAATACTTTGTTCACGTTTGGCAATGAAAAAAACCTGTATACAGTTATAGCCTGCTGGTAGCTTCCTCCATTAGCATGATGTTTTGGGGCTGTTGCTGGGCAACATTAACGATTTCTGAAAATCGCAAACCTAAAATTCTTACGAAAATGTGTTTGGGATCATTGTCATGCTGAAAGACTTTCATGTTCAATGCCCTTGCTGATGGAGGTTCACACTCAAAATCTCAGATACATTGCCCCATTCATTATTTCCTTTACATGAATCAGTCATCTTTGCAGAAAAACAGCCCCAAAGCTTTGTTTCAAAACAGGGGTGGCATGCCTTGGTTGAAGTTGGACCATAGCAAACCTCCGAGCTGACAAGGTACAAATCTGTCATTCTGCCCCTGAACAGGCAGTTAAGAGTATGAAAATAAGAATTTGTTCTTAACTGACTTGCCTACTTAAAAAAGCATTTTGTTCTTTGGATGCAACTCAGCATTCTTTGTCCTCCAAACACGCACCAAAACGTTATATTTTGGTTTCATCTGACCAAAAAATCTTCTTCTGGATCATTCAAATGCTCTCTAAAAACTAAAGGCCTGGAAAATCATTTACCCTGGTTGAAGGTAGGCTTTGTTACTTTGGTCCCAGCTCTTTCATTCAATCCCCCCGTGTGATTTTTGCTCACCTTTCTTGTGATCAGTTACATAGCCCCAAATGTGGTCAGTTTTTCAAAAAATATTATTTGTGTAGGACAAATCGCTCAATTTTGTTTTGTGTCCTTTGACAACTCTTTGGTCTTGGCCATATGAAAACCTGTATACAGTTATAGCCTGATAACAAGCTCATTAGCATGATGGAGGACATTAACGGATATAGGGGCGCTTTTTAATTTTTTTGGAAAATCGCAAATAAAATGAAAATAATGCGCCTGCTTTTAAGCTATTTTGTCAAGCTTAGCCTTTGCTATAATTAACAACACTGTCATCTCAGATTTTCTGTGAAAACAGATGCTTTTGAACCATAAGGAATTGACTAATTTGTGTGCAAGAATGATCCTGCCCGATGCTTCCCCAAGGTGTCTGCAGCAGCTTAGCATTTTGAAGATTGACCATAAGCATTTGCCAGGTGTCCTCCGTCGAAATTGGTGCGTCATCTTCACATTTTCACAAAACCAGATAACCAAATAAATAAAATCACATTGTTACCTTTGAAGAGCAGTTCGGATGTTTTCTGGGTTTTTTGGTAATGAGCACAAAACGAGACTCTCACAAAGTTTTCATAAAAACTGAACAAATGTAACTGCAGTTTTTGAAAACATCTGAAGTTCTTCAAAGCGTAAATTATTTTATTTGAATCCTTTTGTTTTTTAGCGCAAATGTTGCCCGGAGAAATCGCTAGCTATAACAAATGCTTGTTTTGTACATCACATTTGTTAAGAAAAGGCTAAGCTTGAGAGCTAGCACATTCATTTCATTTCATTTGCGATTTTCAAAATAGTTAATGTTACGAAAATTCAACTGGATACCTATAGCAACGTGAACAAACTTTTTGTCCGACACAAATAATATTTTTTGAAAAACTGAACATTTGCTATCTAATAGAGTCTCCTCATTGAAAACATGGCTTCAAACGTTGTTTTATAATCAATTTCTTGTTTTTGTGAAAATGTTTTTTCAGGCTTATAGCTATGCCAGCTTCATTGATAAATGCTTGTTTAGCTATGGTTGAAAAGCATATTCTTGAAAATCTGAATGACTGTGTTGTTAAAAAAGTACTTGCAGCTGATTTCATTTCATTTGCGCATTTTCATGAATAGTTAACGTTGCATTATGCTAATGGACATAAATAGAATCCGGATCGGACACCTGGTTAAAGATGTCAACTCTTAATTGACAGTTTGGAATCTTTTTCCAAAACTGAAAGATATGTCTGTGAGTGCCACAAATGTTACATAAAAAAAACAGATAAAAATCACAATGCTGCATTTTTTGAAACCACCTCACAATGACTCCTTATATGGCTGTGAATGGGCCACGAATGAGAAAGGTGTCAGACTTGTGACGTATTTGTAGGCATATCACAGCCACCATAAGGAGACAATGGAAAACAGAGCCTTTGCAAAAGCCAACTCCTGATAGATTATCTAATTTGAAAAACACCTTGAGATGATTCTAAACGTTTGCCATGTTTCTCATCTTGGTTTTGGAAAAAAAGTTTGGAGTTATATGTGACTGCATTTTCCGTCTTTTTGTAGGTGATGAACAAAACGGAGCTATTTCACACAAAATCTTTTTGGAAAAAAATGAACATTTGCAGTTCTGGAAAACATCCGTTCAAAGAGAATGCTTTTCTTTCTGCTGAAAGCTAATGCAATTATATGCAAGTGCTTGTGTAGCATTGGTTTTATTTTGAAAATCTGAGATGACAGTGTTGTTAAAACGGGTGTTTGAATATATTTATTTCATTTGCGTTTTTCATGAATAGGAAACCAAAATGAGCTGGAGGCTATGATTAAGCTCCCGGATACAGGATTGCTCATCGCTAGAGGTTAAAGAAGAAGTTACAGGTCTGTGAGAGCCAGAAATCTTGCTTGTTTGTAGGTGACCAAATACTTAATTTTCCACCGTAATTTGCAAATAAATGAATTAAAAATCCTACAATGTGATTTTCTGGATTTTTTGTCTCATTTTGTCTGCCATAGTTGAAGTGTACCTATGATGAAAATTACAGGCCTCATCTTTTTAAGTGGGAGAACTTGCACAATTGGTGGCTGACTAAATACTTTTTTGCCCCACTGTACATAGTGTCAATATAAATAAAATAATATACAGTATCTATTTCTCATATTGCTACTATGCAAGTGGCTGTACCGTTTACACCTTCTGTACTGACCCATCCACTAGGCAATATGTTGCTGGGGTTTATAGCATTTCTTTCACATGACCCATGAATTTAGACAACTGTGTCTGTGTAAGCGTCATCTAATATTTAAAAATATTTTTATCTCGACACTTTGTTTACCTGGAATTTTTCCTTATCTTAGGCTACTAGCACATGACCTCACATGTCAATCGTGAAAGAGATGGGTGAGGCTGCTTTAAGAGGGTTTGAACAATGCTGAATGGGTGTAGACAAAGTAGTGCTCTCCAGTTGGTACCAAAACATTCAGAGGCCATTTTCTAAAAAGTGAATTCACAAGTTTATCAACTTTCAAAGCAGAATTACTTTCTCATTGTTCCTCAAAAATGCAGTGTATGATATACCATTTTGGAGTCTTTACCTTTATCCAATGTAAGAAACACAATTTCAAATTTTGCTACATAAAACAACAGGTGTAGACTAACAGTGATGTGCCTACTCGGGGCGGCAGGTAGCCTGGTGGTTAGCGCGTTGGGCCAGTAACCGAAGGGCGCCTCTGGAAGCTCCGGACTGGAGGCTCCGGACTGGAGGGCGCCTCTGGAAGCCCCGGAATGGAGGGCCACACTGGAAGCCCCGGACTGGGAGCAGGCACAGGACGCACCAGGCTGGGGAGACCTACTGGAGGGCGCCTCTGGAAGCGCCGGGCTGGAGGGCGCCTCTGGAAGCGCCGGGCTGGAGGGCGCCTCTGGAAGCGCCGGGCTGGAGGGCGCCTCTGGAAGCGCCGGGCTGGAGGGCGCCTCTGGACGCCGGGCTGGAGGCGCCTCTGGACGCCGGGCTGGGCGCCTCTGGAGGCCGCTGGAGCGCCTCTGGAAGCGCCGGGCTGGAGGGCGCCTCTGGAAGCGCCGGGCTGGAGGGCGCCGGGCGCCGGGCTGGAGGGCGCCGGGCTGGAGGGCGCCGGGCTGGAGACCGCCGGACTGGAGGGCGCCGGACTGGAGGGCCACACTGGAGGCTCCGGACTGGAGGGCCACACTGGAGGCTCCGGACTGGAGGGCCACACTGGAGGCTCCGGACTGGAGGGCCACACTGGAGGCTCCGGACTGGAGGGCCACACTGGAGGCTCCGGACTGGAGGGCCACACTGGAGGCTCCGGACTGGAGGGCCACACTGGAGGCTCCGGACTGGAGGGCCACACTGGAGGCTCCGGACTGGGCGCAGGCACAGGACGCACTTGGCTCTGGGAGCAGGTACAGGACGCACCAGGCTGGGGAGACCTACTGGAGGCCTGGTCCGTGGAGGAGGCACAGGATAGACTGGGCTGTAGAGGAGCACTGGAGATCTGGTGCGTAGCCTTGGCACCACTCTTCCAGGCTGAATGCCCACTCTAGCCCGGCACCTCCAGAGCGCAGGCACAGGTTGAAACGGGCTGTGGGGAGCATTGGATCTCTGGTGCTTAGCACTTGCACCTCTCCTCTAGGCTACATGCCCATTTTAGCCCGGCACGTGCGGGGAGCTGGAAAAGGCCGCACAGGGTTCTCCTGGCGAACTAGTGAAACCGTGCCTAGAGCCGGCGCAGGACTCACCTGGCTGTGGAGGCGCACTGGAGGTCTGGAGCACCAAGCTGGCACAAGACGTGCAGGGCTGGGGAGGTGCACAGGAGGCCTGGTGCGAGGGGCTGGCAGAGTCTTCACCAGACGGCTAGCACGCACCTCAGGACGAGTATGGAGAGCTGACTCAGGTGACATAAACTCGAGGACACGCTCCATAGGGCGAATGTCGTGCCTCATGCACCAACACAGCAGCTCTCTCATAGCTCTCCTCCAATTTCCCCATCAACTCCTTCACGGTCTCTGCTTCGCACTCTCCAATTTCACCCCGACTGGCTCTGGTTCCACCCTCGGCTCCGCCGACCGCCCCGTGTGCCCCACATTTTTTGGAGGGGCTGCCTCTCCTGGCCAGTTCTGTCATGGCTGTTTGAAGGAGAGGACCAAGGTGCAGCTTCGTGAGCGTACATTTTCCTTTAATGATCAAAATGATGCGACAAAACAAACAATACAAAAACCATGAAGCTCAAAAGGCAAAGTGCCATAAAGAGAGTCAACTTCCCACCAAGACAGGTGGGAAAAAAGGCACCTAAGTATGGTTCCCAATCAGAGACAACGATAGACAGCTGTCCCTGATTGAGAACCATACCCGGCCAAAACATAGAGATAGAAATCATAGAAACACAACACATAGAAATGCCTACCCCAACTCACACCCTGACCAAACCAAACTAGAGCCATAAAAAGGATCTCCAAGGGTCAGGGCGTGACACTTCTGACCCACTGGGAATGTGATGAAAGAAATAAAAGCTGATATAAATAATTCTCTCTCCTATTATTCTGACATTTCACATTATTAAATAGTGATCCTAACTGACCTAAGATAGGGAATTTTTTCTAGGATTAAATGTCAGGAATTGTGAAAAATTGAGTTTAAATTTACTTGGCCAGGGTGTATGTTTAACTTCCGACTTCAACTGTAAATTACATGACAAAGACACTAGAGGGGGGCCATACGTTGGATCAGGACTAACAAGCTGATTTTGTGAAATGGAAGGACACTAGATAAGTAACCATGCTCACCACACAGCATAAGGCATTCAATAACAACCATGTCTCAAGGAGGGTGAAAAAGGAATTATGTCCCCATTTCTGTGAAGGATTACAATGCCAGCATGGAGGCTGTCGACCTATCTGATGCTCTGATAGGCTACTACCAGGTCCTCCGCAAGACCAGGAACTGGTATAAGACTCTTTTTTTACCACTTTGTGGACATTGCTACATTAAATGCTTTCATTCCCCACAAGCAGATGGCCAAAGCAAAAGGTCAAACACCTCTCTCCCAGTTGGCCTTCCGAGGGCAGCAGGTGTTGGAAATGGCTGAATTGGGGGCCCAAAGCAACCTCACCACCATCACAAGACCCCCCACACAAAGTGAGCACCACTATCCAACACACCTGCCACAAGACAAAAGGAAGAGCTGCAAGCATTGCACAAAACACAGGGGGGGGGAGAAAAGAGTGAAATAACAGATCGTCTGTCCGAAATGCCAGTTCGCTCTTTTTGTCCCAGGCAGAGAGACTGATTCAAAGACTATCACGACATGCACAAGCTCTGGTGAAAGTGACACCTGGGATGTGAAACGAAAACGACATTTGAAAATAGTTCAGCTTCGTTCTATTTTTGAACCTTTTTTAGCGAAGGACACGTGCGTGTAACTACGTTTGTGTTTCTTGTGTACATCTGTTACTTTTATATTGCTGTTGTCAATAGTTTATTTGTATGAGGGACCAATACATTGGGTTGAAAGAACACGTGGATATCCCCTGTATGTCCCCCGACACCACCATAATGTTTGAGAGAGGGTGGTGTTGTAGAAATGTAGATTTTATAGTGAACAATAAGTTTTTGGCACATCCAGTATGCAAAAACTATGCAATAACCACATTCTGACACTTTGGATAGGTTGAAATCAAATGTATTTCTAACGCCCTTTTTACATCAGCCAATGTCACAAAGTGCTGTACAGAAAGAGGCTGAGAATGTAGAGATTGTTTTTACACTGAACAAACAGCATTTAGGGATTGCAAATATGTAATAGCAATTGAATGATCTAATTTGCAGACAAGGTTCACATTGGAGAGGTTTAGAGACGTCACTTACTAAATCATCTGCCCATTTCTAGTTGTTAAGTCTATCGATCCCATTTTTTGATTCTAAAATTGTTAACATGTTGTGGAAGCCATCTGATGTGTTTCTAGCTATGGGAATCAATAATTCACATACATTTTCTCAATGAACGATGACTTTCAAAATAAATAACTTATTGTGTGTGCTTGATCTAGTGTATTCTGAACTATGTAATTCCTATCCATTTCCTCATAATCTCCCAGATGTCTTATTTCCAAATATACCAAGTTTTGGTATGTCAGAATCATGTAATTATACATGAATAGCAGTTACTATTCTATTTAGGTGGCAATCTAAATTTTGCCATTACATTTAAGAGGTTAAGAGTTTTATTTTTTTATGAGCATGGCTTATTTGTATTACAGCAAATTGGATCAGTCATTCATATTCCATTCACCCAGCTCAATGTAACATGAATATGTTTAGGCAACTACATGAAACAAAATGTTCCCTATACCCATCATGAGGGTGCGACAACCTAACCCATGAATAAAAGTTTACAATGTGGGTGGACACGGGTCGGGAGAAAAAGTTGAATTGACAGACAGTGACACATTCAATGCTGCCTTGCACACTATTCCCTTTATCTAACTGATCCAGAGTGTAATCATTAGTCCAACAGTTGCAAACTAAAGTTTCTATTGGACAAATTCAGGTATGTTTATCCCCGTCTCGTTCCGTTTGTTTCTAGTTAAGGAACGTTTTTCCAACAGAATCGGCGGAATGAATACACCCCACTCACGCATAAACACGGTTCACTTTTATAGCAGCCACCTTGCATTCCTTCTCGCATCCATGCGCTCTCCTCCTCTCACCTTTTCCCTTCACTTGTGGATTTCAATGCACAACACACCAGGCGAAAAAAATATTTGAAAGGCAAACCATATCAAAGCCGCTACACACAGCCTACATCGTTGTCACCATAGCTAAAGTATTGTCATCCCATTCCAATCATGCAGTAATGTTAGTGTACAGTCAGTAAGCAGTTTAGCACTTACACCGGCGAGCCCCATGGCAATACATTAGTAAAACAAAAAGCTTACCTTGACTTGGAAGAGTGTTCCAGTGTTGTGTTGGATAGTCATAGCCAGCTCACTAACATAGCATCCCTCTGTTTGAGCAGTGTTTGAGTAGGCTAAACTAGCTAGCTGCATTTGATAGTTAAGTGAATCTGCAAGTGAAAAAAAAATGACACTCCATCTCTCTTGCTTCTCCTTCATTTTGGAAGAAATTAATAAGTTAACTGTTCAACTATTGTCTTTGTTTCTCTGAGTTATCTACTCACCAAATGGTATGCATTGCAGAGCTAGCTAATTGTAGCTTATGCTTTCAGTACTAGATTCATTCTCTGATCCTTTGATTGGGTGGACAACATGTCAATTTATGCTGCTAGGTTGGAGGATGTCCTTCGGAAGTTGTCATAATTACTGTTTAAGTCTATGGAAGGGGGTGATAAGCGTGAGCCTTCTAGGTTTTGAATTGAAGTCAATGTACCCAGAGGAGGACGGAAGATAAATGTCCTCCAGCTATACCATTGTGCTACCCTACAGTGCTATTGAGGCAACTGTAGACCTTCATTGCAAAACAGTGTGTTTTAATCAATAATTTGGTGATTTGTGAATATATTTAACTAAATTTTAAAAATTGTTTTATAGTTTTATTTTTATGAAACTCACTGAAGAGGATGTTAATCCCTTTCATACTCTGATGAGCCTCCACTGAGAGACAAATAATAAATACACAGAGGAAATTATGGCGGAGACATTATGTACAAAAAACACACAGTCCATGAGATGGCTGCCATCCACTGCAGCGTCATCTTCCAACAAGCCTGACAGCCTTCACTTAACCATCTCAAAAAAACATTGCTCCGGGCCTAGAATACCACAACACCAAGCTACCGCTAAACGCCCTAGCCTAGTGTCATTGGCTGTTAGCCTCCAGTCATATGAGGCTCTCTGAGGCTAGGCTTGAGATAAAGCCCTCGCTAACCTGCGCTAGGTCCGCTAACCCTGAAACCTGGTCTCCACCGATAACCTCTTTGTTAGCAGTAGTGGGTCTATTCTCAGACTCAGTAGCTAGGTCTCCATTCAATTGGCAAAAGATTGTCATGCAAATATACATTTCTCCACCAGAGATGTTTCCATCAAATGTACTTGTTGCCGATAAAAGGCTGTTCGTGATGATGTACATAAAAATACCTTTCGCAATTAAATTCCCATGTACCAAAGAAATGTTTTTCATGGGTTTCCATTGCATTTTGAAGTCTATTGATAGTTTTCAAACAACAAAAATAGCGTTATATAGTGAGTGTGCCCACTCGGGTGTTGGAAAATGTGCTCTAACCAACAGCACAGCCCTCACAAACTGCATGCTTTCCCAACGAGTATGACTCCAAGATGACGGTCATTATATCAATATTTCCACAAACATTTCTTACATAATCAATTATACCAACACAAAAAGAACCCACCTTGTCGAGCATATTTTGTTTTGTTGACATTTGGAAAGTTAACCAAAAAAAATGTTGTTTCCATCATTCCTGTCATGACATTTTTTATCTAACATTTACTTTACTCGCACCAAGAAGTTAGCCAACCACCCTGTTTTGAACTGTATTCCATATTTTTAAGTGTATAAAAACAGAGATGAGCAGCCTATTTGAAAACTTTGTGACTCATGTTATTTTACATGTGGCTGTTAGGCGAAACCCCACAGGCATGTCTCTTTAATCCTAAAGCTAATTCCGGCGTTAGCCAGCATTTTCTGGCATTTCTATTGACATATTCCTGTCATTGTGAGGCACCAGCCTGTCCCATCAGGAGAACTGAACCCCATCACAAAGCACCAGCACCATTAACATTCCTGCCTACGAGAAGGAGAGTGCAGATAAAGGAGTGAGTACTGCCTTCCTTCCTTCCTTCCTTCCTTCTTTCCCCTCTGTCAAACAGTGTCTTTTTTACTCCACAACTATTCAGCCAAATGATTGACAGCTGGCAGTGGACCATTCGGGACAAAAGTCCTCAAGATAAACAGATGTGTCCCAAATGGCACCCTATTCCCTGTAACGTGCGCTACTTTTGACCAGGGCTCATCGGGCTCTGGTCAAAAGTACCCTATTCCTGCACTTTACAGGGAACAGGGTGCCATTTGGGACTGAGACAGACTTCGTCGTATGGGAGAGGGGAAGTGCTTTCACGAGTGACTTTCTCAGTACAGGCCAGGTGCGATAATGTTTGAAACCAATGTTCCACTTTACTTGAACCCAACGACCATAAGGACTTACCAATGACATAACTGATGTAATTTACCGTCATGCCTGTTCATGTCAGCTTAAGAATTACTTTACAACAAAGTGTTACAAAAATGCATAAGAGGCTGCACAGACTTTATCCAAAACACGGAGACTTGTTAGTATCATTTTAAAGCCGTAAGCAATCTCTTGGTTCAAAACTGAAAGTGTCAGCTAAGAAGAATTGCAACTTTGATTCAGCTAGCTGAACATGTTAGGTTCCCACTGCTGAGTGCTTTGCAAACATGACAGGTACATTAGAGGAAGTAGAAACTATCCCCATACACAGTGACAAACACATAACCATCTTTACCATGACCATGGTTACCTCTTATCAGTGGAGAAGTTCCATGGAGCTTGGTCATGAAACTCTCATAGCTCAGAGTAACAGGTCATAAACAGACAACAGTGCAGTAGTTCCATGGAGCTTGGTCATGAAACTCTCATAGCTCAGAGTAACAGGTCATAAACAGACAACAGTGCAGTAGTTCCATGGAGCTTGGTCATGAAACCCTCATAGCTCAGAGTAACAGGTCATAAACAGACAACAGTGCAGTAGTTCCATGGAGCTTGGTCATGAGACTCTCATAGCTCAGAGTAACAGGTCATAAACAGACAACAGTGCAGTAGTTCCATGGAGCTTGGTCATGAAACTCTCATAGCTCAGAGTAACAGGTCATAAACAGACAACAGTGCAGTAGTTCCATGGAGCTTGGTCATGAGACTCTCATAGCTCAGAGTAACAGGTCATAAACAGACAACAGTGCAGTAGTTCCATGGAGCTTGGTCATGAAACCCTCATAGCTCAGAGTAACAGGTCATAAACAGACAACAGTGCAGTAGGTCCATGGAGCTTGGTCATGAAACTCTCATAGCTCAGATTAACAGGTCATAAACAGACAACAGTGGAGCCTCTGATCTGTCACCGTTTAATTCATTGCTTTAACTGTGTACCTTTTCAAGTGCACTTGAATTTAAACCAAGAACATTTTACTTTTAAGCTTTTAACTATAACAGTAGGCTACTTTGAAGGGATTGCCATAGTCAAAGGCAAGATGTTTGCAGTCAGGTATAGCAGAGTTTTGCCTTGCCGATTTCATTGATCATAAAATGCAAAGCGAACTTAGCTTGGTGTGAATAGCACACAGTGTTTCTTTGGCATACAGTAAGCTTAATGCGCAGACACACACACACACACACACACAGGCCAGCTGGCATAGCCCTGCCCGCTGCAGAGAGAGTAAGGGTGAACTTGGCATTCCCCATGACAGGACCACACACACAAACAACAACACAACCAGCTCGGACAGCATCCTTACTACTAGTATGCACTTGTACTTGCCTGTAACGAAAGCTAACGTGTCAAATCATTACAGCTCTGAAGTTCACAAGCAATGTTATTTCAATTCAAAACGTTGGCTAGATGTTTCAACTCTATATGGCAATCGTGAGTGAAAACGTTTGAGGCTGCTTTGAGCCACAGCTCGTTATAGCCACGTTAACAATCACATCATTGTTTTCACGAGACAGCATGGTGGTATCGAGATTGTTTAGCATGCGCAAACTGGTAAGCAGATGACTTGAGATCAATTCTCAAGATAATTAAACATAAGCACACATGCATGAATGTAATAGACAAGCAGGTACTAAGGGCATATGTATGAGGCATGACAACACAACCAGCCCCCAAAACAGCTGCTGCAGAGTTGCAGTTATACACCGTGTTATAACACCTAAGTCATGCGATAAGAATCAGCCTGTCAGACAGTTTTATGGAATGTCCAGACCTCGGATGTAATTGTGCTTCCACCCCCATCATGTGATCTTCTACCCCCGTCAGCCTATCAAAAAGCTGGAAACCGGAGGACCTGAGGCCCGACGGTAATTAGTTCCTCATTTGCGGTCATGTGATGGCCTCGTGGCCTGACCCCGGCGTTAGAGTGGGTCAGGTAGGACGGAGATTAGGGAGGGACTGCTGTGTTGTGTCAACACTGTCACACATGGTCTCACTGATTAGATAAAGGCCTACTGTAGGTCAAAGAGGTGTGGGATCCAGGCTTTCCACATGGTTCGGTAGAGAGAGAGAGAGAGATGCATTAAATGTTGAGTTAATGTGTGTGCTAATGTAATAAACTCTCATGATCAACTATGCAAAATAAAAAAAGGAGGCGTACTGTGGTCAGAACCCTGGCTCTGAGGTACGCTGAGGTGTGTCAGATACCAGCAGGAATGCACAGAGAGGTAGTGCTCAGGTACACTACATGAGCAAATCTATGTGGACACCTGCTCGTTGAACATCTCATTCCAAAATCATGGGCATTAATATGGAGTTGGTCCCCCCGTTGCTTAAATAAAAGCCTCCACTCTTCTGGGAAGGCTTTCCACTAGATGTTGGAACATTGCTGCAGGGACTTGCTTCCATTCAGCCACAAGAGCATTAATGAGGTCGGGCACTGCCATTGGGAGATTAGGCTTGGCTCGCAGTCGGCATTCCAATTCATCCCAAAGGTGTTCGATGGGGTTGAAGTCAGGGCTCTGTGCATGCCAGTCTCAAGTTCTTCCGCACCGATTGCAACAAAACATTTCTATATGGGCCTTGCTTTGTGCATGGGGGCATTGTCATGCTGAAACAGGAAAGGGCCTTCCCCAAACTGTTGCCACAAAGTTGGAAGCAAAGAATTGTCTGGAATGTCCCGAAGTAGGCTTTGCCCAAACGATGAAAAACAGCCCCAGACCATTATTCCTCCACCACCAAACTTTACAGTTGGCACGATGCATTGGGGCAGGTAGCGTTCTCCTGGCATCCTCCAAACCCAGATTTGTCTGTCGGACTGCCATATGGTGAATAGCCTAAAACACAAGGCCAAATCAACACTGGAGTTTCTAACCAAGGGCTGCCCAGGAAAATGAACAGGTACAGTAGGCGACAATACTGTAAAGTCGGCCTAATAATGCTAAAAATAAAGCCTATTTTTTTGTCCATTAAAATAACATCAAATTGATCAGAAGTACAATGTAGACATTGTTAATTAGGGTTACACGATATATCTGTGAACATATTGGAATCGGATGATAATTTACCTAAAAATGGCCCGATGTCGAGCCACCGTGCATACCTATATAACGTACATGACATAACGCAACATAAAATGTTGAGCTACACGTGCAACACAGCATTCCTAACCTATCCCACACAATGTCTGCTGTGTGGATCAACAGTCAACAAGTCGAGCAGTCATTTGAAAGAGTAAGAACATTTCAGTGAGTCAACTCAAAAGGCGATTTCCATTAAAGCCAAGATAATGGAATTCATTGCCTTTGACCATCAACCGTTCTCTGTCGTGGGTGATGTTGACTTCCGCCGACTGGTCAAGCGCTGGTACACACTACCAAGTGCGCTATTTTTCAGATGTTGCCCTACCGGAGTTACACAGTAATAGCGTCACTGCTATTAACTTCACGACATACATACTATGGAACGCCATTTGGGTCTTTGCATGGCAAAAAAGATACAGTAGCACTGTCAAAGCTGTACAAAAAAGTCTGAAAACAAGCAAACACCAGCCACAAACTGTGTCTTTACAATACCTCGTTAGTAATAAAGCATCATTTGTTCGACCGCAACTTCCAGGGTACCTTGCTTTAGCTTGGTACCTAGCTAGCACCAATACAATCAGTATGAAAGCAATGACCAGTAGAAACTGCAGTCATTTTCATTATTCTTAGCAATGATTTAGGAATCCTTGTGACTAAGCATTAGCTAGGTAGCCACTTGCTGTTTGCCGATTTGAAATTGAACTTCAGGTCATAAAAATAAATAGCTAGCCAGCTACTTGACCCTGTTGCCCAAAGCTAATGTTACAAGCAGCCAGCTAGCATCATCTGGCATGTGAAGCTCGACCGGACCGGGTTATGTGTTGTGAAGCTAGCCACAATAAGCATTAGGCACAATAGTGGAATTTGCAGTTTGCCTTCAAAATAAAAGTATGTCATTGAAAGTGATGCAAATGAATACAAATAGTAGAATTATGCCTTTTATTTTGAAGGCTAACCACAAAGTCCACTATTGTGGCTAATCCTTATTGTGGCTAGCTTCACATAGATGGGTCCGACCACCATTAATTCAATAAGAACTGTCTTATAAATTATGGTTATTTTAGACGATAATGCTATAGTTAGCTAGCTAACTATAGCAATTGAAACAGATTATGTCGTGTTATTTGACGTGTATCGTTTTTGACACGGAAAGACCCAAACGGCGTTCCATAGAAATCCTGGTTGAGAATGAAACGACTGAACAAATGAACAACGAAACTGCAAGTAAGCGAAAGAAATAGGTTTTGATTATGTTTTACTGGTAATTGGGACTTGCGTAAATGCAAACCAAATTACTTTCTGGTCAGTGTGGTGTGTGTGTGTGTGTAACCTTTTACTTAACTAAGCAAGTCAGAGGGGCGCTAGAGAGCGTGCTATGGAGTAGACGTGCTTTGCTAGAGCTCCGCTCCAGTTTGAAACAAATGAGTATTTATCTTAACCTCTCACAACCTATATCTTCAAACAAATATGACAAAGGGAAAAGGCACCAAAAACGGGAGCGCTAAACAAGATATCTTGAATGAGATAGACAGTGAACCAATTTCAATGTCACCAACCCACGAGGAGTAAGCTGAAGAGGCTAGCTTCCACTGAGTTCCCCACAGAGCCTACGCAAAGTGACATACTGGCTGCCATTAACTCACTAAGCAAGAAGGTGGACACAAGGTTGGCTGATATCTCAAAGAGTATTGGGACTTTGGCCGAAACTGTGAAGGCAACTCAGAGAAGGGTGCATGAGGTTGAGCAGACGACAGTCGATCACGAGGCCAGGCTACAGGACATAGAGAAACAGTGCGCAACGTTCAAAAATGACAACAAAACCCTGAAAGCCCGAGTCGCATTCAAGACGCCAGAACATCTGAATATGTGGCATCCAGGAGGACACTGAGAAAGGGAAACGCACTGAATTTGTCTCGGAGCTGATACTAGTCAAGCTGGCTAGTCAAAAGTCCCCCCTTAACTTCAACGGAGCCAGGTTGTTTTTCTACCCAGATCTTACCTTGGAGGTGAGGAACCAACGGAAAGAGTATGATGAGGTACGCAACAAATGCAGGGTGGCCAACATCCGATATGGATTCCTCTTCCAAGCCCGGTTTACAGTCGAAGGATCAACACGTACGTTTGACAACTCAAAAGAGGCCGATCGGTTCTTGACAAGCAAGCTCCCTGGCTGAGGATACAGAACGGCTGCGTCAGCCGGCTAAATGACCAAATACAGGCCAGGAATGTGTTTGGATTTCCGGACTAAGGCTTTTCGATTAGAAGATCAGAATTTGGGACTTATGATTGGTGAGATGTTGTGGCTAATATAGCATTGTTTGGCACATCATGTTTTAGCGCCACTCACCCCCTAACGTGAGAGTTAAGTGTTATTTAATATTAGCGTATATGCGGAGCATCTATAGACGACGAGTTAGTTCAGACTATGTCTAGACACCCTGAGGTTTGTGTGTTAGCCAAGGAGTGCTTCGTTTGGGGAAGTCACTCAGTAAAGGGACTGGAGGGGGGGGGATGTGTTTTATGTTCACGTTTATTATTAGTACAGGTGGCATGACAAGCTCCCGCACGGCGGGACGTTTTTCTTCTGAGTTTTGTATGACAGCAACAATTTGCTCTAAAAGAAGAAATGCCACATAGTGACAGAGCACAGAGTAGACCAGGTGGAATAAAGATAGTCAGCTGGAACTGTAATGGCTTAGGGCATGTGGTGAAACCAGCTAAGGTTTTTTCTCATCTTAAATCACTGGGTGCTGACTTAGTGTTTCTTCAAGAAACTCATATTAAACGCTCCGCTCAGGCCAAGCTACGAGTCGGCTGGATCGGTCAGATATACCAGTCTAACTTTGATGCAAAGCGAGAGGGGTAGCAATCCTGATAAGGAAAAGCATTCCGTTTGTTTACTCATCCTCGATTTCAGATCCTAATGGTCGGTATATTATTGTGGCTGGTACACTGAATTCGAAACCAGTAACCTTGGTCAATTTATATGGACCCAACTTCGATGATCCATTATTTTTTCAAAGGGTATTTAAGGACATACCAAATATCTCGGATACAAGTGTTATTGTTGGAGGGGACTTTAACTGTACGTTAGATCCTCTTTTAGATAAACAGCTATCAAGGTCACTTCAACAATCAAATGCCAGTGTCTGTCTAAATACATTGATGACAAACCTTAACATTGTCGATATTTGGAGACTGACGCACCCAACAGACAGGGATTACTCTTTCTTTTCATCAGTTCAAAAATCATATTCCAGAATTGACTATTTTTTGTTGGACTCCAAACTAATTTCAGCAGCTGAGTCGGTTAACTATCACTCTATTCTAATTACGGACCACTCTCCTGTGTCCATGGTGCTGAAACTCGACAATATGTCGACAGGTCGGTGACCGTGGTGCTTAGACGCATACCTGCTGAAAGATGAGGCTTTTTGTCAGTATTTGAAGGAGCAGATTGTCTTTTTCCTCAGAACTAACGACACGGGGGATGTTGACGACTCCACCCTTTGGGAATCTCTAAAGGCTGTGATTAGAGGTTACATTATTTCTTATACATCAGAGAGGAAGAAACGCGCCAATACCAGGCTGAGAGAAATTGAAAGAGAGTTAGCGGAACAGGGAACGTTTTTAGGACGAATTCCTCGTATACAGTTCTTGAGAAGATGACAAAGTTAAAATATGAATACAATACCATCCTTTCGAAACGGGTGGGCTCTTTACTTGCTAGAACGCAACACAGCTATTTTGAACTGGGTGACAAACCACATAAATTATTAGCAAGACAGCTAAAGCATGTACAGGCATCTAGAGCTATTCACAAAATAAAAGACAAGAAGGGTAAAATAGTAACAGATCTGCAGGATATTAATAAATGCTTTGCGCAGTTTTACTCAGAGCTATACCAATCAAAATGCGATGCTACTGATCCACAAACTATGGAACGCTTTCTCGCTGAATGTGAACTTCCTAAACTAGACAGGGGGGCAGCTTCTGCACTCGATGCAGGGATAACTTTAGAGGAAATTAACACAGCGATAGCACAATTTCCAAACAGCAAGGCCCCTGGGCCCGATGGATATGTAATAGAATTCTATAAGAAGTACTGCCCCAGTCTAGCGCCACTTATTTTGCGAATGTTTAAACAATCCAAAGAAAATGCCAAACTCCTGCAAACACTGTATGAGGCTACAATAGCACTGATCTTGAAAAAAGATAGAGATTCCATGGAGATGTCGTCTTATCGCCCCGTGTCGTTACTCCCCATAGAAAACAAGGTGTTGACAAAGATATTGGCAAACCGATTGGAAACATATATTTCTGACATCATACACCCTGACCAGACAGGTTTTATCCCAGGCCGACATATACACTACAATTTGAGAGGTCTTTTCAACGTAATGTATCACGATCATAAGGTTGAGGCAGTGGTAATAGCTCTTGATGCAGAGAAGGTGTTTGACCGGATTGAGTGGAAATATATGATGTCGGTTCTGGAGCACTTCGGGTTCGGAAAGGAATTTATTAATTGGATAAGAATGATTTATGCACACCCAATGGCGTCCATGGTAACCAATCAAGAAATGTCGCAGTCATTCCGCTTGTTCAAGGGGTACCGACAGGGGTGCCCTATTTCACCTGCTCTCTTCGCTATAGCCATGGAACCCCTTGCTACTCGCATTCGGGCATGTGCCGATATAGCTACTGTTAAAATAAAGGACACACAGCACAACATTTCCCTACATGCAGACAATGTTCTTTTGTTTTTGTCCAAGCCTAAAACGTCTATTCCACCCTTACTTAACTTGATAAACACATTTCGCTCCTTCTCTGCCTACAAGATAAACTGGCAAAAAAGTGAGTTGATGCCAATATCACGGCCTGTGGATATGCAATTTCTGCAATCTACCCCGTTTAGAACAGTGATGGACAAGTTCACAAGCCTTGGCATTGTAGTGACAAGAGACCTTGATCAGCTATTGAAAGTGAATTGGGACATGAAAATTAAATCAGCTTAAACAAAATATAGATTTTTGGAAAACTCTGCCTATCTCCTTGGTTGGTCGTATAAACACTATTAAAATGGTTGTCCTACCCAGGTTTCTTTACCTCTTCCAATGTCTACCCAATTTCATACCACAAAGCTATTTTAAGAAACTGGATTCAATAGTAACTCTATTTTTATGGGATAACAAGGCAGCCAGAATTTCAAAGAAGCATTTATTCAAGTACAAGATAGAGGGGGGCTTTGGCCTTCCTCACTTTAAACTGTATTATTGGGCTGCTAATCTAAACATTGTGTCTTTCTGGAGGGAAAGCTTACCTGCGATGAGACAGAAGGATATGCCTGCATGGCTTTTGATTGAGCAGGCCTCCTGTCAACGTTCCTCACTCCCTGCACTTGTTAATAGCCCATCATTTGTGAAAAAATCCACTTATGACTCGAACCCAGTCATTTGTCATACGCTTAGGATCTGGAAACATATTAGGTATTTTCTTAACATACCCACTGTATACATTGAATCATGCTTTCCACCCCGCATTGGATGATGTGGTGTTTTCACAGTGGAGGGAGAAGGGGCTCACAACAATTGGTAATCTACATAGATGGTCAGTTAGCTTCATTTCAACAATGTCCTAAGTTACATGTTTACTGGGATCTCATTTTTGATTATTTATCTAGAGCCTTTGATACAGTTCTAGCCCCAAACCCATTGACCGCTCTGTTTGGTACAGTTGATGGGAATAACCACGAAGGGAAAGCTGTCTCTCTGTGTACTCTATTAGCCAAAAGGCTCATATTGCAATTTTGGAAATTGTACCTACCTTTGAAATGTGGTTACGGGATTTAGGGAATGTAATACATATGGAAAAGATTTGATACAATACCTCCAATAGAAGTCCAATGTTTTACAAAATATGGCAGCCGATAATGGATAAATGGTCTAGTCCCTCTTCATAACTGAGTTGACGATCTGCTGCTACTCTGTGCTGTACTCCACTCAATATTTATTTTTGACTTAACTACACTGCTTGTAATTACTATATGCGGTCTTCATATGCATGTACCACCTAATAGGATTCTGTTTAATTTTGTGTATGTGTGAGTTAATTTTGTTTTGTCCTCTAAATTGGCCATCCCATTCAACAGTACAATGAATGTCATTGTTAGTATTGCTGTCTTTTTCATTTGATTTTTTATTGTAAAATAATAAACATTATAAAAATAAAAAAACTAAGTAAGTCAGTTAATTAAGAACAAATTCTTATTTACATTGATGGCTTATCCCGGACAACACTGGGCCAATTGCGCCGCCCTATGGGACTCCCAATCATGATACAGCCTGGATTCGAAACCAGGGACTGTAGTGACGCCTCTTGCACTGAGATGCAGTGCCTTAGTTAATACACACAAGGATGCAGCGGTCTATTTAACTGTACTAGAATGCTTAAAAGACCACAAACATGTTAAATATCGGTTATCGGTATCGGGTTTTTAGGCAGGGAAAATATCGGCCAAAAATGTCATATCGGTGCATCACTACCCAATACCTTTCTGAATCATTTCAGCCACTTCAAACCATACTTCCTTCAGATTAAGTACCAATCTAGCAAATGATGGTATGGATATGAAAGTGTTTATGTATTGCATCTAATATTTCCTTTGCCTGTCCATTTATTTCTGCAGACAAGCTCCCAAACCCATTTATCAACACGATCATGCCGGAAACCCTAGACCCACTCCAATTCGCATACCGCCACAACAGATCCACAGATGATGCAATCTCAATCGCACTCCACACTGCTCTTTCCAACCGATGTGACAATGCTGTTCATTGACCACAGCTCGGCGTTCAACACCATAGTGCCCACAAAGCTCATCACTAAGCTAAGGACCCTGGGACTGGCCACCTCTCACTGCAACTGGATCCTGGACTTCCTGACGGGCCGCCCCAAGGTGGAAAGAGTAGGCAACAGCACATCTGCCACGCTGATCCTCAGCGCTGGGGCCCCTCAGGAGTGCATGCTTAGTCCCCTCCTGTACTACCTGTTCAACCACGACTGTGCGGCCAAGCATGATTCCAACACCATCATTAAGTTTGCTGACGACACAACAGTGGTAGGACTGATCACCGACAATGATGAGACAGCCTATAGAGAGGAGGTCAGAGACCTGACAGTGTGGTGCCAGGACAATAACCTCTCCCAGACTGTGAGCAAGAAAAAGCAGCTGATCGTGGACTATTGGAAAAGGAGGGCCGAACAGGACCCCATTAAAATTGAAAGTGGAGCGGTTCGAGAGTTTCAAATTCCTCCACATCACTATCAAACATACCAAGACAGCTGTGAAGAGGGCACGACAACACCTTTTCCCCCTCAGGAGAATTAATTTCTTTTGGCATGGGTCCCCAGATCCTCAAAACGTTATACAGCTGCACCATCGAGAGCATCCTGACCGGTTGCATCACCGACTGGTATGGCAACTGCTCGGCATCTGAACGTAAGGCACTACAGAGGGTAGTGCGTATGGCTCAGTACATCACTGAGGCCAAGCTTCCTGCAAACCAGGACCTATATAATAGGCGGTGTCAGAGGAAGGCCCAAAAAAGTTGTCAAAGACTTCAGTCACCCAAGTCTGTACTGTAGACTGTACTCTCTGCTACAGCACAGCAAGCGGTACCGTAGCGCCAAATCTAGGACCAAAAGGCTCCTCAACAGCTTCTACCCCCAAGCCATAAGACTACTGAACAACTAATCAAATGGCCACCCGGACTATTTACATTGACCCCACCCCCTACCCTTGTTTTTTACACTGCTGCTACTGTTTATTATCATTGCATAGTCACTTTACCCCTACCTACATGTACAAATTACCTCAACTAACCTGCACCCCCGCACACTGACTCGGTACCAGTACACCCTGTATATATAGCCTCATTATTGGGCTACTGTTTATTTTAATTTATACTTTAGTTCATTTAGTAAATATTTTCTTAACTCTATTTCTTGAACGGCTTGTAATTAAGAATTTACGGTAAGGTCTACACCTGTTGTATTCGGCGCATGTGACAAATAAAATTTGATATGAGGCTTGTTAAGCAAATGTAGGTGTGTCATAACTTATTGATTCAAGACATTTCAGATTTTCATTTTTTAAATTAACTTGTAAAAAACATAATTCCACATTATGGGTACCGTGTGTAGGCCAGTGACAAATGTTTGTTTTTTTAACCATTTACAATTCCGTCTGTAACAAAACAAAATGTGGAAAAGTCCATGGGTGTAAATACTCTCTGAAGGTACTCTCTGAAGGTACTCTCTGAAGGTACTCTCTGAAGGTACTCTCTGAAGGTACTCTCTGAAGGTACTCTCTGAAGGTACTCTCTGAAGGTACTCTCTGAAGGTACTGTAAATCGAACGGGCACTCAAAAGTGCATGTTGTTGTGCAGAATGTTGCGGGTTCGAGCCCCGCGCGAGGCAGAACAGAATGCACTATATGTGGGCTTCGTGTGTAAACTTTAGACAAGGAGAGAATGTTCAACTGCTCGCTAAGCTTCTCCTGGGGCTCTAAAGGCGAACTTTAAAGCAACAATCTGGAGATTGCCATTCAACCCCCAGTTTGTGCTTTAAACATCTGTTGGGGCTTGAGATAGTATCTTTAAAGCTCTCTCTCAGCACACTAGAGGCTACTTACTGCTTAGCATCCCAGGGGTTGTTGAGGGAGTATCCACAACTCCCCTCCTAACCGCCCTCCCCAAACACAAACAATGGTCTCCCCACTGACCTCTTGGCTAGCGCGTGCCTGTCCCGCTGACCCATGTGGGCAAGGGGACACTTTCACTCAGAGATGGGTAGGGGGGAAGAGTTGATGAGGGGGCGGAGGGGCACGCAGAGATAAACACACGCTGACAGTCGCCATTCATCAATTTAATGCATTAACAGTTACACCACATACCTTTTCGGAAGGTTCAAAAGCCCAGGCAGGAAGAAAGGGAGGAGAAAAGGAATTTCCATTCAAAAAGGGGGGAGTGGGTGGGCGCTGAAAGGGAGAGCTTTGCCTGGTTTAAACAGGCTTACCCGAAGGGCTGTTCACAGAGGAGAGAACAACAAGTGGAGAGGCAGAGTAGCACCTCCGAGGGTTTAAAGAACAGGGGCTGAGGGAAGCCTATACACAGGCATGTTCAATAGGACTTAACCAGGGACATCCCCACCCACAAAAGGCCTGTTGGAACAGCTAGCAGCTAGCCTATAAGAGTCTCTTATTGTTTGGCTCACTGGAGACACACGTGGTGCATGCACACACAGACAGACAGAAAGACCCAGACGACAGACAGAGACAGCGTCACAGGGTATTACTGCTTGAATGGAGGGATAAAGCTGAGGAGTGGGACCTTTCTTTTCCTCACTACTTCCTCCTTTCTCATCTCCGCTGCCTGTTCTTCTCATCTTACTACATCAGCTCCATCTCTTATCATCATTTCTCCCTCTTCCTCTCCCTCATCCTGAGCCTACCTGAGGTAGCTGAGGGCTCCCTTTTTCCTTCCATCTTTCTTTCGCTTTTTCTCGTCCCTGTCTCTGAGCTTACCGGAGGTTGCCACAGGCCAAGGGAGACTGAACAGAAGCAGACTAGTATGGCTTTGAGGACTCTGCTGTAGCATGGTGCAGTTCAGACTGTCAGTCTTTACCAGAAGGGGCTTACACTATGACTCCTTGTTCCAATGCACCCCACGCCCCTTCTCTAACTTTCCCTCCCTCCTTTTTCCAATACACCCCACACCCCTTCTCTAACTTTCCCTCCCTCTTTATTTTTTACCTTTCTCACTTTCTCTGTACCTGTCATATTTCTCTCTACCACTTTCTTTCCTCTCTCTACCTTTCATGTGTTTCTTTATTTTCTCTCTCAGTCCCTGTCTCCTTTTCATACTTCTCTCTCTTCAGGGCTCTCTACCTCACTTTATTTTAACTCGCTTATCCCTCCCTCTCCTCCTACCATACCTCTACGTCAAACGGGCCTTAAAATATCCTGCCCCCCCGACTGATTTTATTGTCTCCCGTAAGCACAACATAAAACAGAGGGGTGATAAGGGGAAAGAAAAGAGAGCTGGATGGGTGGATGAAGGGAGGGATGATAACTTGGAAAAGGGCCGAATTGAGACACACGCCAGCTTTTTAAAAAGCAACATAAAATCAGCTCCCAGGAAACAAGTGAATATGAAAAGAGAGAGGGAAAGAAAGAAAGGAGTGAGAGCGTGAGGACAGAGGGCATCAAAGCGTGGCTGACATTCCCTCAGACAACAGGAGCAAACAGGCGGTGTTGAAAGGATCATTCGATAGCCACCCGTAAGTGGGGCGGACGAGAGGAGATAAATGGGTGGCCTTTCTAGCTACAGTACATTGTTACTAGCTACATCCACTAGCATAATATGACTCTCAATAGCAAATTCTCGTCAAAGTCTGAGCAGAGATAATAGGCTACATTGTTCTCAATAGCAGTCTGCGTCAAGACTGTGACGGTATAATGCATCTCTCATTAGTATAGTCTGAATAGTGAGACTGACTGTGTCCAACAGGCTGTGTCCTACACCCCTACCTGTAGGAGCAAGCCTGGGCCATCACTGTTTATGGTTTCTGTTCCATACTGCAGTGTCTGGAGCTTTCCGACAGCTTTCAGACAATGCAACTGGTATTGAGTTGATGAATGTTGCACAATGTTGCCTGACTGCAAACCGAAAGGGAACCGACTGAAATAGTAATTCCCTTATTTTCAGGGAACGGTTCTTGCTAAAAAGATGGTCTTGGACTGATGTTCTCCAGATCCACATGCTACAATCACACGCACAACTTCTCCATTGTGTTGATGTCACTCCTGGACAGGAATGACACTGTACGTCGATGTTGGACGCCATGGAGGGGTTTCAGATGGTTGTTTGGCGAATGTTCTTTACAGAATGCCCTGAAGAAGAGGATCGCCAACATCCCTGCTGCTGTGCCCCTTCCTTAGCACTGACCATCACTGCAGATGAGACATTTCCCCTGAGGCCGTACCTCATGAAGCCATATCCACACTGGCAACTTGAAGAGCCCAAAAACGTCTTCAAGTACAGGCTGGCACATGCTTGGAGGATCATGGAAAAAGCCTTTGGCATCCTAGCCAATCACTTCAGTCCTAACTCAAGCCTCTCTGCCAACCACCACGAACACTGCAGTGAGAGCTAAGCAGTTACTTCATGTCAAAATTAAATCAAACTTTATTTCTCACATGCGCCGAATAGGGTAGAACTTACCGTGAAATGCTTACTTACAAGCCCTTAACCAACAGTGCAGTTCAAGAAGAGAACATATTTACCAAGTAGGCTAAAATAAAAAGTAACTCAACAAGAATGACGAGGCCATATACAGGGGGCACCGGTACCGAGTCAGTGTGCGGGGGTACAGGCTAGATGAGGTAATCTGTACATGTAGGCAGGGGTGAAGTGAATATGCATAGACAATAAACAGCGAGTATCAGCTGTGTACAAAAGGCGGGGGGGGGGGGGGTCAGTGTAAATTGTCCGGTGGCGATTTTATTAATTGTTCAGCAGTCTTATGGCTTTGGGGTAGAAGCTGTTGAGGAATCTTTTGGTCCGAGACTTGGTGCTCCAGTACCGCTTGCCGAGCGGGAGCAGAAAACTTGGCTGACAGGAGTCCTGACAATTTTACGGGCTTTCCTCTGACACCGCCTATTATATAGGTCCTGGATGGCAGGAAGCTTAATGTACTGGGCCATTCGCACTACCTGCTGTAGCGCCTTCCGGTCAGATGCCATACCAGGCGGTGATGCAACTGGTCAGGATGCTCCCGATGGTCCGCTCCACTACAGCCCCTGTTCGGCCCGCCTTTTCCTGTAGTCCGCGATCAGCTCCTTTGTGTTGCTCATATTGGAGGGAGAAGTTGTTGTCTTGGCACCACACTGCCAGGTCTCTGACCTCCTCATCATTGTCGGTGATCAGGCCTACCACTTTTGTGTCGTCAGCAAACTTAATGTTGGTGTTGTAGTCGTGTTTGGCCACGCAGTTGTGGGTGAACAGGGAGTACAGGAGGAGACTAAGTGGACTAAGGGGCCTTAGACTAAGACTAAGGGGCCTTAGAGTTAAGAATCAGCGTGACAGACGTGTTGTTGTCCAGTATCCAGTTGAAGAGGTAGGTGTTTAGTTCCAGAGTCCTTAGCTTAGTGATGAGACGTTGGTGCATTGCATTTTCAGTGGGAAAAGACAGCTACAGCCTAGCCCAAGTGATTAGAAATTAAGCCTAGCAGTCACCAACATAGTCACCATTCTCATTCATGGGGGCATGTTTAAAAGCAAGGAGTCTAATTCCTGTTTTGCTCAGTGAGTGTACACCTTTTTACTTCTGTGCTGGTGTTTAAGTTGGTTGTAACCCGAGCCATTAAAATGCTACTATGACTGATTGGGCTTTTAACACCCCTACTAACACAATGGTACATCTAAGCGCAGGTGGTAGCGCTATAGGTTCAGTGGCGTGTCAGAAATAGTTGAGCTACTTTCACTATTATAATTATGGGTGGACTTGCTGGCATTGCCGAGAAAGGGTTTTGATGAATAAACAGGTTGTGTCGAGATTTGGATTCTCACTGGCCAATCAGAACGTGCTCCATGGCCAAAGATGTGGCTGCTTCAAGTTATGTATATAAGGTCTTTTATGGATTACCTTGGAATTAACTCCAATTCAAATGTTAGTCCGTTATAGTTTGTTAAATGGTGTACAGAAACCAAATAACAAAAATGTCGACCTACGTTTGCTAAATATTTTAAATTTAACCCATTTGCAGTCCATATTGTTCTAAGTATTGCATAGCTTCAATAGCATTCTCACTGATATAGGGGCTAGGCCTACTGTAAATTACATTATGACTGAGCATGGACATGCCAAACATTGTCAATAAGCAAGATTACATTAATTATTGATAAGGCATAAAAAAAGAGAATGAATACTTTTAAACAAAATGTCACACTTACAAAAGCACCATCATTTCTCCCCATATATTATTAAAACAATGCAGACTTATTGCCAAGCTCACGAGCCAAACCCTTTGTCAACAGTCTTGACTACTTTGCAATTGCATTTGGCAGGACAAAAAAAAGCCGTCATTGAGAGCAGAGGAGGCTATGCTTGGTTTTTAACCGAATAAAACAAAAATGGGTATTTTTATACATTTGTATGCTTCTAAATATTAAGTATGCAGGCACCAACCGCAAATTAGGCTACTCTTGTTCCACGCGCATATTAGCAGTGTGCATCACAGCTAGACAGGCTGTGTTTCAGCGTCAAAATTCATGCCATAACCAACAGCGTTACCGAGACTACTTTTGTTTAGCATGTATATTATGAAGATAGAATTGGCCATGTTCACTCTTCACCTGATAGAGCTGACGAGCCAGGCAGATCTTAAGAATAGTTCAATTTAACCCATGAGAGGTCTGAGCTTCCTTTATTGTCATTTCAGACACATTGAGTGGTATTGTCACTTTTAATTGTGCAAAACTGAATCAGTTACATTGTACAACTAAAAAAGTAAAGAATAACCCCAAATAATGAAACAAGAGGAATGTGTATATAAACATGCAATAAGATGAAAAAAATGTCTGTGCAATATTGATGGTGATTTCATTACATGGAGATGGGGGCAGCTGCTGGTTCACTAGCTACTGTTGTTGGTGCAACTGTTCCTGGTGCATCATCTGGCAGTGTGCCCCAATCTCATCCACCTGCTGTTGGTAAAAGGCTTTGTGTTCTTCACTCAGCCAAAAGGAACCATCCTCATCAGCATGGCAGAATTTATCCAGGGCCTTCTAAATGGTGCTGAGAGTCCTGGTCCCCTACCTTCCCAAACTCATCTTCCTCCTCGTCGTCATTGTGCCTTGGGGTGCTTGTACAAGGAGCCATCCCAACCCACCAGTTATTGTGGTTTTGCTGACTGGTGTTTGGCTTCATTTGAGGGGGGAAATGCAGGCTTGTACCGCCTGTTACTGGATGGGCCTCATCCTTTATGCAGTATGGGGCTCCAGAAAGTGCTGAAGGATGGAGATGTGTCTTCCTACAGCCATTCCACCAGCACTACCTGAGGGTGCCTCCTTCCTGGCCTAGGTGTACTGTGTCCTGAGAATCTTCCGTCGACTTCTTCCACTGGAAGTCTAAGCAATAAAATAAAATATTGCGCATGGTCTTCTGCAAATAGTTCAAGCTTCGTCGACTCACTTTTTAAAATTGCAGCACAGACGCACATTTATCAACATTAAGCTACGAAAGAAAACAAAACAGTCAACACATTGGGGCGGCAGGGTAGCCTAGTGGTTAGAGCGTTGGACTAGTAACCAGAAGTAACCCCGAGCTGACAAGGTACAAATCTGTCGTTCTGCCCCTGAACAAGCAGTTAACCCACTGTTCCTAGGCCGTCATTGAAAATAAGAATTTGTTCCTAACTGACTTGCCTGGTTAAATAAAGGTTAAAAAAAAAAATGGTTTAAGTCGATTTGTTATTAACAGGCTAGCAATGATCTCCCTCCATCCTAGCTAGCAAACAAACAAACAAACAAAACCAGCCAACATGTCTATTGTTTGGTGTTGTTGGAATGGTGTATGCTAGCTACATGCAATAGCAAGGCAACCGCAACAAAGTCTAAACAAAGCCAGCTACAAAGGGACAGGTAGCAAGCTACGTTGGTAGCTAATGGTCATGTAGCTATGGACAGATGGTTTTTGGCAGTCACTAGTCTACCTAAAAACGCCTTCATAGCAAGTTCAACAATTAACTAACCTGAAAAGACCAAACGGCTTGCAATCCGCTGCCAGAGAGTGACTTTATGTCTCTGTGGGAATACTGGTGACAAGATATATCAAGATATATCATAGAGAACTGAGCTCTCCTTCACTAGAGTTTATGATCTCCTCCTGGTTATCGCTCCATGATTTCGGTGCTATTTGGACAAAAATGTAAACATGCCTTGTAGCTACTTGTCTATCTTGCAGAGAAATGGTCCACTGTGTCCTCCTGAAGCAAGAGCTGCCCTAGCTATTTAAATATGGCACACTGGAAAGTTACCCATTTTCTTCCTCTCGTTGATCTCCTCGCATTATCTGATTGGCTCAGAGTAGAAATGTCTGTAGCTGACGGGGAAACCGATTCTCCATGTAAAAATGCTAGAACATTTTTGTTAGTCAGGCACTATCAGAGGGTGGTCCCCAAAACACACGTAGTCAGCAAGCGAACGAATGTCAGATGAACGCCAGATGACCGGCAGATCAACATTCGGTGCGGTGTGTGTGTGTGGTCGAGTTTTTGCACCTAAATGGTACTACGATTAGTACTTTTAATTCACACTTTGTTTTACCCACAGAATTTTAATAAATTATAAGATAAATGACTGCCTTAGTGGAGCACGTGATAACACCTTTGATTGGGATCCGTTTCCCTGTTTGTGGGTGTTTGAAGGATCTACGTTTATAAGTGCCACTGCATTGAGCATAGCCATTACACTTGTAGTTTCCATCCGGTAGGGGTGCAAATATTTTGGGGTGGTAAATCAGAGTTTACCAGTTGATCTCTGAGGTTTCTGCCCCGAGAATACGACCAAGGGAGGGTCCGAAAACACATTACCGATACCGTCATCGGATCTAAGAATGTGCCAATGTTTGTGAAAAATTCCCTTAATTTGTTCAGAGCTCTTTGAATAGCGGGTAGTTAGAATGCAAGAATGCTTATTTTTGCGAGACTGACCTTGAAAGAGATCATGTCTCGGTTTGTTTCAAATTTTCTCAGTGGCGGTATTATTCTGACCATTTTTGTACCCCCTCTCTTTGAATTTTATTTGCGTGTCAGTGAGGTGCTTGCTAGCAGAGTAGAAACACCTGTTTAGATGAGGTGCTTGCTAGCAGAGTAGAAACACCTGTTTAGGTGAGGCGCTTGCTAGCAGAGTAGAAACACCTGTTTAGATGAGGTGCTTGCTAGCAGAGTAGAACACCTGTTTAGGTGAGGTGCTTGCTAGCAGAGTAGAACACCTGTTTAGGTGAGGTGCTTGCTAGCAGAGTAGAACACCTGTTTAGGTGAGGTGCTTGCTAGCAGAGTAGAACACCTGTTTAGGTGAGGTGCTTGCTAGCAGAGTAGAACACCTGTTTAGGTGAGGTGCTTGCTAGCAGAGTAGAACACCTGTTTAGGTGAGGTGCTTGCTAGCAGAGTAGAACACCTGTTTAGGTGAGGTGCTTGCTAGAGTAGAACACCTGTTTAGGTGAGGTGCTTGCTAGCAGAGTAGAACACCTGTTTAGGTGAGGTGCTTGCTAGCAGAGTAGAACACCTGTTTAGTTGAGGTGCTTGCTAGCAGAGTAGAACACCTGTTTAGGTGAGGTGCTTGCTAGCAGAGTAGAACCTGTTTAGGTGAGGAGCTTGCTAGCAGAGTAGAAACACCCGTTTAGTTGAGGTGCTTGCTAGCAGAGTAGAAACACCTGTTTAGGTGAGGTGCTTGCTAGCAGAGTAGAAACACCTGTTTAGATGAGGTGCTTGCTAGCAGAGTAGAAACACCCGTTTAGGTGAGGCGCTTGCTAGCAGAGTAGAAACACCCGTTTAGTTGAGGTGCTTGCTAGCAGAGTAGAAACACCCGTTTAGTTGAGGTGCTTGCTAGCAGAGTAGAACACCCGTTTAGGTGAGGTGCTTGCTAGCAGAGTAGAACACCTGTTTAGGTGAGGTGCTTGCTAGCAGAGTAGAACACCTGTTTAGGTGAGGTGCTTGCTAGCAGAGTAGAACACCTGTTTAGGTGAGGTGCTTGCTAGCAGAGTAGAACACCTGTTTAGGTGAGGTGCTTGCTAGCAGAGTAGAACACCTGTTTAGGTGAGGTGCTTGCTAGCAGAGTAGAACACCTGTTTAGGTGAGGTGCTTGCTAGCAGAGTAGAACACCTGTTTAGGTGAGGTGCTTGCTAGCAGAGTAGAACACCTGTTTAGTTGAGGTGCTTGCTAGCAGAGTAGAACACCTGTTTAGGTGAGGTGCTTGCTAGCAGAGTAGAACCTGTTTAGGTGAGGAGCTTGCTAGCAGAGTAGAAACACCCGTTTAGTTGAGGTGCTTGCTAGCAGAGTAGAAACACCTGTTTAGGTGAGGTGCTTGCTAGCAGAGTAGAAACACCTGTTTAGATGAGGTGCTTGCTAGCAGAGTAGAAACACCTGTTTAGGTGAGGCGCTTGCTAGCAGAGTAGAAACACCCGTTTAGTTGAGGTGCTTGCTAGCAGAGTAGAAACACCCGTTTAGTTGAGGTGCTTGCTCGCTAAACAGGTCTCCGCTAGCAAGCACCTCACCTAAACAGGTGTGCGTTTCTTTTCCCTCCAGGCCCCTATTGTTCACATTTCCCTGAGACTCTTTAGAGCCTGGTTGCCAAAATAAATGCTGCCAGTGCTAAGTGTTAAAGATAGATGGGTATAGACTAGAGGTCGACCGATTATGATTTTTCAACTCCGATACCGATTATTGGAGGACTTAAAAAAGCAGATACCGATTTAATAGTCCGATTTAAAAAATATATATATATATATATATATTTTTGTAATAATGACAATTACAACAATACTGAATGAACACCTAGTTTAACTTAATATAATACATCAATAAAAATCTATTTGGCCTCAAATAATGAAACTTGTTCAATTTGGTTTAAATAATGCAAAAACAAAGTTTTGGAGAAGTAAAAGTGCAATATGTGCCATGTAAAAAAGCTCCTTGCTCAGAACATGAGAACATATGAAAGTTGGTGGTTCCTTTTTTAACATGAGCCTTCAATATTCCAAGGTAAGAGGTTTTAGGTTGTAGTTAATATAGTATTTATAGGACTATTTCTCTCTATACCATTTGAATTTCATATGCCTTTGACTATTGGATGTTCTTATAGGCACTATAGTATTGCCAATGTAACAGTATAGCTTCCGTCCCTCTCCTCGACCCTACCTGGGCTCGAACCAGGAACACATAGACAACAGCCACACGCAGCGTTACCCATCGCTCGGGGGAATAACTATCAAGTCTCATAGCGAGTGAAGTTTGAAAAGCTATTAGCGCGCTAACTAGCTAGCCATTTCACATCGGTTACACGAGCCATTAGGTTGATAGGCTTGAAGTCATAAACAGCGCTGTGCTTGCGAAGAGCTGCTGGAAAAATGCACGAAAGTGCTGTTTGAATGAATGCTTACGAGCCTGCTGCTGCCTACCACCGCTCAGTCAGACTGCTCTATCAAATCATAGACTTGATTATAACATAACACACAGAAATACGAGCCTTCGGTCATTAATATGGTCGAATACAGAAACTATCATTTCGAAAACAAAACGTTTAGTATTTCAGTGAAATACGGAGCCGTTCAGTATTTTATCTAACGGGTGGCATCCCTAAGTCTAAATATTCTTGTTACATTGCACAAACAATGTTATGTCATAATTACATAAAATTCTGGCAAATTAGGTGGCCCAAACTGTTGCATATACACTGACTCTGCATGCAATGATCGTAAGAGAAGTGACACAATTTCACCTGGTTAATATTGCCTGCTAACCTGGATTTCTTCTTGCTAAATATGCAGGTTTAAAAATCTATACTTCTGTGTATTGATTTTAAGAAAGGCATTGGTGTTTATGGTTAGGTACACATTGGAGCAACGATACACACCGCATCGATTATATGCAACGCAGGACACGCTAGATAAACTAGTAATATCATCAACCATGTGTAGTTAACTAGTGATTATGATTGATTGATTGTTTTTTATAAGATAAGTTTAATGCATTCACGTAACAGGCAGGCTCCTCGTGGAGTGCAATGAGAGGCAGGTGGTTAGAGCGTTGGACTAGTTAACTGTAAGGTTGCAAGATTGGATCCCCCGAGCTGACAAGGTGAACATTTGTAGTTCTGTCCCTGAACAAGGCAGTTAACCCAGCGTTCCTAAGCCGTCATTGAAAATAAGAATGTGTTCTTAACTGACTTGCCTAGGTAAATAAAGGTATATAAAAAAACATATATATATTTTTTTTTTTATATCGGCAAAGCGCCAAAAATACCGATTTCCGATTGTTATGAAAAGTTGAATTCGGCCCCATTTAAAATCGGCCATTCCGATTAATCGGTCGACCTCTAATTTAGACTAACCAACACAGCTCCTCCATATGACGCACTCTTAAAATTGAGTGTCACACTTTATGAGTTCTATAATATAGTCACAAATACAGTGGGGAGAACAAGTATTTGATAACCTGCAAAATCAAAAGTAACAGTCAGTATCTGGTATGGGCTCCAGCTGCATCATGGAGTACACCAGATTTGCCAGTACTTGCTGTGAGATGTTACCCCACTCTTCCACCCAGGCACCTGCAAGTTCCCAGACATTTCTGTGGGAGAAATGGCCCTAGCCCTCACCCTTTGATCCAACAGGTCCCAGACGTTCTCAATGGGATTGAGATCCGGGCTCTTCGCCAGCCATGGCAGAACACTGACATTCCTGTCTTGCAGGAAATCATGCACAGAACGAGCAGTATGGCTGGTGGCATTGTCATGCTGGGGGGTCATGTAAGGATGATCCTGCAGGAATGGTACCACATGAGGGAGGAGGATGTCTTCCCTGTAACGCAGCGTTGAGATTGCCTGCAATGACAACAAGCTCAGTCCGATGATGCTGTGACACAGCGCCCAGACCATGACGGACCCTCCACATCCAAATCGATCCCGCTCCAGAGTACAGGCCTCAGTGTAACGCTCATTCCTTCGGCGATAAACGCGAATCCAACCATCACCCCTGGTGAGACAAAACCACGACTCGTCGGTGAAGAGCAGTTTTGCCAGTCCTGTCTGGTCCAGAGACGGTGAGTTTGTGCCCATAGGCGACGTTGTTGCCGGTGATGTCTGGTGAGGACCTGCCTTATAACAGGCCAATGAGCCCTCAGTCCAGCCTCTCTTAGCGGGACAGTCTGAACACTGATAGAGGGATTGTGCATTCCTGGTGTATCTCGGGCAGTTGTTGTTGCCATCCTGTACCTGTCCGACAGGTGTGATGTTTGGATGTACCGATTCTGTGCAGGTGTTACATGTAGTCTGCCACTGCCAGCACGATCCGCTGTCCGTCCTGTCTCCCTGTGGCGCTGTCTTGGGCGTCTCCCAGTATGGACATTGCAATTTATTGCCCTGGTCACATCTGCAGTCCTCATGCCTTCTTGCAGCATGCCTAAGGCACGTTCACACAGCAAAAAGGGACCATGGGCATCTTTCGTTTGGTGTTTTTCAGAGTCAGTAGAAAGGCCTCTTTAGTGTCCTAAGTTTTCAACTGTGACCTTAATTACCTACCGTCTGTAAGCTGTCCGTGTCTTAACGACCGTTCCACAGGTGCATGTTCATTAGTTGTTTATGGTTCATTGAACAAGCATGGGAAACAGGGTTTAAACGCTTTACAATGAAGATCTGTGAAGTTATTTGGATTTTCACTAATTATCTTTGAAAGACACGTCCCTTTTTCAGGACCCGGCCTTTTTTTGCTGAGTTTACTATTTGGCAAAATTGAGTTGATGATGATATAGATCAGCTCATGAATAACGGGGGATGAAGAGAGGAAACGGTTTAAATATCAAGATATCTTAACAGGGAACAACTCTGTTTCAAAAAAATATACATATCTACTCTCATACCGTTTGTTGATCGGGACATTTCCTACCAAAGCTCTCATATGGAATACAAGACAGCGCAGAGAAGCAGGGGAAATGTTCTAGGCTTATTTTGACATGCAAAGGTGCGACGTGCATTGATAATGCAACCTATAGATTAGATCATTTTCACGTGAGACAGGAGTCAGTGTTTTGGGTTTCAGTGGGATCGGGACGATAAGAAAATAGGATCTAGATTGAGCCATATAAGGCTAATATGTGTGTCAGTATGCTTTGTGTTGGTTGTCGTCACGACAGACAAAGATGTAGAGTTAAGCAAACTTTACTAGGCATGTTGTCAACCATGAAATAAGGTAAATATTGGTTTCGGTTTCCTGTGTAACATCAATATTGCTACATGTTCTCTTTTATTTTTTCCACAAAAGCTCCACCTAACTTTGGCTTGTATCCATGTCTGCAATAAACTGGAATGTGAACTGTATGTTTGTAATGTCTCTGACTATTATTTTATTTACCTTCACATAGTCTTTCCGGTTAATAGGTCTTCAGGTGGCCCTACCAGACCTTGTGTGGGGAGTGTTGATTACATCAGGAGGTGCTTGACCTCAGAGATAAAGACGCAGATTCAGTGAAACAAAATCACATCTGATTAATTATCAAACAAGTCACAGGAGTACAACATGTTCTGATCAGCTAATACGCGAGTAAACTAGAAAAAAGATCATTGTTAGCACTCAACTCAATTTAGCTAGCATTTCCCAGCCTAATTGTTACCAAATATCCAAACAGGGATTCAGTGAAAACAAATATCGGACATTGATTGATTTATCTTGATGAGTCCCTAAGCTTGTCTCAATAGAGTGTGATGGCGCTGTCCCAATAAAAACGGTGCTGAAATGATGATCTCGATGACCACAAATGACTATTTCTTTAAATTAGTATAACGGTTATATATGACTGGGAGCCTTCAATTGCATTAGCCGACACCAGTTGAAATCAATATAACCTATTGTTTTCTAGTAACCTGGCTTTTTTTTGGGGGGGTTCGGCTCATTTAATTTCTTTGATGTCAGACCAGGGCTCAGGCTTCAGCTCACCGGGCTTTGGTCCGACCGGGAATCTAATTTTCAGTTCTGATGAGAACTCTAAACTGCATTCGGGTAGAGTGTGCAGTCCGGCAGTGTCAATAATTTGTGTGCTTTGAATTTATGGGGACTTTGTGTGAAGTGAATACACTAGGCTGAAGGCTTCCATGTGATAACCTGTTTGGATAATGTGCTATTAGATTTTTTGCCAATCTGCTGCACAAGTTGTGTATTCTGTATAATTGCAGGAAAATGTTAGAATTTCCAGGGTCTTGTCGGGAAATGTGAAGAGTGGTCCCGGGACAGTCCCGAGATCCCAGTTACCCATGTTAATCCCTAAATAGTACCGAGTTGATGTGCAGGGGTACGAGATAAATTGAGGTAGAGATGTGCAATGTCTTCAGAAAGTGTGCCTTCAAAGTATTCACACCCGTTGACTTTTTCCACATTTTACAGCCTGAATTTTAAATGGATTCAATTGAGATGGTTACACACAACACCACATAATGTCAAGGTCGAATTGTGTTTTTAGACATTTACATTTTTTTTAATAAAAGATGAAATGTCTTTAGTCTAAGTATTCAACCCCTTTGTAATGGAACGTCTAAATAAGTGCACGAATAAAAACATGCTTAACAAGTCACATAATAAATTGCATGGACTCACTCTGTGTGAAATAATGTTTAACATGATTTGTTTAATTACTTAATTTCTGTACCCCACACACACAATCTGTAAACTCCCTTGGTCAAGCAGTGAATTTCCAACACAGAATCAACCACAACTACTAGATGGGTCAAAATAAAAAAGCAGCCGTTGAAAATCCCTTTGAGCATGGTAATTAATCACACTGTGGCATCCTTCCTAACTCAGTTGCCAGAGAGGAAGGAAATGGCTCAGGGATTTCACCATGAGGCCAGTTACAGAGTTGAATGGTTGTGATAGGACAAAACTGAGGATGGATCAACAGCAATGTAGTTCATCCACAATACTAACCTCATTGACATAGTAGAAAGAAGGAAGACTTCTGTACAGAATACAAATATTTCTTAACATGCATCTTGTTTGCAACAAGGCACGTAAGTAATACTGCAGAAATGGGGTAAAGCAATTCACTTTTTGTCCTGAATACAAAATGTTGTTTGGGGCAAATCCAATACAACACAAAACTAAGTACCACTGTCCATATTTTCAAGCATAGTGGTGACTGCATCATGTTATGGATATGCTTGTAATTGTTAAGGACTTGGGAGTTTTTCAGGATTCAAAATAAAGGGAATGGAGCTAAGCACAGACAATATCCTAGAGGACAACCTGGTTGTCTGCTTTCCACCAGACACTGGAAGATTAATTCATATTTCAGCAGGACAATAACCTAAAACACAAGGCCACATCTACACTGGAGTTGCTTACCAAGAAGACAGTGAATGTTCCTGAGTGGCCTAGTTACAGTTCCGACTTAAAATCTACTTGAAAATCTATGGCAAGACTTGAAAATGGCTGTCTAGTAATAATCACCAACCAACTTGACAGACCTTGAAGAATAATATGCAAATACTGTACAATTCAGGTGTACAAAGCTCTTAGAAACTTACCCAGAAACACTCGCAACTGTAATCACTGCCAAATGTCATTCTAACATCTACTGGCTCAGGGGTGTGAATACTTATGTAAATTACATATTTCTGTATTCAATTTTCAATAAATTAGCGAACATTTCTAAAAACATGTTTTCACTGGCATTATGGGGTATTGTGTGAAGATGGGGCGAGAAAATAATTATTTGAATTCATTTTGAATTCAGGCTGTAACAACAAAATGTGGAATAAGTCAAGGGGTATGAACACATTTCAAGGCACTGTAGGTACAGTACCAGTCAAAAGTTTGGACACTCCTACTCATTCAAGTTTTTTTTTTTTTTTTTTTTTTTTTACTATTTTCTACATTGTAGAATAATAGTGAAGACATCAAAACTATGAAATAACACATATGGAATCATGTAGTAACCAAGTGTTAAACAAATGTATTTTAGATTCTTCAAAGTAGCCACTTGCCTTGATGACAGCTTTGCACACTCTTGGCATTCTCTCAACCAGCTTCACCTGGAATACCTTTACAACAGTCTTGAAGGACTTCTCACATATGCTGAAAAAGCAGCCAACAAGTTAACTTCACCCTTCAGTCCAACTCATCCCAAACCATCTCAATTGGGATGAGGTCGGGCGATTGTGGAGGCCAGGTCATCCGAGGCAGCGCTCCATCACCCCCTTTCTTGGTTAATAACACTTACACAGCCTGGAGGTGTGTTTGGTCATTGTCCTGATGAAAAATAAAATGATAGTCCCATTAAACCCAAACCAGATGGGATGGAGTATCACTGCAGAATGTTGTGGTAGCCATGCTGGTTAACTGTGCCTTGAATTCTAAATAAATCACTGACAGTGTCGCCTGCAAAGCACCCCCACACCATCTTCATCATGCTTCATGGTGGGAACCACACATGCAGAGATCATCCATTCACCTACTCTGCAGCAGAGTTAACTCTGGGTCTACCTTTCCTGTGGCAGTCCTCATGAGACCCAGTTTCATCATAGTTTTTCTGACTGCACTTGAAGAAACTTTCAAATTTCTTGAAATCTTCCAGATTGACTGACCTTTATGTCTTAAAGTAATGGACTGTCGATTCTCTTTTGTTATTTGAACTGCTCTTGGTCTTTTACCAAATAGGGCTATCTTCTGTATACCACAATACCTTGTCACGCCTGCTAATTTAATTGCATTCCAGATGACACACCTCATGAAGCTGGTTGAGAGAATGCCAAGAGTGTGCAAAGCTAGGGTGGCTACTTTGAAGAATCTCAAATAAATAAATATATATATTTTTTTTTTTAACACTTTTTTGGTTACTACATGATTCCATAAATATCTACTATGTAGGTGTGTCCAAACATTTGACTGGTACTGTACTCATAAAGTGACTAGGCAACAGAATAGATAAACAGTAGCAGCAGCGATTGCGATGAGTCAAAAGAGTGCAAAAAGGGTCAATTCAGAGATTGACCTTGGGGCTTGGGGGTAAAAGCTGTTCAGGGTCGTGTTGGTTCCAGACTTGGTGTATCGGTAACTGCTTGCCGTGCGGTACCAGAGAGAACAGTCTATGACTTGGGTAGCTGGAGTCTTCAACAATTTTTAGTGCCTTCCTCTGACACCACCTGGTATAGAGGTTCTGGATGTCAGGGATCCAGTCCCCAGTGATGTACTGGGCTGTCTGCACCACCACCTGTAGTCCCCAGTGATGTACTGGGCTGTCTGCACCACCACCTGGTATAGAGGTTCTGGATGTCAGGGATCCAGTCCCCAGTGATGTACTGGGCTGTCTGCACCACCACCTGGTATAGAGTTTCTGGATGTCAGGGATCCAGTCCCCAGTGATGTACTGGGCTGTCTGCACCACCACCTGGTATAGAGGTTCTGGATGTCAGGGATCCAGTCCCCAGTGATGTACTGGGCTGTCTGCACCACCACCTGGTATAGAGGTTCTGGATGTCAAGGATCCAGTCCCCAGTGATGTACTGGGCTGTCTGCACCACCACCTGGTATAGAGGTTCTGGATGTCAGGGATCCAGTCCCCAGTGATGTACTGGGCTGTCTGCACCACCACCTGGTATAGAGGTTCTGGATGTCAGGGATCCAGTCCCCAGTGATGTACCGGGCTGTCTGCACCACCACCTGGTATAGAGGTTCTGGATGTCAGGGATCCAGTCCCCAGTGATGTACTGGGCTATATGCACTACCCTCTATAGAGCCTTGCAGTTGAATGCAAAGCAGTGATGCAGCTAGTTAAGATGCTCTCAATGGTGCAGATTCCCAGGAATCTGAGGGCCCATGTCAATTATTTTCAGCTTGTTGAGGGGGAAGAGGCTTTGTCATATCTTTTTCATGACTGTATTGGACCATGATAATTCCTTAGTGATGTGGACACAGAATAACTCAAAGATCTCGACCAACTCCACTTACAGCCCTGCCGATGGGATTTTAGGACTTTTGCTCGAGACCGTCGATAGCGATGAATCGAGTATTTCACAAGCTGGCTCTAAGGAACATCAGCGAGCTGCTTTATAGTTCAGTTTCTTCTTCTTCCTTTCTGTTTAAGATAATACTATTGACTCTGTCCCCCTCCCCTCAGCCACCTGCCTCGGCCCGCCGTAGACAAAAGAAGCAGGAGGCGAAGTAGGGGATTTGTTTGGACAGAGCTCACCTGGCACACAGACACAGAAAGACAGTAGTGCTCAGGAAAAAGCCCTGTGGAGGAGGGGCTAGGTGGGGAAAGGAGGGGTGAGTTAGAAAGGGGAGGTATGGTGAGGAAAGGGGCAGGAGGTGGAGAAAGGGTAAGGGAAGTGTTGAGGAAAGAAGCTTGGAGAAGTGAGGGAATGGGGGGGTGAGGGAAGAAGGGATGTGGATGAAAATAAGAGGAGTATGGAGAGGTGCTGAGAGGGGGTTACATGGTAAAAGAGGGAAGGGGGCCTGGTGCACTATAACCAGCTCTCAAAAATCAGAGCAGGATTAAGATATGGGAGGCTTCAAGGGGATCTGGATAATGAAGGGAGGTGTGTGTGTGTGTGTGTGTGTGTGTGTGTGTGTATTTGAAATTATTTTTTATGCTGTTGCCGTCTCTTTACAGTTGAAGTTGCAAGTTTACATACACTTTGGTAAGAGTCATAAAAACTTGTTTATCAACCACTCCGCACATTTCTTGTTAGCAAACTACAGCAAGTCGGTTCGGACATCTACTTTTTGCATGACACAAGTAATTTTCCCATCAATTGTTTACAGACATATTATTTGACTTATAATCCACTGTATCACAATTCCAGTGGGTCAGAAGTTTACATACACTAAGTTGACTGTGCATTTAAACAGCTTGGAAAAGTCCAGAAAATGATGCCATGGCTTAAAGAAGCTAATGATTGGCTAATTGACATAATTGAGTAAATTAGAGGAGTACCTGTGGATGTATTTCAAGGCCTACCTTGAAACTCAGTGCCTCTTTGCTTGACATCATGGGAAAATCAAAAGAAATCAGCCAAGATCTCAGAAAAACAATTGTAGACCTCCACAAGTCTGGTTCATCCTTGGGAGCAATTCCCAAACGCCTGAAGGTACCACGTTCATCTGTACAAACAATGGTACGCAAGTATAAACACCATGGGACCATGCAGCCGTCATACCGCTCAGGAAAAGTGCAAATCAATGTCAAAACAGCAGCAAAGGACCTTGTGAAGTTACTGGAGGAAACGGGTACAAATGTATCTAAATCCACAGTAAAACAAGTCCTATATTGACATAACCTGAAAGGCCACTCAGCAAGGAAGATGCCACTGCTCCAAAACCGCCATAAAAAAGACAGACTTTGGTTTGCAACTGCAGATGAGGACAAAGATTGTACTTTTTGGAGAAATGTCCTCTGGTCTGATGAAATAGAACTGTTTGGCCATAATGACCATCGTTATGTTTGAAGGAAAAAGGGGGAAGCCAAAGAACACCATCCCAACCGTGAAGCACGGGGGTGGCAGCATCACTTCACAAAATAGATGGCATCATGAGGATGGTAAATTATGTGGATATATTGAAGCAACATCTCAAGACATCAGTTAAAGCTTGGTCACAAATGGGTCTACCAAATGGACAATGACCCCAGCATACTTCCAAAGTTGTGGCAAAATGGCTTAAGGACAACAAAGTCAACATATTGGAGTGGCCATCACAAAGCCCTGACCTCAATCCTTTAGAAAATGTGTTGGCAGAACTAAAAAAGTGTGTGCGAGCAAGTAGGCCTACACACCTGACTCAGTTACACCAGCTCTGCCAAAATTCACCAAACTTATTGTGGGAAGCTTGTGGAAGGCTACCCGAAACGTTTGACCAAGTTAAACCATTTAAAGGCAATGTTACCAAATACTAACTGAGTGTATGTAAACTTCTGACCCACTGGGAATGTGATGAAAGAAATAAAAGCTGAAATAAATCATTCTCTACTATTATTCTGGCATTTCACATTCTTAAAATGAAGTGGTGATCCTAACTGACCTAAGACAGGGAATTTTTACTAGGATTAAATGTCAGGAATTGTGAAAAACTGAGTTTAAATGTAAATGGTTAAGGTGTATGTAAACTTCCAACTTTAACTGTAAGTAATTAACCTGACATGACCCAAAACATTCAGTAAACAAGTGAATTACATATAATACATACTAATTGTGACTGTTTTTCATCTATTAGTTGATTAAATAAAGATAAATTTATTGAACATGAGGAAAACACAATAAACTTAAAAAGGCTGTGTCTTCAGAACGGGGCTACTGTATCTTATTCAACAACACTGATTATTGTGCAAAACAAATTAGAATTGGATATGTTGAAAGAAAGTAAACACATTAAGTGTCCTTAATAAAAACTAAAAGTCAAACATGGAAAAATATATTAACTTGGAAAAGCTACATCCGAACGACAGACTTTATTCCTAAAATAAATAAATAAACAGTCTTGACATTTAAAGAAATTACCGGTAAACACATTGTTATTCAAGAGAATTAGCATATCCACATTCTCAGAGGAGAGGCGAGTACAGAGCCGATTTACGAGAAGGCCCGCAGACTCTCTGCTGGAACCGAGGTTGCCAGTACAGTGAGGTACTGCTTATCCAGGACACTAAGCTTCATTTACCGGGCCTCACCACTCCAGTGGGTTGTCCTGAGGTGGGATGCATGGCTCGTGAAATAAAGCTCAACTTCGGGTTTTTTGGTTCCCGTCATTGGTGTAGTATTCCTCTCCAAAAAGTGTGTGGAGGGCTGGTGATGTGGGTGTGTGGAGGGCTGGTGATGTGGGTGTGTGGAGGGCTGGTGATGTGGGTGTGCGTTAGCATCATCAGCATTGCTGGCACTTGAAATCGGCAGTTTGGTTCTGCATTACATTTCTGTTAGCTTTTCCTTGATCTCCAGGCGGAAATGCTGCTCCACAAAGCGCATGTGCTTTGTGTCGGGGATCAAGCGCAGTGGCAATGAGCGCTGCCTTATCTGTATGAGGGAAATAATGACGTTTTATTGACTGTTTTATTATCTGCTGTGTGCCCATTACGCTACGTTTTTTCATACAGTCATAGATGCAGTGCAAATAAGCACATATTAGAAGAATGTTTAAATTAGACTTGAATTCCACCAAAAACAATGAGGGGATTTTGCCAAAAAAGTTCCCACAAGGCCCGCCCAGTGAAGGAAAGTCACGTGTGCAAAGGTTGTCCTATACATCACAACAATGCTTAAACTACATCAATCTGATTGGGTTGGCCTGTCAGGGCCTGGCTCCCCAGTGGGTGGGCCTGTGTCCATGCTGGTTTTACATGGAAGTCCCAGGTTAGGTTAGCATGCTCTCCAAATGGGCTGCTGTTGCTGAATCTTGCTACTCCATGCATAGATCTCTACACGAGCAACCAGCAAAGCTTCCAACACTTTGTTTAATCAGATATCACATTTAGTAACAGGAACACAACCAAACAAAATGCTAAGATTTGGGTGTCCTTCTTTGGAAAATGTTGATTTAAAACACAAAACTGTGGGTTTTGACTCTCCGTGTATGCTCACATCAAGAGCAGAGACAGGAAGGCAAGATGGATCATTTGCCCTCCAGCCACACACACACACATTAGTTAAGAGGGTTTGACCTTTGTTGACCCCGTGACCATTTAACAGCCATTGACTGAGGTTAAACGGGTCTCCCGGCCACAGGTTTACGAGACACAGAAAGAGAGAGAGAGAGAGGGGGAAAGTTCACTGTAACATCCTGGTGGGTCTACAATAATAGAGACCTACGGAGCAACCCTGCATGACGCTTTGGGCTGGACGACACCGAAAGAAGGATTGGGGTAAAATACTTCTGCAGCTGGGGTCATATGTCACACTGGTAGACAATGTGTGCCTGAGAGAATGTGTTATCGCAAAGGCATAGAAAAGGTGGATTAATGTAATGTTTAAGTGCAAAGAAACTTCAAAACAAGTCATTTAGCTAGACAAAATGATTTTCAGAATCTTTGACTTGAAATCTGGATGGACTATCCCTTTAAAGTTCCAATGTTGTATACCTGTCATTGCTGGGAAAAGGACCTACGCTTCAAGCACTATGATTCAATGTCCAAGTACTGATAATGATGGTTCTAATTCCCCAAGAAAAGCTTGGGATAAGATAAAGGCATTTTAATATTAAAGGTTCAGTAAGTATGAATTTAGTCCACAAATGTACCGACATGTCTATTATATGTGAATAGTTTATGATTAGTGAATGGCATAGTGTAGTTATTTTGTTAGATACCTCTCCCTAAAATCTGAAATCGTGTTTTTTTTTTCAAAGCCATTTTAGCTGTTGCGATAGCTGTTCGGTCCGATCAGATTCACAAATCTTGGGAATTCGTCACTGATAAAGTTGTATTGGAATTTGCAGCTGTTGTTGGTAAGTAATGAATCTGCTTCTGACATGACTGACGGCATATTTAAAGAGCTCGTAGCCCAAGGGGGTCTTCTACATTAAATGCTCACTCCCCACTTTCTAATGAAATAAAATTGTATTTGTCACATGCGCCGAATACAACAGGTACAACCTTACAGTGAAATACTAACAAGCCCTTGAAGAAAAAAATCTTTGTCCAGTTCGAGGTGAGTAATCGCTGTCCTGATATCCAGAAGCTCGTTGTTCACTACGGGGTGAGTAATCGCTGTCCTGATATCCAGAAGCTCGTTGTCCAGTTTGAGGTGAGTAGTCACTGTCCTGATATCCAGAAGCTCGTTGTTCACTACGGGGTGAGTAATCGCTGTCCTGATATCCAGAAGCTCTTTGTCCAGTACGAGGTGAGTAATCGCTGTCCTGATATCCAGAAGCTCTTTGTCCAGTACGGGGTGAGTAATCGTCGTCCTGATATCCAGAAGCTCGTTGTCCAGTACGAGGTGAGTGATCGCTGTCCTGATATCCAGAAGCTCGTTGTCCAGTACGAAATGAGTAATCGCTGTCCTGATATCCAGAAGCTCTTTGTCCAGTACGAGGTGAGTAATCGCTGTCCTGATATCCAGAAGCTCTTTGTCCAGTACGAGGTGAGTAATCGCTGTCCTGATATCCAGAAGCTCGTTGTCCAGTACGGGGTGAGTAATCGCTGTCCTGATATCCAGAAGCTCTTTGTCCAGTACGAGGTGAGTAATTGCTGTCCTGATATCCAGAAGCTCTTTGTCCAGTACGAGGTGAGTAATCGCTGTCCTGATATCCAGAAGCTCGTTGTCCAGTACGGGGTGAGTAATCGCTGTCCTGATATCCAGAAGCTCTTTGTCCAGTACGAGGTGAGTAATCGCTGTCCTGATATCCAGAAGCTCGTTGTCCAGTACGAAATGAGTAATCGCTGTCCTGATATCCAGAAGCTCTTTGTCCAGTACGAGGTGAGTAATCGCTGTCCTGATATCCAGAAGCTCGTTGTCCAGTACAAGGTGAGTAATCGCTGTCCTGATGTCCAGAAGCTCTTTGTCCAGTACGAGGTGAGTAATCGCTGTCCTGATGTCCAGAAGCTCGTTGTCCAGTACGAGGTGAGTAATCGCTGTCCTGATGTCCAGAAGCTCGTTGTCCAGTACGAGGTGAGTAATCGCTGTCCTGATATCCAGAAGCTCTTTGTCCAGTACGGGGTGAGTAATCGCTGTCCTGATATCCAGAAGTTCGTTGTCCAGTACGGGGTGAGTAATCACTGTCCTGATATCCAGAAGCTCGTTGTCCAGTACGAGGTGAGTAATCGCTGTCCTGGTATCCAGAAGCTCGTTGTCCAGTACGAGGTGAGTAATCGCTGTCCTGGTATCCAGAAGCTCGTTGTCCAGTACGAAATGAGTAATCGCTGTCCTGATATCCAGAAGCTCTTTTTGGACTTAAGAGATGGTGGCAGAAACATTATGAACAAACTAAGTTACAAATGACGTGAAAAAAACACACACAAAAGCACAATTTGGTTAAGAGTCTGTAAAACAGCAACCGTCTCCTCCGGCGCCATTAAATGAGTCATTCAGGCAGCTGTGTGTTGGAATAATAGAGGTGATAAGGAGAGATAGAACTCAATTACCTACCACCAACATTGTTTGTTTTTTTATATCTAAGGGTGAATTAAATAATTCAATGCTTGCTCTGATTCAGAGGGGTTGGGTTCATTTCAGTTGAATGCGTTCAGTTGAACAACTGACTAGGTATCCCCCTATCGCCTATACTTGCATGCTATTTAAGCAGTGGTTTAGCCTTGATTTCTAGGTTTCTAGAGAGACAATGACATTATGACAACTGGAAATGCACGACTAGCGCTGATATGCACTGATTATATGTACACATCTTTACTTTCATTAGGAGGACTTTGGCATAAGGAATTGTCAATTGTCTATTGATTCCAGTACTTTGTCCCTTTGGGGGAAGGGGAAGGAAATGCCATTCCTGGTTCCTAAACTCCTAAATTATATTAGTAATAGGGCCGGGGGTTCGGAATTTGAGACCTGAGTCCCCAAAATCAATCTTGTTTGCTCAACAGGACCACTCCAACGCAACAAGCAAAAACTGATGACTAGGCAGCATTCAATTCCATGTGAGTTAAGAAAATAACTCTGCTTCCAAATGCCATCTGGGGCACTGACAGAGAACTTTAGCAACAAGGCACATTCTTGGCCAGCTGTCGTCTCCCTGGAGACCAAGTACCAAGCCTTTGATTCACAGCTGCTGCTGAGCTGAGGAGGGTGACAGGAGCTGAGGAGGGTGACGGAAGCTGATGAAGATGGCCGTCTCTAGGCCTAGCCTACATCTGCAGGGAGGAGAGGCTAGACGATATGTCTCATGGTTGGAAGCCGCAACTAAATTGTACTTAATGGCTTCCTTTCCTGTCTCCTTCCCCTTCAGAGGAATGGATAGGTATAAGGACTAGTTGGTTTCCAATTACTTTTCACTGTAACTCTTAGGTCTATCGTGTTGTCTTAGGTCAGGGGTCATAAAGGAGAGGAAATGAGATGAGCAAGGCCTGGATCCTAATGCACTTAAGTCAAATGCTTTTTCAAATCGCACATTGACTATAATGAATGATTTAGGCTTAAGTCGAACTTGTGTGCACTTATCTCAAGAAATGTGTTTATGTTGCTACAAAGCTGCCGAATTAGAGATTTTCTAGATTTTGCAGAATTAACTCCTGCCTATGACCCAATGTTTTGAAAATAGTGTAACATGTTTTCTCTGAGGTCACATTACAGGCCTATCGATTGACTCAATCTATTGTTGGACAATATTGAGTTGAAGAGACTCTAGATGTAGTTTTCAGCCTTTTAAGATGTAATGACAGCTGTCACCTACGCAACAGGGCACAAAAGTAGGGTTACGTTATCTTCAAACTTCACACACAAGGTAACTTAACACATCTGCTCTTTAAAACCTTGGCCCCCGGTCAGGCATTTGTCCGCTCATTTAAAACCATTAGGAGACCCATTAGAAGCCAATTCACATTGACACAAAGCTCTCTTCCTGGTTTATGACACTGTAAACAAAACGTCCCTCCCTGCTGCTGATACTCAGTCTGAAACAAGGTAGCTGGCCTGCCCTGGGGGCTAGCGAAGAGTTGGCCCCCAACCTCAAATGAGAGAACAGTGGTGTCTTCTGAAGTTTCCCTTGCGAGGTCTCCCTGGAAAGGTCTCCTCTAGTACTGTGTTCTACTGGTACTGTGTATTCTGCATGTGAAATTAACTGAATTCATAATGAAACTGCAGGCTTGGACCATACTACGTTTCCATTCATTACAATAGACCACAGTTAGGGGTTAGGGGTTAGGGCTCTTTACTGTGTGGCAAACAGCAAGAAAACACCCACATGACTAATGTTACATGTATCCATATCTGCCAATGCTCTTAAAATATTCTCAATACGGCTGTGTTGGAATGTGGGTTATTTATTTTTCCGGCCGGGTGAGGTAGTAGTATAAGCTTTCATGAAGTAAAACATTGACTCCATTTTGTCATGTCTTAATCTGCACACACGATCAGGAAGTTGTGTGTGCTATTTACACATGTGAGTTAGAGTACTAGGCTCACAATACCTGATACTGAGGCACTGGCTACAATAAAAACAAAATACTTATTTGAAGTGCCTGTGGGTCATTGTCAAGCAGCAAAACAACAGGGCACATGTTTATCCAGGGCACCAAACACATGAGGCTTTCAGCATGATTTAAAGCCAGTAACATTTCCTGTAAAATCATGGAATGAAATAGGCCTACACTTCACTTGGAATAATATGACTTTACCTTGTTGAGATTAGTGAAACTCTATACCTTATAACAACAACAACAAAAACATTGTTTTAGGGCTTTAGATGTCATATTCTGACGAATAATGTAGCAAAAAAACAGTAATGTTCCTCTATGGAATGGCATGCCACTAGATATAGCCTGTAATATCAATGTCACTTGCATGTGAAGCCATGGGATACATTACCATTGTTTACGTTTGTGTTGGGGGTCCACTCTTTGATGACATGCACATCTTACAGAGTGTACCTTTAAAAGCCATGGTCGTTTAGCCTAATACGAAACAAACACATGCATGACAGGTTGCAACACGCCAATGAGGGCCCATTGACTACAAAACAAGTAGGCTAGTAAAAAACTGCAACCAATAACCATTTTTTTTCCTGTGTTCTGCAAATCTGAAACCTAGGCTGCATTTGGACAGGTAGCCCAATTCTAATATATTGTTTCACTCACTAATTGGTCTTTTGACCAATTTATACTAGCTCTGAAAAAGAGCTGATGTGATTGGTCAAAATACCAATTAGTGGAAACAATATAACAATTGGGCTACCTGTCTAAAGGCAGACAAAGTAGTGCAAAAATACTTTCTGTGCAATGACCACCATGCACCATGGCTTTCTGTATCACTTGTAGCCCAAAACAACTCTCACATATACATAATACACACTAGAATGGTTCAACAAAAGCATTAATTATAAAGGGGTAAGCATGCTTTCCCAACCTGAAAACTCAGAGGAACTTTTGGTGAAGTTGCAGAAGACCGTCAGACACGTTATTCCCAACACGAGTGCATAATTGATGGGTGGAGGCACATTTGGGAAGAACATCCTTGAAACTGCGAGAAATGTCGAGTGTCTTCTTCTCCGCGTTCTGAAAGTCCAGCGTTGCTTTGGGGTTTAGGTTCTGTGTCAGCTCATGCTCCGAATCACCTCACCATCCCCGAGAAGGAGCGACAGCTCAAGCCAAGCGGCGACGCACGAGGGAACGTCTATTTCGAACTGCGTGTCCAAGTGGCTGGCCCATCTCAGAGAAGAAAAGACGAAGCGAGAGGTTTTACGGAGACAAAAATCTGTCTACGAAAAATGAGCCCGCGATGTGAGGAATTTTGGTTTGGAGGTCAACGAGAGAGTGTCGATTTTTTTCGCGTATTTGATCAAATATACTTTTTGTAATGTTTAGTTGTTAGGAATGCACTAATATAAGTTGGACGCACGTGGCATTTTGGCAAGATATAGAGGACTCATCATGGATATTTAAGCAATAATACATAAGGCGATGTGTTCTGACATTTTTATAATGGCTGTGAAGTGGTCGTAGCTACAAGGCGAAGCTGACTGGTGTAGACCACCAAAGCCATGATAAAAATGTCAGAACGCATTGCCTTTCATTTAGGCCTCTTATTGCTTTTATACAACATGCTACCAGCATTAAAAAGCTAAATTATTTCCCAAACCATGCATTTTTTCAACACAGGTTACCAACATTACCAACACAGGTTACCAACATTAAAAAGCTAAATTATTTCCCAAACCATGAATTTTTCAACAAAACATGATGCTACATTCACCAAAACTGGTTGTGAAGTGCAATTTTAGTTGTTCTATGGTTGTTAGTTCAATTTGTAAGTGATGGTTGATAGTTCAAGAACTTTGCAGGTTGCTATGACGAACAAAAATCATTGCTAAGGGGGCTATTTCCCCCTTGTGAGCTAGCTAACTACACAGCTAACACGATCACTTCAGACTGAAGCTGGAAAGACTGCGAACGAGCTACATTTCGTTTGCATGTGTCCATACAAGTATGTTGATTCATGATTTTGACTGGCTAAGAAAAACTGCCTGTCTGTCTCATCCTGACTCCCATTACTAGTGGAGATCGAATTTCAATATTGCAACATTGTTGTAGTAGCTAGATAACGATGTAAACAATGACACTTTTTATGAATGTAGCGGCTATGTGTATGTTGTTTAGTATAACATGGGCAGGATAGGCTTTAACAATGGGAATTCCAAACCACCTGTTAGCATGGACATTGCCATTGAGGGCTTCCACCATTTTAAAGTAGTCAACTGGGTGGGGATTCCTATGAGTTGGGCGCAATCCGCTAATGAAGAAGATGAAAATGGACTACATTAATATGGAGAATGCTGACACAGATGCTATAATGGCACAGATACAAAAATGAGTCATCGATCTCTATGGCCTGTTGTTAACATGCGTATCTGCCCTCTTATTGGCTAGAATGGTCCCAGCTGATCTGGCCTGCCTTCCATCTTTGAGGACATGTATTTCCATTGTTAGAGCGGTCTCTTGACTATCTTGTTAATACAACAGACAATCTTTGCCCACCTGTAGGAGTGGTGTCTGCATGGTCTGAAAGCCTCCCAATCTGGGCTGCTGCTTCACTATAATCTCTACAGCCACTCCATGCAAGTGACTAGGGCACTAGACTATAACCATTTTTGTATCTATTCAGAAATAGTATAGAGTAGATTAACTCTTCCGAGGGGCAATTTCAGTAGTGGCATTCAGATTAGAAAAGAAACACTCACACCACAATTCAAACATGACAGGTAGAAAATAAAGACAAGAGAAATAAAAAGACAAGAAAAGATGTAGCCTACATTGGTCTGTCTATGGAATTGAAAACAATGTCACTTGCCTGCTTGTGAGAAGGGTGTCTATAGGCCGTTCAGGACAAAGTTAGTGCATTTCACCATATAACTACCGGGTTCCTGGTTCAAACCTGGCTTTGGCTGTTCCTCCTCAATTGCTACACTGTTGGCAGTGATGAGATCCCTGTGGTCCCTCGGGCCTTTGTTGGAAATGTTCCCTCATTGGTATTGGGACATGTAGCACCTGTATGGGAAGGTATACTGCCTCTACCAAGAGGCCCAGACTTTTATGTCACAGGTGGTAGTGTAGGTTACTCACCCTGTGAGTGATTCAAGTTCTCCTTTGGTGGGTCCGCCTCCTCAGTTTATTTGATTTTTATTTAACCTTTATTTAACTAGGCAAGTCAGTTAAGAACAAATTCTTACTTACAATGGCGGCCTACACCGACCAAACCCGGACGTTGCTGGGCCAATTGTGCGCCACCCTATGGGACTCCCAATCACGGCCAGTTGTGATACAGCCCGGAATTGAACCAGGGTGTCTGTAGTGACGCCTCTAGCACTGAGATGCAGTGCCTTTAGACTGCTGCATCATTCGGGAGCACCCCCCTCTCCCATTGCTCCTGCAGAGTAGGTTATTTATTCAGTATTTAAATCAAATGAAATGAGATTCAACACCAACATCATTATCATCCGTTCAGAATTACATCATCAGCCACAGTAAGATATAGTACATCTTGATTTTGAATAACTAAAAAGTGTAATTCCTGGAGTTGTAAATATTAAATCAAGAGCTATTTGCATGTGAAATGTTCTTGGATCAGAAGCTGGGATGTCATTTTCTCATTCCTCCATTTCTGTTGATGAACCCCTTTTGATGTATATCTTTAGTGACATCGTGTGGATGAAAGGATAAACTGCATGTTTTGTCCCTTTTCGATTCTGTGACAATTCACAGCAGGCAAGGTCAGCCCGAAGGTCAGCTTCCAACATGGCTGTCCACACAGGGAGGCTTGACTAGCTTTGAAAACAGCATTTTGGTACACCAGAATTACATTCATTTCCAATGAAACACTGTGTTTGCCTTGCAGCATTGCGTTGCAGAGGCAGTTGCAGTACGTTTGGTGTGGTGCATACATTAGATTTATCGAATGTATGCATCGATGGCTTGAACTTCTGTTGCATACATATCCAGAGAATGCTGCTTACTATTTTGCGCAATGACACTGTCGGTGTGATCGAAGAGTCAGCATACAGTTTGATGCATATGTTCCATAAATCCAAAAGTATGCATACAGAACACATGGCAACTGCCTCTGCAACACAATGCTTCAAGGCAAATAAAGTGGTTCATTGGAAATGAAAATGCTTTGACACAGTTGGTGTGATCTGGATCACACATCTGGAAATGTGTGCAAAAAAATCTAATAAATGAATTGATACACATCTTTATAGGGTTAGGGTTCCCACACGGACATATTTCCATGTTACAGTCCTTGTTTACAGAAAACAGCCAGAAGACAGTGTGGACTAACTGTGCTAGTTACACTGAACACATATATCAACTCAACATGCAACATTTCAAAGACTCTACTGAGTTACAGTTAATATAAGGAAATCAGTCAATTGAAATAAATTGATTATGTCCTAATCTATGGAGTTCACATGAGGGAATACCGATATGTATCTGTTGGTCACAGATCCCTTAAAAAAACAATAGGCGCGTGGATCAGAAAACCAATCAGTATCTGGTGTGACCACCATTTGCCTCATGCAGCGCGACACATCTCTTTCGCATAGAGTTGATCAGGCTGTTGATTGTGGCCTGTGGAATATTGTCCCACTCCTCTTCAATGGCTGTGTGAAGTTGCTGGATATTGGCGGGAACTGGAACATGCTCTCGTACTCTTGTTCCAGAGCATCCCAAACATACTCTATGTGTGGCATGTCTGGTGAGTGTGCAGGCCATGGACATTGGGACATTTTCCACTTCTAGGAATTGTGTATATATCCTTGTGACCTGGCATGGGGCCGTGCATTAACATGCTGAAACACGAGGTGATGGTGGTGGATGAATGTTCATTACAATGGTCCTCAGGATCTCAGGATCAAATTGCCATCGATAAAATGCAATTGTGTTCGTTGTCCATAGCTTCGGTTGTGCAAACCCACTGTTTCCTCAGCTGTCTGGGTGGCTGGTCTCCGATGATTCTGCAGGTGAAGAAGGCTGATGTGGAGGTGCTGGGCTGGCATGGTTACGCGTGGTCTGCAGTTGTGAGGCCGGTTGGACATACTGCCAAATTCTATAAAACGATGTTGGAAGCGGCTTCTGGTAGAGAAATTACCATTCAATTTTCTGGCAACAGCTCTGGTGGACATTCTTGCAGTCAGCATGCCAATTGCACGCTCCCTCAACTTGAGACATCTGTGGCATTGTGTGGTGTGACAAAACTGCACATTTTAGCAGCCTTTTACACAGCTGTGTAGTGATCATGCTGTTTAATCAGCTTCTTGACATGCCACACTTGTCAGGTGGATGGATTATCTTGGCAAAGGAGAAATGCTCACTAACAGGGATGTAAACAAATTTGGGCACAATATTTGAGAGAAATTAACTTTCTTTGCATATGGAGAATTTCTGGGATCTTTTATTTCAGCTCATGAAACATGGAACCATAACTTTACATGTTGCGTTTATATTTTTGTTCAGTATATATTCTGGACATATATTTCAAAAAAGCTGGTGTACAAAAATGAAAATGAAAGACGCAAAAACTCAACTTAACAGGAAGCATAAAAATAGCACACGTAGTCTTGTTTTGAATTAGAATGAAAGATCTGTAACTCACATTCTATGTGAATTTGGTTGGGTTGCCCAAAATATTATATTTTGCATTTGTGAAATTATTTAGATAAGAAAGTAGAGGAATTTGTGTTTCTGGAACCGTGCCACAATTGAGAATCGATTCACGTTTAGATGGAGCATTTGGCTGTTTTGACTTCGAGCCAATTCGCCCATTAAACAGAACATGTAAGGTCCTTGCATTAAAGAATAATGCTAGCTTCCTTTATTCCAATATTGAGCTAGCTAGCCACTGTTACGAAATTACATTGATGTTAGCTAGCTAGCGCTGTGCTAGTGTGAGATTGCTATTGAAATGTTCAATGTTATAAACAGACTGAGTGTTTTTGTTTCTTCTTTAGGGTTCTTGTCCACATCTACAGTGTTTAGTGTACAGTATTTACCGCCTTGGAATTTTTCCTATTTTGTTGCCTTACAACCTGGAATTAGAATTGATTTTTGGGGGGGGGGTTGTATCATTTGATTTACAAAACATGCCTACCACTTTGAAGATGCAAAATATTTTTTATTGTGAAACAATCAATTCTTGGTAAGCAAATCTAGTGTAGACTGGGATTTGTGTTTTAGGTTTTTGGTTTTCGTTTTTTTTTCTGCTGAAAGGTGAATTAATCTCCCAGTGTCAGTTAGAAAGCAGACTGAACCAGGTTTTCCTCTACGATTTTGCCTCTGCTCCCCAGTCGTTAACGGTTACAAGCATACCCATAACATGATGCAGCCATGACTATGCTTGAAAATATAGAGAGTGGTACTCAGTAATGGGTTGTATTGGAATTTCCCCAAACATAACACTTTGTATTCAGGACACATTTTTTGCAGTATTACTTTAGCGCCTTGTTGCAAACAGGATGCCTGTTTTGGAATATTTGTATTCTGTAAAGGCTTCCTTCTCCTTTTTTTTGTCAATGACGTTAGTATTGTGGATAACTAAAATTTTGTTAAACTCTGTAACTGTTTTAAAGTCACCATTGGCCTCATGGTGAAACACCTGAGCTGTTTCCTTCCTCTCTGGCAACTGAGTTAGGAAGGACGCCTGTATCTTTGTAATGACTGGGTGTATTGATACACCATCCGAAGTGTAATTAATAACGTTACCATGCACAAAGGGATATTGAATGGCTGCTTCTTAATTTTTTTACCCCTGCCAATAGGTGCCCTTCTTTGCGAAGCATTGGAAAACCTCCCTGGTCTATGTGGTTGAATCTGTCACGACTTCTACCGAAGTCGGTTACTCTCCTTGTTCGGGCGGTGTTCGGCAGTCGACGTTACCGGTCTTCCAGCCATCATCGATCTATTTTTCATGTTCCATTTGTTTTGTGTGGTTGTCGCACTTACCTGGCTTCAATTCCCTAATTACATGTTGTGTATGTTCCCTCTGTTTCCCCCATGTCCTTGTCGGGAATTGTTTATTGTAAGTACGTGTGCTGTATGTGACTGGTGCGATATGGGTTTTGTGCCCATGTGTTTTGTTATTTTTGTATGCCGGTAGTGATGTACATTAAACGGCTCTGGCTATTTACCAAGTTCTGCTCTCCTGCGTTTGACTTCCATGCCACCAGTTACGCACCCCTGACAGAATCTGTGTTTGAAATGCACTGCTCGACCGAGGGACCTTGCAGATAATTGTATGTGTCGGTTACAGAGATGAGGCAGTCATTAATAAAATCATGTTAAAAATGATTAATGCACACAGAGTGAGTCCATGCAACTTATTATGCACATTTTTACTCATGAATGTATATACTTGCATTATTATATTTGCACGTCCAATTTTGCAGTTTTAGATTTGTTAAAAAAGTTTGAAATATCCAATAAATGTCGTTCCACTTCATGATTGTGTCCCACTTGTTGTTGATTCTTCACAAAAAAATACAGTTTTATATCTTCATGTTTGAAGTCTGAAATGTGGCAAAAGGTCGCAAAGTTCAAGGGGGCCGAATACTTTCGCAAGGCACTGTATATGGAGACTGTTTAGTGCCAAAAATAAGGGGTTAAATACATCTCTCAGATATAGGACAGACACTTCAGAACAAACTTCCTTTAGCTTTTTGGGGGGACTGTATGTTGTTCCATGTAGTGAATATGCTATGCAATGCATATGTATGGGCTAATACCAGTAAGGCCTAAAATAATTTTGAATATATTTTTTTGATACTTCAAGGGGTCTTAAAATTCAAAATCAAATTCCAAAATGATCCTTGTTTAAACAATTCTATATAGTTTAATAGATCCCTTCCTCTGGCTTAGACTGTAATGGGTTAATAAATATCCAATAGGCCTACATAGCTAATTTAGCTAGTTGGTGATATTAATAGTTTCTGTTGATGGCAAAAGAGTGGAAGAACTGCCCATGTTCCTGGTCCAGTGCCTCTTCTTTGGCAGAGAATGGGACATCCCACTTTCACACCGAAGGCCACTTACAGCCATTATTTCCCTTGCCTCCAGGCTCGCAACAGATAACTTATGCATTCTGAGGTTGCTCCTCAAGCAGGCTGGTCGTTAGCTCATGTTTTGACCCAGTCGTTAATTCTAATCATTCTTTTTATTCAATGTTGCTATGCTAAATAACAGATTCGCATGTAGCTAGCTAGAATAGGTTCAATTATGAGACAAGAACTTCAATAAATAATAATTGAATAGATATACAATAAGCCTTCATCGGTTGCGCTGGTTAATGAATTCATGATATTCGGGTTACATGGTTAATTATTCGTTTCACTAACCTTCTGGCATGGGAGACATTGCATTTGTAAAATGGTACCTTGTTGCACAGGTTGTTGAGGCAGACAAGTACTGTACAACCCCCAACTGTTGCAAAGCAAATAGTAACATGGAAAAATTAAGTGTAGACACTTTTCCCCAAGGTAGATGAAGTTATTGAATTTCCTGCCTGGGCTGCGGGACTGTGGAAATATGAGATTTAACATGCCATGGTATTTAGCGGGAGTTGTCCCACTATTCCCACATATCCACCAATCAGGATCCAAACAACCTGTTTTATATGAGGGAATAACACTGAATAAAAATGTTCACGCTTAACAGTGTTAGTTTCATCAGCTATTGTACGGTATGATACAAAACACAAGGCACTGCATTTTGACTGCACTAGGCTTTATCTTATGAATGTATTGATAGACTAAAGCAGTCATTGTGTTTTGCAGGAAGTGCCTTAGCTGTGTCTATGGCAGACCCTCACGCCAGTGTCAAAACAAACTGCTTTGTGGGCATCTGCACCCAGAGAAGTGGCCACGGACTGGGAGCCACGTTTGTCTTGAGGAAATCATTGACGGCCAAGGTGAGGATGATTACGTAGTACACAAACAGGTCCCCCAGTGAACTCTGTGTGTGTGTGTGTGTGGGGGGGGGGGGGGGGGGGTGTATTGCTTCCTGGATAAGCATCTCAGTTGATGAGTGTGTCAGACCTATTAGTTGTGGAGCTACCCTCTATCTGTGTAACGGGTTTCTTCCACCTCCTCGTCTGACGAAGAGGTGGAACAAGGATCGGACCAAAATGCAGCGTGGTTCGTTCGATACATCTTTAATGATGAAAAAACCCCACTAACAATACAAAACAACAAACGTCGAAAACCAAACCAGCCCTGACTGGTGCAACAAACACAGAGACAGGAACAATCACCCACCAACACACAGTGAAACCCAGGCTACCTAAATATGGTTCCCAATCAGAGACAACGATAATCACCTGACTCTGATTGAGAACCGCCTCAGGCAGCCATAGACTAATCTGTACACCCCACACAACCCCAAGACGAAACACACTACAAATAAACCCATGTCACACCCTGGCCTGACCCAATAAATGAAGATAACATAATAAATATAGACCAGGGCGTGACAGAACCCCCCCCTAAGGTGCGGACTCCCGGACGCACATCAAAACAATAGTGAGGGTCCAGGTGGGCGTCTGTCCATGGTGGCGGCTCCGGCTCGGGACGTGGAACCCACTCTATGAATGCCTTAGTCCCCCCTCCTCGCGTCCTAGGATTGTCCACCCTCGCCGCCGACCATGGCCTAGTAGTCCTCACCCAGAACCCCACTGGACAGAGGGGCAGCTCGGGACAGAGGGGCAGCTCGGGACAGAGGGGCAGCTCGGGACAGAGGGGCAGCTCAGGACAGAGGAAGCCCAGCACTGAGAGGAAGCCCAGTACTGAGAGGAAGCTCAGCACTGAGAGGAAGCCCAGCCAGGTTGTTGAATTCGGCAGATCCTGGCTGGCTGGCAGTTCTGGCAGATCCTGGCTGACTGGCGGATCTGGAAGAGTCTGGTTGACTGGCAGATCTGGAAGAGTCTGGCTGACTGGCAGATCTGGAAGAGTCTGGCTGACTGGAAGAGTCTGGCTGACTGGCAGATCTGGAAGAGTCTGGCTGACTGGCGGATCCTGGCAGACTGACGGCTCTGGCTGCTCCACGCTGACTGGCAGCTCTGGCTGCTTCATGCTGACTGGCGGCTCTGGCTGCTCCATGCAGATTGACAGCTCTGGCGGCTTCTTGCAGACTGACAGCTCTGGCTGCTCCATGCAGACTAACAGCTCTGGCAGCTCCTTGCAGACTGGCAGCTCCTTGCAGACTGGCAGCTCCTTGCAGACTGGCAGCTCCATGCAGACTGGCAGCTCCATGCAGACTGACAGCTCTGGCTGCTCCATGCAGACTGGCAGCTCCTTGCAGACTGGCAGCTCCTTGCAGACTGGCAGCTCCTTGCAGACTGGCAGCTCCATGCAGACTGGCAGCTCCATGCAGACTGACAGCTCTGGCTGCTCCAAGCAGACTGACAGCTCTGGCTGCTCCATGCAGACTGGCAGCTGCAGACTGAGCTCCTTGCAGACTGGCAGCTCCTTGCAGACTGGCAGCTCCATGCAGACTGGCAGCTCCATGCAGACTGACAGCTCTGGCTGCTCCAAGCAGACTGACAGCTCTGGCTGCTCCATGCAGACTGACAGCTCTGGCTGCTCCATGCAGACTGACAGCTCTGGCTGCTCCATGCAGACTGGCAGCTCTGGCTGCGCTAAACGGGCAGGAGACTCCGGCAACGCTGTAGAGGCGGAAGGCTCTGGCAGCGCTAAACAGGCGGGAGGCTCCAGCAGCACAGGAGAGGAGGAAGGCTCCGGCAGCGCAGGAGAGACGAGGCGCACAGTAGGTCTGATGCGTGTTGCTGGCACTGGTGGTACTGGGCCGAGGACAGGCACAGGAAGCCTGGTGCGGGGAGCTGCCACCGAAGGGCTGGGGTGTGGAGGTGGTTTTGGGTAGACCCGGACCGTGCTGGCGCACTGGAGCTCTTGAGCACCGAGCCTGCCCAACCTTACCTGGTTGAATACTCCCGGTCGCTCTGCCAGTGCGGCATGGTGGAATAGCCCGCACTGGGTTATGCAGGCGAAACGGGGATACCGAGCATAAGGCTGGTACCATGTAAGCTGGCCCAAGGAGACGCACTGGGGACCAGATGCGTAGAGCCGGCTTCATGGCATTTGGCTCGACGCTCAATCTACCCCGGCCGATACGCGGAGCTGGAATAGAACGCACCGGGCTATGCACCCGCACTGGAGACACCGTGCGCACCACAGCATAACACGGTGCCTGCCCGGTCTCTCTAGCCCCCCGGTAAGCACAGGGAGTTTGCGCAGGTCTCCTACCTGACGTAGCCATACTCCCTGTTAGCCCCCCCAAGACATTTTTGGGGCTGACTCTCGGGCTTCCAACCGCGTCGCCTCGCTGCCTCTTCATACCAGCGCTTCTCCGCTTTCCCCGCCTCCAGTTCTTCCTTGGGACGGCGATATTCTCCAGGCTGTGCCCAGGGTCCTTTTCCGTCCAATATCTCCTCCCAAGTCCAGAAGTCCTGTGATCGCTGTTGCTGCCTTTGTTGCTTCTCCTGTGGCTCCTGCCTGTTGACACGTTGCTTGGTCCGTTTATGGTGGGTGATTCTGTAACGGGTTTCTTCCAACTCCTCTTCTGACGAAGAGGTGGAACAAGGATCGGACCAAAATGCAGCGTGGTTCGTTCAATACATCTTTATTGACGAAAAAAACACGAACAATACAAAACAACAAACGTCGAAAACCGAAACAGCCCTGACTGGTGCAACAAACACAGAGACAGGAACAATCACCCACCAACACACAGTGAAACCCAGGCTACCTAAATATGGTTCCCAATCAGAGACAACGATAATCACCTGACTGATTGAGAACCGCCTCAGGCAGCCATAGACTAATCTGTACACCCCACACAACCCCAAGACGAAACACATTACAAATAAACCCATGTCACACCCTGGCCTGACCCAATAAATGAAGATAGACCAGGGCGTGACAATCTGCAGTGAAGAAGCTCAATTTCCATTGATTTAGTCCAGATATGGCCGACCTTCCTCCTGGTCAATGACCCAATTATTAATCCTTCCTCTCGTAGTGTGCACTCAATCATTTGAAAGGAAATAACTGGTTTAAGAAATATGGTGGAAACTCCCAATAGCGCATGGATCTACCAATCCAATGCTTTTAGATTTGTGAGAAGTAGAGAACGAGTGCACACTTCAGGAGATAGGAAGTTATTGGGACGCACAGCTGGAGAGCAACTTGGTAAACAGGGTTTTGCTCTGTTCTGGTTAGCAGGTAACTAATAGAATCAGGTGGAAGGAAGGAGCTCTCCAGGACAAGGGTTGGGAAGCCTTGATTTAGTGTGTACATCTGAGTAAAGCACTGGGCCATGAAAGCCTTTGGCTAAATACGGTTTATCTCTCCATTTGTCTCACTCCCTCAGGAGTGGAGAACTGCTATGAGCTGCGGCTGCAGCAGCTGGAGGTCCCGAAGCTGGAAAAGAGTCTGGACAACAACCTGTAGTACCTGAGAGATGGTCTGCCCGAGTACAACACCGTGGACTTTGACATGATGCCCATACCCCACTCTGTCACCGGGGACGTGCCTGTCAACAAAGTAAGTGGCTAGCTCTGGCTATTATTTCATTGAATACACATTTTGGCTCATATTAAATGAAATGAAAGTTTTATTTTATTTATTTTTTATTTCACCTTTATTTAACCAGGTAGGCTAGTTGAGAACAAGTTTCATTGAATACACATTTTGGCTCATCTTTATTCTGTTCAAAACAAATCTGACATTTCTGTATTTTTGATGTTTGAAGTTGGTGAGGGAGATAAAGGTCCCAACTTCAGCTAGTCAAGGCAGCAGAGTCAGTTGAATGATGAAATGAAATGGGTGTTGCCATCGTGACCAGTGAACTGAGATTTATAATGGCTTTGTAGACATGGAGCCAGTGGGTCTTGCGACGATGGCAATTGTGTAAATTCAAAACGGATGGCACTGTGATAAACTGCATCCAGTTTGCTGAGAAGAGTGGGTATTGTTTATAAGAGAAAAAAATTCCGAACCAGAGCATCGTGATCTTCCTGTCTGGGATGGCATCCCCCTTGGGTCGTGCCGTGGAGGAGATCTTTGTGAGCTATACTCGGCCTTGTCTCAGGATGGTAAGTTGGTGGTTGAAGATATCCCTCTAGTGGTGTGGGGGCTGTGCTTTGGCAAAGTGGGTGGGGTTATATCCTTCCTGTTTGGCCCTGTCTGGGGGTATCATCGGATGGGGCCACAGTGTCTCGTGACCCCTCCTGTCTCAGCCTCCAGTATTTATGCTGGAGTAGTTTATGTGTTGGGGGGCTAGGGTCAGTTTGTTATATCTGGAGTACTTCTCCTGTCTTATCCGGTGTCCTGTGTGAATTTAAGTATGCTCTCTCTAAGTCTTTCTTTTTCTTTCTCGGAGGACCTGATCCCTAGGGCCATGCCTCAGGACTACCTGGCATGAGGACTCCTTGCTGTCCCCGGACCACCTAGCCGTGCTGCTGCTTGATTTGATCGTAAATAGTTAAAACACATGATTCAGATACCAGTTTGTACAGCAAAGTATTCATCTGAACCCCTATATCTCAGAACAGTATTCATCTGACCCCCTATATCTCAGAACAGTATTCATCTGACCCCCTATATCTCAGAACAGTATTCATCTGACCCCCTATATCTCAGAACAGTATTCATCTGACCCCCTATATCTCAGAACAGTATTCATCTGACCCCCTTATCTCAGAACAGTATTTATCTGACCCCCTATATCTCAGAACAGTATTCATCTGACCCCCTATATCTCAGTATTCATCTGACCCCCTATATCTCAGCATTCATCTGACCCCTTATATCTCAGAACAGTATTCATCTGACCCCCTATATCTCAGAACAGTATTCATCTGACCCCCTATATCTCAGAACAGTATCCGTCTGACCCCTATATCTCAGAACAGTATTCATCTGACACCCTATATCTCAGAACAGTATTCAGCTGACCTCCTATATCTCAGTATTCATCTGACCCCCTATATCTCAGAACAGTATTCATCTGACCCCCTATATCTCAGAACAGTATTTGTCTGACCCCCTATATCTCAGAACAGTATTCATCTGACCCCCTATATCTCAGAACAGTATCCGTCTGACCCCCTATATCTCAGAACAGTATTCATCTGCCCACCCCTGTATCTCAGAACAGTATTCATCTGACCCCCTATATCTCAGAACAGTATTCATTTGACCCCCTATATCTCAGTATTCATCTGACCCCCTATATCTCAGAACAGTATTCATCTGACCCCCTATATCTCAGAACAGTATTTGTCTGACCCCCTATATCTCAGAACAGTATTCGTCTGACCCCCTATATCTCTGAACAGTATTCATCTGACCCCTATATCTCAGAACAGTATTAATCACCACTTTTTGTCAGGACTGTTACGAACCCGGGTCTCCGGAGTAGAAACAGTCATTAACCAACTGAGCAGAATATTCAGCAGAACCCAGAAGATGAGGCAGACACAGCAGTACTTGAGACGGTGTATTTAATAAAGTAAAAAGTGAAGTCCTTCAGGAAAAAATGTAACTCCACAACCTCAAAAGGAATTCCACAAGAACAAGGTAATCCACAAGGTAATCCTCCAAGACAAAAAGTTAAATCCACAAGGTGGTAGGTAAAGCATAAAAAGCCTCAAAAGATACTCAAAAATAAATAAACAAGAACAAAAAAACAGAATTCCACAAGAGCGTCCACCGGGATCAACAAGAGTACCTAGAATACTAGGGCTGGGTGCTAACCTACAAACACAGAGCAAAGAACTGAGGGAAACTAAGGGTTTAAATACAATCAGGGGAAACGAGGCACAGGTGCAAATAATAATGGGGATCAAGGGAAAGCAAAAGGTCAAAAAGCACAATGGGGGCATCTAGTGACCAAAAACCGGAACAACCCTGGCCAAATCCTGACACTTTTATCTCAGAACAGTTTTTTCTGAGCCCCTATTAGGGTTACAAAGGGAAGGGTATATTTCGGTAAACTTTCCAAGAAACTCATGGACAATATGGAGACGATATAAAAATGCTATATATGAATAACTGTAAAAGTTTTTAAAGTATAAATGACCAAATTTACAATAACATTGCCAAAGATTTTCTATTAATCACCAAAATAACTGAAGTTTCCGATAACCCCTATATCTCCAAACAACATTTGTCTGACCCTCAATCGCAGAATAGCATTTTTTCTGACCCCCTATATCTATCTGCCCCATTCTTCCCCATTCTTCCCTCCAGACCAGAGTGCGTATGCATCCCAAGCCTTGGTCCAAGCGCTGGAAGCGGCCCAAGTGAGAAGCAGCTTTCCTAGTGGCAGGGGACATTAATGCAGGCAAACTTAAAACCGGTTGACCTCATTTCTACCAGCATGTCACATGTGCAACTAGAGGAAAAAACCTCTCTACCATCTTTACTCCACACACAGAGACACATACAAAGCTCTCCCTTGCCCTCCATTTAGCAAATCTGAACGTAATTCTATCCTCCTGATTCCTGCTTACAAGCAAAAACTAAAGCAGTGAGTACCAGTGACTAGATCAATACGGAAGTGGTCAGATGACCACTATTTCCATTGACCTTTAGTCCTCTGCGTTGTCTCTTAAAATATTCTTACATATTTCTTTTGTGTATGCAAGAATAGAATTTCATGCAGTATGTATGATCACAAATGAGTATGCTTTCAATGGCAGGCTGTCATACTCATTTCCCATTTTCACTGGACAAATTAAAGCCTGAAGCTCTTCAGGATGAGGGTTGCTCCCACCCCACCCCCTGCTCTACCTTATTGTAGTCAAGTAAGAAACCTTTTTCATACATTTTTTACATGCCGTTGTTGTGGAAATTCTTACATGCGGACACTCAAAGTCAATCTTAAATTAATCATAGTTCCTTATCAGCATGCTGAAGAGGTTCCAACCAACTCAATGCACCAAGTACACATGTCGATCAGGAGCTTCGCCGGGGCAGTCCCGTTAGTTCCCTTATATACAGACAAGTTATATTTGCATGATTTAGCTTATTCATCATTCATAATTCGTTCATAATTAACGTTTGCTTAATTCATGTGACTGACCAATACTGGGTCATGCATATGACAGACCAATACCTCACGAGGCTTCTTCTCTCTAAGCTGAGACCTTGAAACTGAGATATCTTTCTCAAAACAAGGTTCTGGGCATACTGCCAAATTGCAAATACTGACAGTGAGGATTTGTTCAATCAGTCACTTGCATGAACATAGAAATTGGTTATTAGAAAAACACAGAAATGGAACACAGAAATTGGTTGTCAGAAAAGCACACTTTAATCCAAAACTTCTTCCAGTCATGTGCACCTACATTTAACGTCAATTCGTCCTGGGAATATAACCCACTATCCTGGCATTGCAAACACAATACTCTACCAACTAAGGTATAGAGGACTATAACTTTTTGTGTTTTAGTAAACTGTAAAGTTACAAGGAACTTGCTTTTGTTAATACCATGATAATACCATATTGTAACACTACATTTTTTTAAACCTTTATTTTTACTAGGCAAGTCAGTTAAGAAGAAATTCTTATTTACAATGACGGCACTTGAAAATGCTCATAATCTACCACCTGCCTCAGACCACTCCTAGAACGCGTCGTTAGATGCTATTTTTCCCTCCCACGTCACTTTATACACAGAGGACCTCTGCTAAACATAGATGGATAAACCATGTGATTCTCTCTGTGACATCTGATAACTTCGGAATACAGTTGACTACAAATAAAAAGTTGCCTTTGCAATCGTTCTCTTCGCATGTTGTTTTGGGCATGTTACATATTCAGCTGTTGTAAGAAAGATGCATTGTTAAGCCTACGTTCCATCGCTATCAGGAAACTGGCCCTGTTCAGTTCGAAAGCAAGAGCACAAAGAAGAGAAGGAGGACCGGAGGTAAACTTGCTACTGTTATAAATGAAAACAATATGTTTCGTTGCCAATAATGAAGCTATTTATCAGAGTTATTGACCTCACAATAAGCCATATGTTAGAAACAAGCTGTAAAATGCTGGGGAAAGACATGACTCCAAAGCATATGAGATATCTTTGGTTTGTGTCTATGACATTCAGAGGCTGTGCCTCTGTAGCCGAGCAGACAGAAAATGTACTTTGCCTGAGAACTTTTGTGTGATTCTGCCACTATAAACTGACATTCGACATTTCAACAGGCTATTCAACAGCATACTAACTCCAAATCAGTCTGGAGAAGCCCGGTAGCCTAAGAAGGAACGGAATTGAATTGTTTAGGCTATATCATTATTATTTCATGGCTATAGCCTGCCATTTCAGAAATGTGACATGTTACAGGCTGGAGGGAGGGAGCGCTCATAACCTAAGGAAATAGAAAACTGTGAAAATAACCCAACATGTTTCTGATAAGATTTCAGTTCAGCTTGGATGCATATTTTATGTGGTTAAAATACTATCAGCTTTTATGATGTTGATAAAGATAACACCTCTACAGACGGTATCTATATGTGCATTCACATTCTCTCAGGGTGCTGAAAGAAAGAAATCATATTTCTCCACTCCTGTCCCCGAGTCAAAAATGTAGCCTGCATTTATTTACTGTATAATTTTACTGCAATAAATGCTTAATTCTGCCGGAGTTCATATTGAGGCCATGTGAGGTTATAGACCTACAGTCAGTTTCCACATTTCAGTTTCCATTCAACCCATCTGAACAATAGGCTACAGTTCCCTTTACGTGCCATAGGCCTATTTGAAATTCCCATCTTCTGTCTGCCGAATTTGTATTGCGCCTCACAATCATCACACATAACACTGCTGTCATCCTCCTTTACCTTTTCACCAAATCTTTCCCAAACATGACTTTTCCCATCTCTTTATTCTCAGCTCTCCCTTTGCAACTTTTCTCTTGATCTCTTATGAAACTCAGACATTGTCCTTTTTGACTCTGTGGACGGACATAAACGTTTTCTGCCTGTTCGCCAAAAGCATTTGGCGATTGGCGTGCGTACAGCTAGGCCCAAAGCTTATAAACCTGAGCGTGTTATGAGTCAACCCTCACTAGTGGACAACTAGTTGCCTTTTACTATAGTGAGTGGAAAAACCTTGTGGTTTTGTTTTGAGACGACATGTTCCATAGTGTTAGTTACAGTTAGCACTGTAAACACACTTGGAGCCAGTATGTCATGTCTGTGATGTGTGTGTGTGCTGGGAATGACTCTCCCCTACACTCTCTAATTTACCCACATTACGGGAGGAGCCGTCTCTAATACAGGGGCACCAGATGTTTACTCAACTCATTACGGACCACACACGCTTATAAACACAGTCACACATATGCAGCACACACAGGGGCACGCCCAGGTGGTGCCACAACACATACAAAATGTGAAGCTGTGACAGAATAAAATATCTATCAATCAATACTTGGATGTAATCTGTATTAGAACCTGTTAATCAAGACTTGTGAAACCACACCAGTTACCACTACTGCTAAAGTCAGCAAATCTTTTGTGCCAACATCCTCAAAAACATAAATGACACTGTCAACGATGAAGTCCTTCTCTCCAAACTCTCACAAAATACTCCTGACTGGATGGAGTCCTATCTAGCTGACCGGCTCCAGTGTGTCCCGATAAACAATGACCTTTCACCACCAATGAGGTTCACTATGGGAGTACCACAGAGGTCCATCCTATCAATGATCTTCCTTCTGTATGCCAGGGAGTGGAGATCCAAATGTACATTGACGACACGGTCATCTACATCCATGGAAAGGGTGCTGAACAAGTGGCTGCCAAGTTAGCATCAGTTATGGAGAATGTTTCACAATGGCTCAATGCCTCCTGTCTCACCCTAAATGTGGGGAAAACAGTGGCCATGTATTTATCTGTCAATCAAAAGCAGCAGGTCTACCCCGACATCCTCATACATGTCCAACAAATCTAAACTGTTTCAGAATGCAATACCTTGGTATAATCCTAGAGCCCTCAACCCTCAACTTAAAATAACACTGAAAATATCAGACAAAGAAACACGTCACTACTACCACTGCAATATAATCACCAAGTTCAACTTGTTTTGTTTTTACAACTTAATTTTGTTCTCAGATATCAGCCTGGTTTACAAGATCACTCACAATCTAACACTTCCACCCCTGAGGGTCTTTGTAAACCTCTGCTCCGATCAAAATAGCAGAGTAACGATAACCTCCACCAGGGGGCACTGTAGCCTCCCCAAACGGTCCACCACCTTTCCACAATCAACCTTCTCATTCAAAGCAGCTAAGAAATGGAATGGTCTCCCCTCTGCTTTGAAAACATGTACTGAGACAAAAACATGCGTCCAATCAGTCATGCACTTTCCTAAAGGGCCATCTGACTGAGACAAAAACATTTTTATTTATTTATTTAATTACAATTTACATTTAAGTCATGCACTCATTGATTTGAACCTAATCCAGGGAACAGCCATACTGATCTTGTAAATGCAATCCTAGAAAGACACATTTTTATTTATTTATTTAATTAGGGCAAGTCAGTTAAGAAAAATGAACTCTTGTTTTGTAGGGCATCATAACAGTTAAGAAAAAACCTTATTTTCAATGGAACAGTGGGTTAACTGCCTGTTCAGGGGCAGAACGACAGATTTGTACCTTGTCAGCTCAGGGGTTTGAACTTGCAACTAGGCCAACGCTCTAACCACTAGGCTACCCTGCCGCCCCACATACACATGTGTAATTGCAATACGTGCAATAACTGGGCTATGTACAATATTTCATTTTTATTAATATGTATATTACCATTTCTACCCGAAAGCAATGTGTTTGTTTCTATGTGCAATGTTTTGACTTCTGTGTTGAAACAAGTCTGTATGTCCTAATTCCATTTTTAGTTTATTTTTTATGTATGATATATTTCTGTTTTTCTGTTTTACATGTAATGTTTCCATGTCTAGATGTTCACCTGTGTCTGAATGTTTTAGGGACTACGGATGACAATGAGCTATTAGCTAAATCTGATGTGACAGTGTTTCTCGATGCTCTGAGACTTATGTTTCTGTTGTGCTTGTCCCTGACCCCAAAAAATTAAAGAAAATACGGATTTAACTCCCCCTGTTTCATCTCTCTCCCAGTGTTATGTAATCCGGCCTGACAAGTCACTTTAGGCAAGTCAGAATCAATTCTATGAGCGTAAATTAGAACCAAGTCAATGAGAATGAGTCCGAGTCGAGTCCCCATGCTTCCTCTCCTCCAACCACCCAGCCTCTCTCATAATTTAAAAGTGTATTGGTGTCAACTGGTCTAGTGTTGCCGTCTCCAGAGACTGTACACTGTCTCTACTGGTGCGGGTCAAAATCCCGATCTGTCACTTCACTCTCTAATATGTCTCCTTTCATTCCTAATTGCTCAATCTCAACAAAACAACAAAAAAACAAATCAGGTATGTAGGACATATTTGTTCTTAAAAAAAAAAGAACCTGTCATTGTAAAGATTTATCTCCTGCTGGATCTTCAAAGTTCTCCTCTTTCAGGACTAGTTTTGGGCCTAATTGATGGTCATATACTTTATGTATGTGGGCGGTTGCAAAACATGTCTTGCTCTTGAAATGTAGACATACCAAGGTAACACTACTGAACCAGTGAACCAGTTGGAACTACAGGCTCCTGAGTTATGACTGAAAGGTAGCGTCCTTTGCGTGTGTGTGTGTGTGTGTGTGTGTGTGTGTGTGTGTATGCTTGCATCCGTGTGCGTCTCCATGCTTGATGGAGAAACCTGGGGGGATACAGATGGTATATTCCTCCCTCAGGTTGACTCCGCTCCTCACTGCACCTGGAGTCAAGTTCAGGCCCTGTGGCTGAGAAAGGAGATCAAGACTGTAAAACACTAACAGACAGGAACAGACTTCCATACTGCAGGCAGAAAGAAGACAGGCTATAAGCCTTAAACTGAGTTCACACAGACAGATCGACAGACAGACAGGCAGAAGACAGACAGACAGACAGCTATAAAACACCATTTCCTCTCTCTGAGATCACTGTTTGAAAGCTGATAGGCATTTTCGGTGGTCAACGTGACATCAGGCAGGGTCATGTAGGCAAGCAGGTTCTAATCCTGCCCCTCTCTACCCAGCCAGAAGTATGGCGGCCGATTATGGCTACAGTACCATCAGGGTCAGCACAGGATTGTAGTGGAGTAGACTGTCTTACTGTGATATTTTTTATGTTTTATTAAACCTTTATTTAACTAGGCAAGTCAGTTAACTTCTTGAAACTCCCCATACCAGATCCGGGTTTGTGACTAAAGCCTCAGGCTCATTAGCATAACGCAACGTTAACGATTTCTGAAAATCGCAAATAAAATGAAAATAATGCGTCTGCTCTCAAGCTTAGCCTTTTCTAACAACACTGTCATCTCAGATTTTCAAAATATGCTTTTGAACCATAGAAATTGACTAATTTGTGTAAGAGTATGCAAAGCTAGCATAGCATTTTGAGTAGCATTTAGCACGCAACATTTTCACAAAAACCAGATAACCAAATAAATAAAATCATTTACCTTTGAAGAGCTTCTGATGTTTTCAATGAGGAGACTCTCAGTTACATACCAAATGCGCAGTTTTTCCTGAAAGCGTCTGTGTGTAGGAGAAATCGTTCCGTTTTCTACATTGCGTCTGGCTACCGAAACGAACCGAAAATTCAGTCACCTACAACGTAAAACTTTTTCCGGATTAATTACATAATATCGAAAACATGGCAAACGTTGTTTGGAATCAATCCTCAAGGTGTTTTTTCACATATCTCTTCATTGATATGCAGTTCGTGGAAGCTTGCTTTCCTCTCTGTATCCAATGGAAAAATACTGGCAGGTGACTTTTGCGCACCAATTTCGGCGCAGGACACCGGGCGGACACCTGGTAAATGTGGTCTCTTATGGTCAATCTTCCAATGATCTGCCTACAAATACGTCACAATGCTGCAGACACCTTGGGGAAACGACAGAAAGGGCAGGCTCATTCCTCTCGCATTCACAGCCATATAAGGAGACAATGGAAAACAGAGCCTCAAAAATCCTGCTCATTTCCTGGATGCCATCTCATCTTGGTTTTGCCTGAAGCTCACGTTCTAGGGCACGCACAGAGAATATCTTGGTAGTTCTGGACACGTCAGAGTGTTTTCTTTCGAAAGCTATCAATTATATGCATAGTCGAGCATCTTTTTGTGACAAAATATCTTGTTTAAAACGGGAACGTTTTTCATCCAAAAATGAAATAGCGCCCCCATAGATGTAAGAGGTTAAGAACAAATTCTTACTTACAATATAGGCCTGCACTGGCCAAACCCAGATGACCCGCTTGGCCAATTGTGCATCACCATATGGGACTCCCAATCACAGCTGGTTGAGATACAGCCAGGAATTGAACCAGGGTGTCTCTAGTGATGCCTCTAGCTCTGAGATGTAGTGCCTTAGACCGCTGCACCACTCAGCAGATATCTTCTTCACTCTTTCACGTTCTGTCTACTCTGTCTTTCATTCTGTGCTTTCTTGTGTTCTATCTAGTCCCTCTATCTCTCTCTTCCTCTCCTTTGTCTGTCTCTCTCTCTCTCTCTCTTCCTCTCCTTTGTCTGTCTCTCTCTCCTTGTGATCATGTCTCTGCTTGGGACTTCTTACTTAAGACAAATCCATGAGTCTTGGTAAATTAGTTTCTTTATCGCTCTCTCTCTCTCTCTCTCTGTGTATGTTTATTGTTATATTAGATTATGTCACAGCTTTACCTTTGTGTGTGTGTGTGTGTGTGTGTGTGTGTGTGTGTGTGTGTGTGTGTGTGTGTGTGTGTGTGTGTGTGTGTGTGTGTGTGTGTGTGTGTGTGTGTGTGTGTGTGTGTGCGTGTATGCGTGAGAACTGTGCGGTGACAAACACAAAAGGATATTGGGCCCACCCATAGACCCAGTTAAATTAGCATACAGGCTTCAGGTACACCCTGCTGAGACATACTGTGTGGGTCTTTCTATAAACTAGGATACCAGTGAGGATTTCCTGAGGACCTGTTCATAAGTCAATGATAATAATCTGCCAATTGTTTTCATGTCATTACATTTGGATATAACATGGGAACATAGCTACATTCAATCAAATTCACCAGTTGATGTAAATGTTAAACCCTTTCACATGGTTGGTGTCCTGACTTATTTGTCCAAAATCGTGTTGCATAAAACACTACTTCTCTTTCTTGTGTTTATGTTGTTTGTTGTCATATCATATATTAAGCATTAATCAGTTAAATTAGACATTTAACTTGAACCCTGGAAGAATCCTGGATCTTTCTATTTTGTACGGAGGTAAAAAAATATATACACTGCTCAAAAAATTAAAGGGAACACTTAAACAACACAATGTAACTCCAAGTCAATCACATTTCTGTGAAATCAAACTGTCCACTTAGGGAGCAACACTGATTGAAAATACATTTCACATGCTGTTGTGCAAATGGAATAGACAACAGGTGGAAATTATAGGCAATTAGCAAGACACTCCCAATAAAGGAGTGGTTCTGCAGGTGGTGACCACAGACCACTTCTCAGTTCCTATGCTTCCTGGCTGATGTTTTGGTCACTTTTGAATGCTGGCGGTGCTTTCACTCTAGTGGTAGCATGAGACGGAGTCTACAACCCACACAAGTGGCTCAGGTAGTGCAGCTCATCCAGGATGGCACATCAATGTGGCAAGAAGGTTTGCTGTGTCTGTCAGCGTAGTGTCCAGAGCATGGAGGCGCTACCAGGAGACAGGCCAGTACATCAGGAGACGTGGAGGAGGCCGTAGGAGGGCAACAACCCAGCAGCAGGACCGCTACCTCCACCTTTGTGCAAGGAGGAGCAGGAGGAGCACTGCCAGAGCCCTGCAAAATGACCTCCAGCAGGCCACAAATGTGCATGTGGCTGCTCAAACGGTCAGAAACAGACTCCATGAGGGTGGTATGAGGGCCCGACGTCCACAGGTGGGGGTTGTGCTTACAGCCCAACACCGTGCAGTAGATTTGGCATTTGCCAGAAAACACCAAGATTGGCAAATTCGCCACTGGCGCCCTGTGCCCTTCACAGATGAAAGCAGGTTCACACTGAGCACATGTGACAGACGTGACAGAGTCTGGAGACGCCATGGAGAACGTTCTGCTGCCTGAAACATCCTCCAGCATGACCGGTTTGGCGGTGGGTCAGTCATGGTGTGGGGTAGCATTTCTTTGGGGGGCCGCACTGTCCTCTATGTGCTCGCCAGAGGTAGCCTGACTGCCATTAGGTTCCGAGATGAGATTCTCAGACCCCTTGTGAGACCATATGCTGGTGCGGTTGGCCCTGGGTTCCTCCTAATGCAAGACAATGCTAGACCTCATGTGGCTGGAGTGTGTCAGCAGTTCCTGCAAGAGGAAGGCATTGATGCTACGGACTGGCCCGCCCATTCCCCAGACCTGAGTCCAATTAAGCACATCTGGGACATCATGTCTCGCTCCATCGACCAATGCCACGTTGCACCACAGACTGTCCAGGAGATGGCGGATGCTTTAGTCCAGGTCTGGGAGGAGATCCCTCAGGAGACCATCCGCCACCTCATCAGGAGCATGCCCAGGCATTGTAGGAATGTCATACAGGCACGTTGAGGCCACACACACTACTGAGCCTCATTTTGACTTGTTTTAAGGACATTACATCAACGTTGGATCAGCCTGTAGTGTGGTTTTCCACTTTAATTTTGAGTGTGACTCCAAATCCAGACCTCCATGGGTTGATAAATATGATTTCCATTGATAATTTTTGTGTGATTTTGTTGTCAGCACATTCAACTATGTAAAGAAAAAAGTATTTAATAAGAATATTTTATTCATTCAGATCTGGGATGTGTTATTTTAGTGTTCCCTTTATTTTTTTGAGCAGTGTATGTTTGGTGGGATGGGGTTTTGTTATGCGATGCAACAAAAATGGAAATTCGCAAAGGAATGTCCAGACTATTTTCTTATCTCATTCATTACACCAGTGAAGACAGTTCTGCCTTGATCCACGTTGGATCTTACATCCCTAGCTAATTCAACTTGATGATGGTTGTTGTCTGTTTGATTTACAGCAGGGTCTCATTAGATTTAACAGAGAAAGCATCAAGGTAATAAGTTAATGCACCTATCCGGTGTATGTGAAAATAAAACATATTTATAAATACAGTACCAGTCAAGAGTTTGGACACACCTACTCATTCAAGGGTTTTTCTTTATTTTTACTACTTTCTACATTGTAGAATAATAGTACGGACAACAAAACTATGAAATAACACATATGGAATCATGTAGTAACCAAAAAAGTGTTAAACAAATCAAAATATATGTTTGATTTTAGATTCTTGAAGGTAGCCACCATTTGCCTTGATGACAGCTTTGCACACTCTTGGCATTCTCTCCTGCACCTGGAATTATTTTCCAACAGTCTTGAAAGAGTTCCCACACATGCTGAGCACTTGTTGGCTGCTTTTCCTTCACTCTGCGGTCCAACTTATCCCAAACCATCTAAATTGAGTTGAGGTCGGGTGATTGTGGAGGCCAAGTCATCTGATGCAGCAGTCCATCACTCACCTTGGTCAAATAGCCCTTACACAGCCTGGAGGTGTGTTTTGGGTCATTAACGGGACTACAAATGATAGTCCCAATTAAGTGCAAACCAGATGGGATGCCGTATCGCTGCAAAATGCTGTGGTAGCCATGTTGGTTAAGTGTGCCTTGAATTCTAAATAAATCACAGACAGTGTCACCAGCAAAGCTCCCCCACACCATCACACCTCCTCCTCCATGCTTCCCGGTGGGAACCACACATGCAGAAATCATCTGTGATTGATCATCTACTCTGCGAACCAAAAATCTCAAATTTGGACTCATCAGACCAAAGGACAGTTTTCCACTGGTCTAATGTCCATTGCTCGTGTTTCTTGGCCCAAGCAAGTATCTTCTTATTATTGGTGTCCTTTACTAATGGTTTCTTTGCAGCAATTAGACCATGAAGGCCTGATTCACACAGTCTCCTCTGAACAGTTGATATAGAGATGTGTCTGTTACTTGAACTCTGTGAAGCATTTTTTTGGGCTGCAATTTCTGAGGCTGGTAACTCTAATGAACTTATCCTCTGCAGCAGAGGTAACTCTGGGTCTTCCTTTCCTGTGGCGATCCTCATGAGAGCCAGTTTCATCATAGGGCATGATGGTTTTTGCGACTGCACTTGAAGAAACTTTAAAAGTTTAAAAGTTCGGATTGACTAACCATGTCTTAAAGTAATGATGGACTGTCATTTCTCGTATTTCTCTTATTTTTCTTTTATTTTCGCTTAATTCGCTTATTTGAGCTGTTCTTGCCATAATATGGACTTGGTTTTTTTACCAAATAGTGCTATCTTCTGTAAACCACCCTTACCTTGTCACAACACAACTGATTGCCTCAAACGCATTAAGAAGGAAAAAAAATCAGCAAATTAACTTGTCATGGCTTTAGAAGCTTCTGATTGAGATCATTTGAGTCAATTAGAGGTGTACCTGTGGATGTTTTTCAAGGCCTGCCTTTAAACCCAGTGCCTCTTTGCTTGACATCATGGGAAAACGAAAGGAAATCAGCCAAGACCCCAGAAAACAATTGTAGACCTCCACAAGTCTGGTTCATCCTTGGGAGCAATTTCCAAATGCCTTAAGGTACCAAGTTCATCTGTACAAGCATTAGTGAGCAAGTATAAACTCCATGGGACCACGCAGCCGTCACACCGCTCAGGAAGGAGACACGTTCTGTCTCCTAGAGATGAATATACTTTGATGCGAAAAGTGAAAAGTGGAAATCAATCCCAGAACCACAGCAAAGGACCTTGTGAAGATATATCGACATAACATGAAATAACATGAAAGTCCGCTCAGCAAGGAAGATGCCACTACTTCAAAACCACCATAAAAAAGCCAGACCACGGTTTGCAACTGCACATGGGGACAAAGATTGTACATTTTGGAAAAATGTCCTCAGGTCTGATAAAACAAAAATGGAACTGTTTGGCCATAATGACCTCGTTATGTTTGGAGGAAAAAATGGGAGGCTTGCACACGGGTCTTCCAAATGGACAATGACCCCAAGCACACTTCCAAAGTTGTGGCAAACTGGCTTAAGGCCAACTAAGTCAAGGTATTGGAGTGGCCATCACAAAGCCCTAACCTCAACCCTATAGAACATTTGTGGGTAGAACTGGAAAAGTGTGTGTGAGCAAGGAGGCCTCCAAACCTGACTCAGTTACACCAGCTCTGTTAGGAGGAATTTCACCTAACTTATTGTGGGAAGCTTGTGGAAGGCTGCCCAAAAAAGTTTGACCTAAGTAAAACAATTTAAAGGGAATGCTACCAAATACTAATTGAGTCTATGTAAACATCTGACAGACTGGGAATGTGATGAAATAAATAAATGCTGAAATAAATAATTCTCTCTACTAGTATTCTGACATTTCACATTCTTAAAATAAAGTGTTGATCCTAAGTGTTGATCCTAATTGACCTAAGACAGGGAATTTTTATTTGGATTAAGTGTCAGGAATTGTGAAAAACTGAGTTTAAATGTATTTGGCTAAGGTGTATGTCAACTTCTGACTTCAACTGTAATTGCAAAAGGGTTTTCTAATGATCAATTAGCCTTTTAAGATGATAAACTTGGATTATCTAACACAACGTGCCTTTGGAACACAGGAGTGATGGTTCCTGATAATGTAGACCTATGTAGATATTCCATAAAAAATCAGCCATTTCCAGCTACAATAGTCATTATCAATGTCTACACTGTATATCCGATCAATTTTATGTTATTTTAATGGACAAAAGTTTGTTGCTTTTCTTTCAAAAACAAGGGGGAGGACACACAATGCAAATAGTCCGGGTAGCCATTTGATTACCTGTTCAGGAGTCTTATGGCTTGGGGGTAAAAGCTGTTGAGAATCCTTTTGGTCCTAGACATGGTGCTCCGGTACCACTTGCCACGCAGTGGTAGAGAGAACAGTCTGTGACTGGGGTGGCTGGAGTCTTGGACAATTTTTAGGGCCTTCCTCTGACACTGCCTGGTGTAGAGGTCCTGGATGGCAGGCAGTTTAGCGCCAGTGATGTATTGGGCCGTACACACTACCCTCTGTGGTGCCTTGCGGTCAGAGGCAGAGCATTTGCCGTTCCAGGCAGTGATGCAACCAGTCAGGATGCTCTCGATGCTGCAGCTGTAGAACCTTTTGAGGATCTGACGACCCATGCCAAATCTTTTTAGTTTCCTGAATGGGAATAAGCTTTGTCGGTCCCTCTTCACGACTGTCTTGGTGTGTTTGGACCATTCAAGTTTGTTGGTGATGTGGACACTAAGGAACTTGAAGCTCTCAACCTATTCCACTCCATCTGGCAGTCTGAAGGATGAATCTGGGTTAGGCGGAAGCCAGGAGAACGATATCTGCCCGAATGCATAACGCCATCTGTGAAGTTTGTTGGAAGAGGAATAATGTTCTGGGGCTGTTGTTCATAGTTTGGGCGAGGCCCCTTAGTTCCAGTGAAGGGAAATCTTAACACTTCAGCATACAATTACATTCTAGATGATTCTGTGCTTCCAACTTTGTGGCAACAGTTTGGGGAAGGCCCTTTCTTGTTTCAGCATGACAATGACCCTGTGCACAAAGCGAGGTCCATACAGAAATGGTTTGTCCAGATTGGTGTGGAAGAACTTGACTCGGCTGCAGAAAGCCCTGACCTCAACCCCATCGAACACCTTTGTGATGAATTGGAACACCGACTGCGAGCCAGGCCTAACTGCTTAACATCAGTGCCCAACCTCACTAATGGTCTTGTGACTGAATGGAAGCAAGTCCCTGCAGCAATGTTCCAACATCTAGTGGAAAGTCTTCCCAGAAGAGTGGAAGCTGTTATAGCAGCAAAGGGGTTAGGGGGATCAACTCCATATCAATGCCCATGATTTTGAAATGAGATGTTTGACGTGCAGGTGTCCACATACTTTTATCATGTAGTGTAGGAGCCAGTCTCTAATAAGCGCAGGTTGTGTTCAGTGATTGAAGCAAATAAACATCTAGTCTGGTAATTGAAGTTTACCTAGTGGGCATATTGCATAGAGAATGATAGAGGCCTCTAGTGGCCAAAAGGCAGTGTTTGCACGGGCAGCGCCATTGAGGGCTGCCACCATTTTTTTTGTAGTCAACTGGGTGGGACTTCCAATTTCATTGGCTGATCCCTCTTGGTGACTCTGTTGGTGTCATGTCCAACCAGGTCATCAGGAAGGAAGAGACAATCGTGAGGAAGAAAATTGACTTTTTCAATTGATCAAATCAAATCAAATGCTATTTGTCAAATACACATGGTTAACATATGTTAATGCGAGTGTAGTGAAATGCTTGTTCTGGGTGTTGTGCTAGTCTGTTGCGCTTGTTGTGATAAAATCATATGTGGTTATTATGAGGACGGCAACATCGAATGTTAGTTTCAACCTGGCTTTCCATACAAAGCGTTCCATTACAAAGTGAATGTGTTTTTTGTTGCTTTCTCATTTGAAACTTTCAACATCTCAAATTACGAGGGTGAGATTAGGATCAGGCTTCGTCACCATCATCTCTATGTAGGAGGCCTATAAAATTGACATATACTTTATGGGGAGAGTTTCTGTCCATGGGCTATTACAACAATTAAATATACAATGGAGGTCAAAATTATGATTGAGTGCTTGAAAAAGTAATTGAAAGTCCTTGAATTTGTCTTGCCAATGTCTGTACAAACCTGTAATTTATGTTTCCATGTTACACCTGCAATTTTAAAGGATATACTGTATAGTCCTAGGTGGTTGTTTGGTGGACTTTTTAAAGTTTTTTTTTTGTTCACCTTTATTTAACCAGGTAGGCTAGTTGAGAACAAATTCTCATTTGCAACTGTGACCTGGCCAAGATAAAGCATAGCAGTGTGTAGGCGAATAATTACAATTTTGCAGATGAACACTTATGAGCCAATTTGGCATAGATGCACTTTTTTTCCTGTAAGTACACAAAAATAATTTTTATTTTAGTTTCAAACCATTTCGAAATGTTGATTATCGATAGAAAACCCCATTTGTGTGTGGGTGCATGGTTGTCTGTGTGTGTGTGTTCTTGCATGTGTATTTGTGTGTGTGCGTTCCTGCATGCTCCTCTGGGCCACCCGTAGTCCTAGGTCAATGACACACTTGAGGTTCACCATATGTTTCCAGTGAAACAACATGTCCGCCTGCTCCTCCTCTTTCCCACTGTCCCCACGGGCCAGACTAGAGCTCCTGCTGCCTTCCCTAACACACACACACGCACGCATGCACACACACACACAATCTGTCATCTGAATGTCCTGAGGACGTCGGAAAATGCCCTCAAAACCGGACGCAACAGCAAGGGGTATTACCATCAAGTGGGCTTGGGTTTTGCTAGTGGACTCATGACTCGGAATGTTGCATTTTCAATCCCAGTGGCAGACAATCATTAAAAAAAATGTTTTAACCCTATCCCAAAAACCTTAACCATTCTGAATGAGTGCCTAAACTTAATGCTTTAAGCCTATCCAAAACCTTAACCCTTAACCTTTTAAATAAAATATGCCGTGAGTAGCAACTTCGAAATCTGACATTTGGAGAAAAGGAACTATACTGATCTGTATGTCTGTCCGTCCGTCTGTCCGACTAATATATAATCATCATACAGTTTTTCTCAATCCCGTACAAAACATTTTTGCATCTCTTTTAGAAGGTATATATAGCAGATGGGGTGAGCAGAACAGCAATGATCAAATGCTTAAATATGTTTACAGAACTTCTGATCATTTTCTTTCCTATGGACTGGACTTGCATATCTGAGGTCGTGTCTAGACTTGACAGTTCATGCAGCTTTAGTATTGTAGAGGTCGGATCATGGAATTCCCAACTCATCATGAGTCTACACCTACAGTACATTTAAATGTCTATGCCGTGTCCACAGGCTGAGCCCTTTTCACGCGCTAGATTCAATGCCAGTATGTATTCTACAAACGGTAGAATAGGCATAATATGATAATAACACAACAACAACGGATGGCAGTAGCTAACTACTGTAGCTAACTAGCCAGATAACCTCGGTAGCTATGCAGAGAGGCAAAGAATGAAGTTGGCTTACCTCTAACTAACTTTGGGTTACTCCTAAGTCATCATCTCTAACATTGGGACCTTCCATTTTAGATTCCGAAGTGAAATGAACGAATATGAAAATGAATCACTATTGTAAGTAGCTCTGGATAAGAACTAAATGACTCAAATGTCAATGTAAACTATGAGATCAGGCTGATTTTAGAGCTTTGCATTGTTGTGGAATGAGACCAGTTGTGTTCTTCCATTGTATTCACTTTTCTTTATTTCTATTGTGGATTGTATTTCTGTGCACCAATGTAAAGTCTACAAAACTATGAGCAAACCAGCCTATCTATTGAATAAAGTAGATTTGGATTGGGATAATACAAATGAATGAATCCTGCACACAATTTGCTTTAAAAAAATCTGGATTAATATTTGATGTGTAGGAAACTGTTTGGTGAAATATGCATAAAAGGAGAACAATTGCCCATAATTATTTTGGATAGTACGTTTGGATAGTACTTCCTATTTTGATCATCATGATTTAGTGACTGCAAAGAAAATGTTTTGAACCACTTTTTAAAACTTCTTAGGGCTAGGTCCCTTTTTTTCGCCACTTCCTGTCTGAATGCCCGAAGTAAACGGCCTGTAGTTCAGGCCCTGAAGCCAGGATATGCATATAACTGGTACCATTGGAAAGAAAACACTTTGAAGTTTGTGGACATGTTAAAATAATGTAGGAGAATACAACACAATAGATATGGTAGGAGAAAATAGAAAGAAAAACCAACCATAATTGTTTTTGAGAGACATATTGAAAATTAGCTCCCTGGATGCAATTCCTATGGCTTCCACAGGATGTCAGCAGTCTATGTTCAAGGTTTCAGGTTTGTAACTTCAAAAACGAATAAGAAATAAGAAATATCAGTTTTAGTAGAAGGACAGTCTTGGAAATGTGTGTTTGAAGACATTAAGCACCTGCAAAAATCGGTTTCCTATTGAACATACTTCTTTCCGTTAGAAATGTTATAGTTTAATTACATTTTAGGGTATCTGATGAGTAAATAGAAATGTATTTTGACTTGTTGAAACAAAGTTTAGGGGTAGATTTTCGGATTTCTTTCTCTGCAAGTTGAACGAGTGGATTACTCAAATTGATGGCGCTAACTAAACTGACTTTTTGGGATGTAGAGAAGGATTTTAACAAAATGAAACTACATGGTATAGCTGGGACCCTTTGGATGACAAATCAGGGGAAGATTTTGAAAAAGTAAGTGAATATTTAATCGCTATTTGTGAATTTATGAAACCTGTGCCGGTGGAAAAAATATTTTGATGTGGGGCTCCACTGATCCTTATTAAAAGACAAATTAACTTTCTGTTTCATCTGCTTGGACTCGAGATAAGTATGGTTGCTTCATCTATTTGCAGGCAATCTTGTTCTTTTAATTAAATCAATTTTGATGGGATAATGTTGTTTTGATTCTTGTATTCATGTTTAGAGAAGACAATTGCACTTTGAAAACTCATTTTCTGTTCTGCAAAAGGCCACAGAGTTCTGTGTCTTTTGGACTCTAAAATGTGGGGTATGACAGAATAGAACAGAGAGCGAATGGGTGAGGGCTGTGACTCAATCCACCAACTAGAGAAGATTGGGTGATTGCAAAGATGGAGAGGCTATAATCTTCATCTAGAAAAGGCGGTAATGACTACGGCCATTATTGCTCTGTGTGTGTTAGCCCATAAAGACACGACAGAGCAGTAAAGGCTAGGAGGGACGTCAGGCTTTGAGACATGCCAGAGCTCTCTATATATTGCCATCTGTGTGTGTTTGCCATGTACAGGGGAACACTATAGCCTAGGGCAGAGAGGGCTATTTGAGGGGAATAAAGACCATTTTAATCATACCGACAAAGCAGGAACTGCCCTCACATTCACATGTACCTATAACAAGTGTGTGCGTGTGTGTTCATGTGTGTGTGTGTGTGTGTGTGTGTCCCATGTGTGTGTGTGTGTGTGTGTGTGTGTGTGTGTTCATCAGTGTGTGTGTGTTTAAAGGCCACAAGTGTTCATCAGAAGGTGTCACCTACGAGACTTTAAAGTGTGGCCCCAGTCCTGTGTTCATCAGTGTCACCTACGAGACTTTAAAGACCACAAGGCCCCAGTCCTCCCATGTTCATGTGAATGTGTGTTAAAGACCAAGGCCCCAGTCCTCCCATGTACAAGGCCCCAGTCCTCCCATGTTCATGCCACCTCCCATGTTCATCAGAAGGTGTCACCTATGCAAGGCCCCAGTCCTCCCATTTCATCAGATGCTTTAAAGACCACAAGGCCCCAGTCCTCCCATGTTCATCAGAAGGTGTCACCTATAGTGTATACCCACAAGCCCCAGTCCTCCCATGTTCATCAATGGTGTCACCTACGGTTTAAAGACTCCTCCCATGTTCATCATGTTGCTATGTTCATGTACAGAACACCTACGAACTTTAAAGACCACAAGGCCCCAGTCCTCCCACCGTAATGAAAAAGTGTTCATCAGAAGGTGTCACCTACGTTCAATAGAGTCTCATGTTCATCAGACACCTACGTCCTCCCATGTTCATCAGAAGTGTCACCTACGAGAAAAGACCATCCTCCCATGTTCATCAGAAGGTGTCAATGGTTTAAAGACCAACCAGACTATTTCCTTTAAAGACCACAAGGCCCCAGTCCTCCCATGTTCATGGTGTCAAACTTTAAAGACCACAAGGCCCCAGTTCCCATGTTCATCAGAAGGTGTCAGGTATGATAATGTTTTGACTTCCCTGTTCATCAGAAGGTGTCAAACAACAAGGCAATGTTCATCAATGAATCAGATGGTGTCACCTATGAGACTTTAAAGGCCACAAGGCCCCAGTCCTCCCATGTTCATCAATGGTGTCACCTACGAGACTTTAAAGACCACAAGGCCCCAGTCCTCCCATGTTCATCAGAAGGTGTCACCTACGAGACTTTAAAGTCCTCCCATGTTCATCAGGGTGTCACCCAGTCCTCCCATGTTCATCAGAAGGTGTCACCTACGAGACTTTAAAGACCACAAGGCCCCAGTCCTCCCATGTTCATCAGAAGGTGTCACCCTTTAAAGTCCTCCCATGTTCATCAGAAGGTGTCACCTACTTTAAAGACCACAAGGCCCCAGTCCTCCCATGTTCATCAAGACCACAAGACCACAAGGCCCCAGTCCTCCCATGTTCATCAGAAGGTGTCACCTACGAGACTTTAAAGAGTCCTCCCATGTTCAAGGCCCCAGTCCTCCCATGTTCATCAGAAGGTGTCACCTACGAGACTTTAAAGTTCCACAAGGCCCTATGAGTCCTCCCATGTTCATCAGAAGGTGTCACCTACGAGACTTTAAAGACCACAAGGCCCCAGTCCTCCCATGTTCATCAAAGGTGTCACCTACACTTTAAAGACCACAAGCCCCAGTCCTCCCATGTTCATCAGAAGGTGTCACCTACGAGACTTTAAAGACCACAAGGCCCCAGTCCTCCCATGTTCATCAGAAGGTGTCACCTACGAGACTTTAAAGGTGTCACCACAAGGCCCCAGTCCTCCCATGACCACAAGGCCCCATGTTCATCTCCCATGTTCATCATGTTCAAGGTGTCACCTACGAGACTTTAAAGACCACAAGGCCCCAGTCCTCCCATGTTCATCAGAAGGTGTCACCTAGACTCCCATTTCAAAGACCACAAGGCCCCAGTCCTCCCATGTTCATCAGAAGGTGTCACCTACGAGACTTTAAAGACCGCAAGTCCTCCCATGTTCCCCAGTCCTCCCATGTTCATCAGAAGGTGTCACCTATGAGACTTTAAAGACCACAAGGCCCCAGTCCTCCCATGTTCATCAGAAGGTGTCACCTATGAGACTTTAAAGACCACAAGGCCCCAGTCCTCCCATGTTCATCAGAAGGTGTCACCTACAAGACTTTAAAGACCCCCATGTTCATCAGAAGGTGTCACAAGGGCCCCAGTCCTCCCATGTTCATCAGAAGGTGTCACCTACGAGACTTTAAAGACCACAAGGCCCCAGTCCTCCCATGTTCATCAGAAGGTGTCACCTACGAGACTTTAAAGATGTTCATCAGAAGGTGTCACCTACGAGACTTTAAAGACCACAAGGCCCCAGTCCTCCCATGTTCATCAGAAGGTGTCACCTACGAGACTTTAAAGACCAAGGCCCCAGTCCTCCCATGTTCAGAAGGTGTCACCTACAGACTTTAAAGACCACAAGGCCCCAGTCATACGAGACTTTAAAGACCACAAGGCCCCAGTCCTCCCATGTTCATCAGAAGGTGTCACCTATGAGACTTTAAAGACCACAAGGCCCCAGTCCTCCCATGTTCATCAGAAGGTGTCACCTACGAGACTTTAAAGACCACAAGGCCCCAGTCCTCCCATGTTCATCAGAAGGTGTCACCTACGAGACTTTTCAAAGACCTACAAGGCCCCAGTCCTCCCATGTTCATCAGAAGGTGTCACCTACGAGACTTTAAAGACCACAAGGCCCCAGTCCTCCCATGTTCATCAGAAGGTGTCACCTACGAGACTTTAAAGACCACAAGGCCCCAGTCCTCCCATGTTCATCAGAAGGTGTCACCTATGAGACTTTAAAGACCGCAAGGCCCCAGTCCTCCCATGCCCCCATGCATATCTTCAATGCCTGTCTGATTAATGGAAAGGTACTTGACTCACGGAAGGGTGCTCTTATCCACAGAATATCCAAAAAAGACAATGTTCCAGACAATCCATCATGGATAGACATCTCCCTCTTCCCCTTTGCCTATAAAGTGTCCATGAAATGCTTGCCCACATACTACCATGGCTTGTACATACAGGCAATTCTCTCTCCCAAACAAATGACATATATTGACAGGGCATGAATGAGCATGTATTCTGCCTAACAACTGGAATTGATGACTTCAAGCATGGTGTTTTTGGACTTTAGAGATGCCTTTGGTACTTTATCACATAGTGTAATGATCAATGCACTTGAGGAAATACTACTGCCTTAGCCTTTTGTGGACATGATATCTGATCAAAGACTCTTTCCTCCATGTTATCTGTGGGAAGCAGCTGAATGAACACATCCCACTCAGGGTTGGAATAAAGGGGACTGCCCATAGAGTGACGGTAACTTCATCCTAGCCATCAACCAGTGGCTGAAATGGCTATACCAGTGTTTCCCTGAACCTAGTACAGGGGTATGCTCATGACATTCAGATCACCTCCAGAAAGGAGCATGTTATCAAAAACATGCTCTCTCGTACAGATTACTTGTTGAAATGGTCTGGGCTGGAATTGAGAGAGACAAAATGTGCAGTGTTCCATGAAATACGCAGCAGAGGCAACCACTGGTTGATAAGCCCCAACATTTACACTAATGAATAAACCAATCAGAGTGTACTCTCGTCATGAAACATACAGAGATCTTTGACATAGGTTTAATGTTTCTGGCTGGGAACAAGTTGAGAAACCTTTCCATGAGTATTTAACCAGGCTTAATATGATTGACATTTCCCCTTTGTTTGTGGTCATGAAGCTAGAGGCTGTGAGAGAGGTGGCCCTATAGCAAAGATTCAACATCTGTTTGCAAATGTGCAAATCCCAAAGAAGGTTATGAGGGAAATAAAATAACAAAATGTTTCAAGTGGTGAGAAAGTGGCTTAAACACACACCACATGTGACTTTATCTTCCTGAGTCGAAAGGTGGGGGTTTGGGTGTCTCAAATGTCGAGTGGATGTGCACTGCTACCAGACTGACTCACCTGCTGAACCTGCTCAAAGGTGACGACGTGACAGTTAGGGAGTTAGCCAGACCCTCCCAGGTTCTGGACTGGAGGAAGGTCCCACTGGCCACTGACACTGAGGACAACTTCCTGGGCTGCAGGAGGAAGGCCAATGGAATACTAGTGCTGCGGGCTTCGAAGTCTGGTCTGACCGACCAAACCACAATGACCTGTGCAACTGGACTGGAATAAAGCTTAGATGGACACGGACTGGCCTGAGGCTGCAGGTGAAAATCTCTGCTCTGGAATGTGGGGATCTACTATTCCATGTACCAGAATGCTGCCATTGGTGAGGACAGTCTCACCTTTACCGTTAAGTCGAGGCTGCAAGTGTTTTTTTTTATAAATATACAGTGTATATATATATTTTTTTTTTACCTTTATTTCACTAGGCAAGTCAGTTAAGAACAAATTCTTATTTTCAATGACGGCCTAGGAACAGTGGGTTAACTGGTCTCAACAACAGCACACATACACAAACTCTCTTGTCAGAGGTGCCCGGTTTGATGTTGATGATGACGTGTTTTCTTGTATGCCGAATAAGCCCGATATTGTTGTTGTTGTGGGGGGAAGCCAGAGAGAGGTGCTGATTCTGGAAGTGGGCTGCTCATTTGATTGTTACATGGAGAAAGCCTTTTTTGAAAAGCCCCTTGATACCAGCCCCTCTTATCACGTTTGGACAGCCTAGGATACAAACGCAAAATGGTTGCATTGATATTTGGCAGTCTCGGCCACTTTACATGGGCTTAAGGTATGCCGCCTTCAGATTGCTGGACTGCCCAAGATTAGAGCAAAACAACTGGCGAGGCAGTGCTCTGTTTTAGCCATTGTGGGCAGCCTAGCTGTGTGGAGGAGAAGGTGCGTTTTGTTTCTTTAAGTGTTTCCTTGCATCAACAACGTTTGAGATGTTTGAATCCTTTGTAATCCCATACAGAAAAGTCATGTTATAATATATGTAAGGTCCTGGGTGTCGTGAGGGTGAAATCAGGCGCAGGAAAGCAGAGAGTTCAATAAAGTGCTCCTTTAATGCACACGGTGAACCACGGCCACCCCACTTTTGGGTGCTCAAACAAAATGCCCCAGACACAGGGAACGAAAACAGTCCAGCACTAAATACACAAACACGTTCGTCTGTAGCAAACACCAGGATTACAATGATCAATCCCGCATAAAGAAACGGGCGGGCCGGCTGACTAATAAAGCCCAACTAATACAACCAACTCAAAACAGGTGTAATCAATAAACATATAAAGAGGGGGAGAAAATAATCAGTGGCAGCAGTAGGTAGTAGGCCTACGACGACAACCGCCGAGCGCCACCCGAACAGGAACGGGAGCCACCTTCGGTTGGAGTCGTGACAATATATGTACGTATATGTGGGGGAATTCAAAATATATGGAAATATATGTCAAAAAAATATACTGAGTGAAAATATAAATGCAACATGTAAAGTTATGTTCCCATGTTTCATGAGCTGAAATAAAATATCAAAGAAAATTATCTTGAATATAGCGCACAAATTTGTTTACATCCCTGTTAGTGAGCATTTCTCCTTTGCCAAGATAAGCCATCCTGACAGGTGTGGCATATCAAGAAGTTGATTAAACAGCACAATCGTTACACTGGTGCGCCTGTTCAGTTTTGTCACACAACACAATGCCACAGATGTCTCAAATTTTGAGGGAATGTGCAATTGGCATGCTGACTGCAGGAATGTCCACCAGAGCTCTTGACAGATAATTTAATGTTAATTTCTCTATCATAAGCCGCCTCCACCATTGTTTTAGACAATTTGGTAGTACGCCTTCTTCACCTGCGGAATCGTCTGAGACAAGCCACCAGGACAGCTAACGAAACTCGGTTTGCACAACCAAAGCTATGGACAAAAATCACAGTTGCATTTTATTAATGGCAATTTGAATGCACAGAGATACCATGACGAGATCCTGAGGCCCATTGTCGTGCCATTCATCCGCTGCCATCACCTCATGTTTCAGCATGATAATGCACGACTCCATGTCACAAGGATCTGTACACAATTCCTGGAAGCTGAAAAGGTCCCAGTTCTTCTATGGCCTGCATACTCACCAGACATGTCACCAATTGAGCATGTTTGGGATGCTCTGAATCGACCTGTGCGACAGCGTGTTCTAGTTCCGGCCAATTTACAGCAATTACGCACAGTCATTGAAAAGGAGTGGGACAACATTCCACAGGCCACAATAAACAACTTGATCAACTCTATGTGAAGGAGATGTGTCGTGCTGCAAGACGCAAATGGTGGTCACACCAGATACTGACTGGTTTTCTGATCCACGCCCCTACCTTTTATTAAGGTATCTGTGACCAACAGTATTGACGCAAATGGTGGTCACACCAGATACTGACTGGTTTTCTGATCCACGCCCCTACCTTTTATTAAGGTATCTGTGACCAACAGTATTGTTTAAAAAACACATTTTGTGGGGGTTAGATCAGCTTTAATATCGCAGATAGAATGTGGCTTCTATCAATGTAATTGTCTGCATCTGTAATTGTCCCCCATAAATGTAGACATGTTTTCAGCCATTCTAAGAACAAGCTAATTACGGGCCAAAACAATATAATGATTCTGTCTCTTCGCAGCTAAATCTGCAGTGCTGGAATTGTTGTATCCCCAATATATATCACATTTCAATTTCAAAAGTTTTTAATCTGGGTAATTTTGTGTATCAGTTCATAAACCATGTACCATGTAATCAGTACCCCCGAAAATCTCCTCCCAACTATTTTGCAACCTGTATGGTGCAGCTGTAAATATTTTGGTTATTAAATTAAACTTTTTATTGATCACAATTTTCTTTAGCCAATTTTGGTCTTTATTGCAGGGCCGACAGACAAGTTCCAAACCTTCTCCCCTTTGCCGCCTCCTCCATTTTTGCGGTAATGTTGCTATCAGTTGGTTGAAATTTTGAGTAGAGTAGACATTTATATATACTTTTATTAAGTGCATGTGTGACATCCAACAGTCCTATTTATGATATAATTTACAAAGATTTAGCCGTTTACATTTTTTTGTATATTTCAGTTTAACCATAATATTTGTTCTAATATTTGTTCTGTTTATTCTGGTGGATTAAACTGAAATTGCAACCAGGTTTCTATTGATGATTTCATTCCAAATAACCAAACGTGAGAGGTTGTAATTTGAATGAAGGGAAAAGGGCCATTCTTGAACACAGGGTGAGCCATTCTTACTAATCTGCTAGAGAACCCGTTCGGATTTAAGTTTAGTTTTTGTTTGACTGAAGTCTTTAGTGAGAGGTCCAATGTTTTAAAATTGAATAATTAATGCCCTTCGAATTCATATTCATTATATATGTAGGCCTGTTTAATTTTGTCTGGCTTGCCGTTCCAAATAAAGTGAAAACATGTTTTGCTCCAATATTTAAAGTCGTTAGGAGTAAGCAGGGTCATAAATAATAAGGTAAACTGGGATATGACTAAAGAATTAATCAGGGTGACTTTTTCACAAATAGACAGGTGTTTCCTTGGAAGCTAATTTTGATCTAATTTGGCTAAATTTCTATTAAAATGTATTGTAGTGAGATTTTTTTTCTTTAGGGATATGAATACCGAGTATGTCCACTTCACTGTTGGACCATATTATTGTTAAACTACATGGTAAAAGTTGTATTTTTTTAGATACATAATCTGGTGGATTTATCATAATTCGGTTTTAATCCAGAGAGGTTAGAAAAATTAGCGAGAAAAATTAGCTTTGAGATTCTCCAACATTTAAATATATATATTTTTCTAGGATTTTGGCACCACAACACTGAAGTGTAAGGGGTCTCCAGTTTTTTAGGTGGACTGGATCTTTATATTTATCATCTGGGTGTCACGACTCTCACCGAAGGTGGCTCCCCTGCCTGTTCGGGCGGCACTCAGCAGTCGTCGTAGCTGGTCTACTAGCTGCCATCGATCCCCTTTTCCTTTTCTGTTTGTTTTGTCTTATTGGTTGCACCTGTCTCTTATTTTGTTTTTTTGATTCAGTACTATTTAAGCCTGTTAGGCCCTCCTATTTTTGTGTGGGCTTGTTTTCTGCTAATCAGGTTGTGCGTGTAGCGTTCCTGTCCGTTTGTGCCGTGTGTTGGGTTGGACATTTTGTGATAGTTTTCGCCTGTTGTTTTGGGCATTAGCATTTGGAGAACCGAAATAAAGTCTGGTTTTCCCAGTATCCTCTGCTCTCTGTGTTTGACTCTGCACCCACCTCTCCAGGGTTTGTGACAGAAGCCCGCAACAATTACTATGGAGTCAGCAGGAGCAGCTGCACCTCCTCTCCATCCATGGAGGAGCGAGTCCTCCATCATATGGCCATTCTCCACCGTATCGGGTCGGCAATGGACCAAATGATGGAGAGGATGGACCGATGGGAGAGGAGTGGCCTCCCTACCTCACCCCCAGCTCCTACTCTGCCAGCACCACCTACCCCTCCTACGGCGTCCGGATCCGGTGCTCTGCATCTGGCACCCCAGGGAGTACGATGGAACAGCGGCTGGGTGCCAGGGGTTCTTACAACAGCTTGAGCTGTACCTGGCTACCGTTCGTCCGACTCCCTCGGGGAAGGAGAGCGTGAGCGTCCTCGTCTCCTGTCTGACGGGTTGAGCCCTGGACCAATGCAGTGTGGAATGGCCCAGACTCGGCGAGGGACCACTACCCCGAGTTCATCCACCGGTTCCGGGCCGTGTTCGACAGTCGCAGGTGAACGGCGAGGAGCGCGCAGGACTTTGTGCTGGAGTTCCGGACCTTGGCCGCTGGGCCGCTGGGGCGGGGTGGAACGACAGGGCCCTGATGGACCACTATCGCTGTAGCCTCCGGGAGGACATCCGCAGGGAGCTAGCTTGTCAGGACGCCACCCTCTCCCTCGACGAACTCATTGACATGTCGATCCGACTAGACAACCTGCTGGCTGCCCGCGGTCGTCCAGAATGGGCCCTGTAGGTTCCACCTCCCAGCCCTCCCGCTCCAATCCCCATGGAGTTAGGGGGGGACGCATCGAGGGGACCGGAGGAGGAGGCTCCTCCTGCACCAGGTGTGGTCGGAGAGGACACACTGCCGATCGGTGCTGGAGGAGCTCATCTGGGAGTCGGGAGGGCAGGCAGGCAGAGCACTCCTCGTTCACACCAGGATAGTCAGCACCAGACTCACCCAGAGCTCCCTGTTGGTCATATGTTCCTACTAATTTCTTTCTCTGAGTGTTATCCCTCTCTACAGCATAAGGCGCTAGTCGATTCAGGCACAGCTGGGAACTTTATGGATCGTGGGCTTGCGTTAAGGCTAGGGATTCCCCTGGTGCCGCTAGACCAACCCTTTCCCGTGCACTCCTTAGATAGCCAACCATTAGGGTCAGGGCTGGTCGGGGAGGCCACGGTTCCACTGGACATGTTGATGCAGGGGGATCATAAGGAGGGGAAAAGTCTCACAGGAAAGGGCCTTCTCCAAACTGTTGCCGCAAAGTTGGAAGCACAGAATTGTCTAGATGCTGTAGCATTAAGATTTCCATTCACTGGAACTAAGGGGCCTAGCCCGAACTATGAAAAACAGCCCCAGACAATTATTCCTCCCCCACCAAACATTACAGTTGGCACAATGCATTTGCGCAGGTAACGTTCTCCTGACATCCTCCAAACACATATTTGTCCGTCGGACTGCCAGATGGTGAAGCTTGATTCATCACTCCAGAGAATACATTTCCAGTGCTCCAGAGTCCAATGGTGGCAAGCTTTACACCACTCCAGCTGACACTTGGCATTGCGCATAGTGATCTTAGGCTTGTGTGAGACCGCTCGGCCATGGAAACCCATTTCATGAAGCTCTCGACAAACAGTTATTGTGCTGACGTTGATTCCAGAGGCAGTTTGGAACTCGGTAGTGAGTGTTGAAACTGAGGACAGACGATTTTTACTCACTACGCGCTTCAGCACTCAGTGGTCCCTTCTGTGAGGTTGTGTAGCTTATTACTTCACAGCTGAGACATTGTTTCTCCTAGATGTTTCCACTTCTCAATAACAGCACTTACAGCTGACTGGGGCTGCTCTAGCTTGGCAGAAATTTGAAGAGCTGATTGGAAAGGTGGCATCCTATGACTGTTCCACGTTGAATGTCACTGAGCTCTTCAGTAAGGCATTTCTACTGCCAATGTTTGTCTATGGAGATTGCATGGCTGTGTGCTCGATTTTATACACCTGCCAGCAATGGGTGTGATTGAAATAGCCAAGTCCACTAATTTGAAGGGGTGTCCACATACTTTTGTATATATAGTGTACCTCACCTGGTATGCCATCCAGCAATGCAGTTTTCCCGGACTTGGCTTTAATTGCATCTAGTAGTTCCTCCTCTGTTATTAGGCCTTCACACAATACTTTTTGTGGAGCTGTTAGTTTAGACTATTTATAGAGAACAATCCTTACAAGTAAATTCAGTTAGTGGAAATGGAGGAGACTGAAATGAAAACATTAAAGTACTTTACTTCCTCTTTTAAAATAGTGTTTGGTGAATCATGGATGACTCCTTCATTTGCTTCTGTTAATTATATTTGGTAGCATTTCTATATTGAAGGTAAAGAAAATAATTTGGTGCATTTTTGTCCATATTCCATCCAGTTCGCTCTGTTTTTATTTATTTACATATTACAATTGATCTTTCTTGAATAAGTTCCTTCATTGGTTTTGGTTTTTCTTCTAACTTATTCTGTACCTCTGTTACACGTTTTATTGCTATCTATCTCTGTTGTCAGTTTAGTGCCTTTTTAAAGATGAGCTATTTTGACCTAAATAGTTCCTGCTTTGAAGATGAGTATTGAATTGAATGACCTCTGAAGGTGCATTTAAAAGTGTCCCATAAAATAAGGGGATCTGCTGTACCCATGTTATGTAGAGAAAAGTCAGTTACACATTTTTCTGTCTTGGTTAAAACAATCCAGTAGGTTTAATTATATTTCCAATATCCTCTGAAATTCTGTAATGAGTAAAGTGTATTTGATGGTCCGACTTCATTCTGTCCCCTATCAACACGCTTTTAACTTTTTGCGCCAGTGAAAATGACATAAGAAAGTAGTCAGGATGACTAGTTTGGTTGAGCCTCCGCCATGTATATCTCACTAGGTCAGGATATTTCAGTCTCCACTAGTTCCAATATAACCATCATTTTCGTAATTGCCTTAAGTGATCGTTCATAGTGTGATTTCCTTTATGGTCCATTGAGGTACTTAAAACCTTATTATAATCTCCCACCATAATAGTTGAGTCATGTATTGCCTGTAAACTCAATAAATTATTATAGACATTTTCAAAGAAGTGTGGAGAAATATATTTTAAATGAATTAATTTAAATTGACTGATTTCCTTATACTGTATTAACTTTAATTCATTAACATCTTTGAAATTGTTGCATGTTGTATTTATATTTTTGTTCAGTGCATTTAGGAAATGTACTGTAATTTATGTGTTGGGGGGCTAGGGTCAGTCTGTCATATCTGGAGTATTTCTCCTGTCTTGTCCTGTGTGAATTTAAGTATGCTCCCTCTAATTCTCTCTCTCTCCCTCCCTTCCTGGAGGATCTGAGCCCTGGGACCATGCCTCAGGATTACCTGGCATGAGGACTCCTTGCTGTCCCCAGTCCACCTGGTCGTGCTGCTGCTCCAGTTTAAACTGTTCTGCCTGCGGCTATGGAACCCTGACCTGTTCACCGGACGTGCTACCTGTCCCAGACCTGCTGTTTTCAATTCTCTAGAGACAGCAGGAACAGTAGAGATACTCTTAATGATCGGGCTATGAAAAGCCAACTGACATTTATTCCTGAGGTGCTGACCCGATGCACCCTCGACAACTACTGTGATTATTATTATTATTATTTGGCTTGATGGTCATTTATGAACATTTGAACATCTTGGCCATGTACTGTTTTAATCTCAACCCGTCACAGCCAGAAGAGAACTGGTCACCCCTCAGAGCCTGGTTCCTCTCTAGGTTTCTTCCTAGGTTCCTGCCTTTCTAGGAAGTTTTTCCTAGCCACCGTGTTTTTACATCTGATTGCTTGCTATTTGGTGTTTTAGGCTGGGTTTCTGTATCACACTTTGTGACATCGTGTAATGGCATGTGTGTAGGTGGCAGGGAAGTCAGGTGCAGGAGAATCGAACTTGGTATAAATGGAGTGGTTTAATAAACTTAACAAAACTCCAAAACCAAAATTACAGAATATATAAAAGTGGGTACAAGAACCCGTCGCGCACCAACACATAATACACAAATCCAGTATGGAACGAACGGAGTATGCCGGGGCCCCCTCAATGTCCAGAGAGGGTGGAGGAACCTCCCGCAACTCAGAATCCTGGAGTGGGCCAGCCACCACCGGCCTGAGGAGAGACACATGCAACAAGGTGTTAATGAGGTAATCGGGGGGAAGCTGTAACCTGTAACATACCTCCTTCACTCTCCTCAGGACTTTAAATGGCCCCACAAACCGCGCACCCAGATTCCGACAGGGCAGGGGCAGGGGCAGGTTTCGGGTGCGAACACTGGGGCCTCACTGCAGTTACGGTCTGCGCCAACTATCTGGCGCAGTGCGGCACGCTGAAGGTGGACATGGGCGGCGTCCCATGTTTCCTCCGTGCGCCTGAACCAGTCGTCCACCGTAGGAGCCTCGGTCTGACTCTGGTGCCAAGGAGCCAGAACCGGCTGATACCTCAAAACACACTGGGAGAAAGGTCAGTGGAGGATGGCGGAGCGAGTTCTGGGCCATCTCTGCCCAGTGCACAAACGCCGCTCACTACCCTGGCCGGTCCTGGCAAGAAGACCTCAGAAACCTACCCACATCCTGGTTAACTCTCTCCACCTGCCCGTTACTCTCGGGGTGAAAACCTGAGGTAAGGCTGACCGAGACCCCCAGACGTTCCATGAACGCCTTCCAGACCCTTGACGTGAACTGGGGACCCCGATCAGACACTTTATCCTCAGGCACTCTGTAGTGCCAGAAGACGTGTGTAAACAGATTGTAGGGCTGTATGGAGACTGGGAAAAGGGAAGAGACAACAGGACTTAGAAAAACGACCACGGTCGTTGTGGAATGGGTAAGGGTTGTAACTTACCTCTGGGCAGGTGTCTAGGAGCCTTGCACTGGGCGCACACCGAGCAGGAGGAAACATAAACCCTTACGTCCTTAGCTAAAATGGGCCACCAGTACTTCCCACTAAGACAGCGCACTGTCCGATCCCAGGATGACCAGAGGAGGGTGACGTGTGGGCCCAATAGATCAGCCTGTCGCCGACAGCAGACGGAATGTACAGACGCGTCCAGCTCCCACACTACCGGCGCCACCAAACAAGAGGCGGGGAGAATGGGAGTGGGGTCCATGTGCCGCTCCTCTGTGTCATACAGCCGGGACAATGCGTCTGCCTTAACGTTCTGTGAGCCTAGTCTGTAAGAAAGGGTAAACATAAAATGGGTGAAAAACATGGCCCACCTTGCTTGGCGAGGGTTCAGTCTCCTCGCCACCCGGATGTACTCCAGATTGCGGTGGTCAATCCAGATGCGAAAAGGGTGTCTAGCCCTCTCAAGTCAATGTCTCCAAGCCTTCAGGGTCTTGACGACAGCCAACAACTCTCGGTCCCCCACGTCATAGTTTTGCTCCGCCGGGCTGAGCTTCTTTGAGAAGAAGGCACAAGAGTGGAGCTTCGGTGGCGTACCCGAGCGCTGAGAGACACGTCCATCTCCACAATGAACGCCAAAGAGGGAGTCGGATGGGCCAGCACGGAAGCCGAGGTAAACAAAGCCCTCAGGTGACTGAAAGCCCTGTCCGACTCAGCTGTCCACTGCAAGCGGACCGGACCCCGCTTCAGTAGTTAAGTAATGGGATCCGCTACCTGACAAAAACCCCAGATAAACCTCCGGTAGTAGTTGGCAAACCACAAGAATCGCTGCACCTTCTTTACCGTGGTGGGAGTTGGCCAATTACATATGGCTGCTATGCGGTCACTCTCCATCTCCACCTCTGATGTGGAAATGCGATAACCTAGGAAGGAGACGGACTGTTGGAAGAACAGACATTTCTCAGCCTCGACGTACAGGTCATGCTCCAACAGGCGACCAAGCACTTTGCGCACCAGGGACACATGCTCGGAGGTGCAGCAGAGTATATCAAAATATCATCAATATACACCACTACACCCTGCCCGTGCTGGTCCCTGAAAATCTCGTCTACAAAAGCTTGGAAGACATGGCACATTCATCAACCTGTACGGCATAACGAGGTACTCATAATGCCCTGAGGTGGTACTGAAAGCCGTCTTCCACTCGTCTCCCTCCCGGATACGCACCAGATTGTAAGCGCTCCTGAGATCCAGTTTGGTGAAGAAGCGCGCCCCGTGCATTGACTCTATCGCTGTGGCTATGAGCGGTAGCGGGTAACTATACCTAACAGTGATCTGATTCAGACCCCGGTAGGCAATACACGGATGCAGACCTCCCTCCTTCTTCTTCACAATAAAGAAACTCGAGGTGACAGGTGAAGTGGAGGACCGAATGTACCCCTGACACAGGGATTCGGAGACATATGTTTCCATAGCCTCTGTTAGAGGGAATACACATGACTCCTAGGAAATGCAGCGTCTACCAGGAGGTCTATCGCACAATCGCCCAATCAATGGGGTGGTAATTGAGTCGCCTTCTTTTTAGAGAAGGCGAGAGCCAAATCGGCATATTCAGAGGGAATGAGAGTCCAGACTAGGTCTCCACCGTAGTAGCACCAACGGAAACCCCTTAACACCTACCTAAGCACTCTCGTGACCACCCCGTGAGAGTCCTCTGTGGCCAAGAAACAGTGGGGTTATGACAAGCTAACCAGGGTAGGCCCAGCACCACGGGAAATGCTGGGCGTTCCCAGAGGCACTTGAATCTACGAGCGCCTTATGCTGGGAATGCGGGGAAAACTCAGGAAAAGTGACAGACACAAACATATGTGCAACAGAAGACTCTGGGTGAGAATAGTGCCAATGGAAAATGAAAAAGGGATGGCTAGAAGATCGGTGACGAACACCGCCCGAACAAGGAGAGGGACTGACTTCGGCGGAAGTCGTTACACATCGGCTGATGTAAAAAGGGATTTATAAATACATTTTATTGATTGATTGATACTGTATAAACTCAACACATCATAGAATATGTATGTAAATATATATTTTCATACACTGTATGTATAAAAAAATGTACGCCACATGTATAATGTTGAAGTGTAATGTTGAGTCTATTGACCTCAGGTAACTTGGCTTTAGGTTCAGCAAAACACAGCATCCCGTGATCCAAAATTGATCATACTGGCAGTTTTCTGTATTATATATATTATATAAGTTTTATATCTTGAAAACTTGATTGCTGACATGCAAAATATTTTTGGACTATATCAACTATATCAACAATGGACAAATGAAACAAATAGCAAAATATTGTTTTTTTTTCGGTTGAGATCTCTTTTATTGTTTCTTTCCAAGCAATGTGTTGGTTGCTAGTTAGCTCGAGTGCTGGGTTTCTCTGATAGCAATATAGTTAGAACTCGCTAGCTAGCTAGATTATTTCTAGCTATAAATAATTGTATTTTTATTTGCAGTGGGTCCATCTGGTCTGGATTCTTAACTGCCAACGGACAGATCCCAGCCAATGTAGATTCGTATTTTATACCATTTAGCTAGCTAGTTCCTGAATATGAACCCCTTATTCTTCAACTTGTCTGGAATTGTTTCACTGATTCTCTGTCCCTACATGGTAACTATGACTATGAAAGCGAATGGCACCAACAGACATGGCAGCTCTGCTTCTAGCTCCTAAGCAGCTTTGTAGTATTTTGTATTTGGGTGTTATTTCTTACATTATTAGCCCAGAACATCTTTTTGTGTTTATACATACAGCTGGAAATAACTTTTGGATATCAGAGTGGCAGTAACTCACAAGCATTACGACCAGGAATACGACTTTCCCGAACTGGATCCTTTTGTTCGTACCCCCAAGGGCAATTTAACTAAACCCAAAGGCTGCTCCAAGATGCCGCCGGTGGAGAAGAGGTATTTGGAGTAGTCTTCTAGTCTGACTCAGGATGGGTTCACACCCATCCACCGCTTCCAAGTATATTACTTAAAGTAGATGAGCTCAGGGTTAGGATCTCCTTTCAGAGAGACATCAGGGACTGTAACATACTCTGTTTCACTGAATCATGGCTCTCACATGACATACTGGCCTTGTCCATACAGCCAGCTGGATTCTCAGTATATCGCGCAGATAGAAATAAAGACCTCTCTGGGGAAGAAGAAAGGCGTGGTGTATGTTTCATGATTAACTAGTCATGGTGTGTTTGTGATAACATTAACTCAAGTCCTTTTGTTCACTCGACCTAGAAAACCTCACAATCAAATGCCGACCATATTACCTCCCAAGAGAATTAATTTTGGTTCCAGTCACAGCTGTGTATATTTCCCCTCAAGGAGCTACACTGGACTGTATGCAAACTGGAAACCACATCTTCTGAGGTCACATTTATTGTAGCTGGGGATTTTAACAAAGCAAATTTGAGGAAAACGCTACCAAAGTTCTATCAACACATTGACTGTAGTACTCACTCTGGTAAAACACACGATCACTGATATTCCCATTTCCTGGATGCCTACAAGGCCCTCCCCCACCCTCACTTTGGCAAATCAGATCACAACTCCATTTTGTTCCCCCTTCCTATAGGCAGAAACTCAAGCAGGAAGTACCCGTGCTAAGGTATATTCAACGCTGGTCTGACCATTCGGCTTCAAGATTGTTTTAACCACGCGGACCATATGTTCCTGGTAGCCTCTGAGTATAACCTTGACATATACACGACACGGTGACTGAGTTCATTAAGAAGTGTATAGGAATGTTGTTTCCACTTACTATTACAACCTACCCAAACCAGAAACCGTGGATAGATGGCAGCATTCACTCGAAACTAAAATCGTGAATCACCGCATTTAATCCTGGCAAGGTGACTGGGAATATGGTTGAATACAAACAGTGTAGTTATGCCCTCCGTAAGGCCTTCCTGCTGTCTTCGTGCTGTCTTCCTGCACACCTGGTTTACTCTATCGATGGTGGGGTATTCTGTCAATGGTGGGTGTAGCTGGTGCATGGAAGACAGGCACAGGAGAGCAGAGATGTAAACCAGGTCTGCAGGAAGACAAGACAAAACAAATGGAAAATGAAAGGTGGATCGGCGATGGCTAGAAGACCGGTGAAGTTGACTGCCGAACGCCGCCCGAACAAAGTCGTGACACATGTATGGATAGTACATGTATTTAGATCTATTTATTTCAAATATTAGTGTACATATTATGTATTTGAAATTTATGTGAATATATTAAGCTTCGGTATGGGATGTAATGTGATTTGTATCTTATCACAGTATTTATAATGTGTGTGTGTGTGTTTGTGTGTGCACGTGCAAATGTGTATGAATGTGTGTTTGAATGACCTGCAAATTTGCCTACCATACAAGCAGTAAATAACATTATGCAAATTCAACCACCCCGATGCACCCAGCTGTCCAATGTTGTCTTTGATTAAAAAAAATGTGTGTGTGTGTATGGGTGGTGGAATCCATGTGATGTGTCTTTGCCTTTATATGTGTGTGCGTGTGTGTGTGTGTGTGTGTGTGTGTGTGTGTGTGTGTGTGTGTGTGTGTGTGTGTGTGTGTGTGTGTGTGTGTGTGTGTGTGTGTGTGTGTGCACGCGCGTGTTTGAGTGTGGTTTGTGGTGTGTGCGGGTGATTGTGTGTGTGCTTTGAGGTTGTCCCTCCCCACATGGAGTCTGAGATAAGCACCGCCAAGGCTGTTTAATACATTCTCCGCAATGTTCCTTCCACTGCCAATGTTCCTTCCACTGTGTGTGTGTGTGTGTGTGTGTGTGTGTGTGTGTGTGTGTGTGTGTGTGTGTGTGTGTGTGTGTGTGTGTGTGTGTGTGTGTGTGTGTGTGTGTGTGTGCAATAATACAAAATACAGATTTAAAAAATCAACAGATTGGAGTATTCAAATTGAGTTTTCAGACACAAAAACAATTATGGTCAAACATGGTACAGGCGTCATCTATAATATATAATATCATCTATACACATGCACATGTATACATCAACAAAATAACAAAAAAGACTAAATACAGTGGCTTAAAGGATAATTATGCACTCAAAAGAAACATCTCCATTGGAAGATAAGATGGCAGGCTTTGGCGTAGACATTTACACTATTGTTATCTAGTAAATGATCTAATATTTTATTATTTTCATCAAGACCGTTCAAATGTTTATTTTGGCTGCACAGCTGACAGAAAATATCATCTAAAATGTGTTTGCATAACCCACAGTGAAGCAAGGCATGAGCTTCATTTGCAATTGAACCAGAGTCACAAATAGAACAGACACGTTTCTGTAGGGAAGTGTTTGTTTATCAACCAGTCTCAATGGCGCGATGGGCCTCTCCACATCTACATTTTGCAAAAGAGCTCCGATATTGCTTGTATAAAACAGTACATACATAGGGTTCTGCCACAAAAATGTATTTAAAAAGCCAATAGCTGCACAGTGAATTAATATCAGGTTTGTTTATCAGTTGGTACACTTAGGACCTGAGTGCCAGGTCAAAACCTTGCACCTTGCATTGCCTTGACAAGTAGTAATTCCTGTGCGGTCAATGTAACCCAGCCATGTTCTGGGAACAGAAGGTGTGGTCTTTGTCTGTGTGAATCTAGCTGTATCCTGAAGTGTTTCCTAGATAGCCCGCCAGACAGTCCACATTTTTGTTCTAGCCCCTGCACTCAACACCTGATTAATGAATTAATTCAACTCATCAACTTATCACAGAGACCTTTGTGTAACAGTGCTATAGCAAACTCATATGATTGTTGCATTGCCAAACATAACAACAACTATAGGAATTGGGACAAACAGATCAAGGACCAGTCTAGAGCAGAGAATGTCAAATGTCTGGCGACAGTCCACACAGGAGGGTGTTGGGATTTCCACTGTAAAGAAAGTGGATGTATTTTCAGACTGTGGCCACTAAGTGGTGCCCTTACAATTCGACATGGAAGCCAGCTACCTCATCATTCACAGCTGGTCTCCTTCTTTCAAAGCTTTAATTGCAGCGCTGAACTGGGAAGGAGAGAGAATGGGAGGAAATCCTAGAGCTTTAGCCTGCAACAATGACCAACTTCCGAAGAAAGAGTAACAAGAAAAAAATCCTGCTTGGTCTCAGAAAGGGAGGTGTGTAGGGAGGTAGAGGTGGGATAGGAGGAAAGAGGAGAGAGGGAGGGGGGTTATTCATTCAATTAAGAGGTTGAAAGCAAAGGGACGGGGAGAAGGAGGAGTTAAAACAGTGAAGTCAAGTCCAGGCGATTGCTAATTAGGACTTTAAACATGGAACAGTTTCTTTCCATGTTTAAACTCTCTCTCTCTCATTCTCTTCCTACTTATCTCTTTTTCTTCTTTCATTGTCTCTCCCTCTTTCTCTTTCCATGTTTAAACACTCTCTCTCTCATTCTCTCCCTACTTATCTATTTTACTTCTTTCTTTCTCCCTTTCTTTCTTTCTCCCCCCCCCCCCCTTCCCGCTCTGTGAGCGCTACTCTGTATTCACCTTGATCCTCTGCCAAGAATGCAGCAGGCAGGACACACAAGAGGGAATGATGTAGTTGTGCTTGCCTCACATGACCTCTGCTTTATAACTATTGCGAATGTGCAGTTCACTGCAGGATAAAGTAGGGAATCTGATGTTCCGTTTCACTCAAATCAAAGAATGTTTAGTATATCACCTTTTATAGTACTAATCTTGCTATTTTGCTGATATGAGAACGTAGGTGTCAATCATTATATCAGACATCAAATGAAGTAAAGATGAATCCACTTCCCACACCATTAATTGTGTAGATCCAGCTACTTAACCCAACCCCAAGCCAAAATCATTGAAAATATATCCACCTAATAAAATCATGTGGCGCTTTTGTGTTCCATTCAATTTGGATTGACGCACATAGGTGGATCTACACAACAGATGGTCTGTTATCTGGCCTTCTCAATATATTATAACTTTGATTTTGGAGTGAAAAATCCAGTAAAACTTGTTACAAGACATTATAAAGGCTCATCAATAACACGTTATCAGGAATCAAGGTAAGACCCAGATGCAGGCTGTCAAAGTAACAATGTTTATTGTAGCAACCAGACAGGCAAAGACAGGTCAAGGCAGGGGTCAAAAATCCAGGGTACAGCAAAGGTACAGGACAGCAGGCGGATTCAGGGTCAGGGACAGGCAGTAATCCAGAGGTGGAGCAAATGTACAGAGTGGCAGGCAGGCTCAGGGTCAGGCAGAGAGGTCAGGCGGGCGGGTACAGAGTCAGAACAGGCAAAGGTCAAAACCAGAGAAGCTGGGAAACGATAGGAGCTGACAGGGAAAATGCTGGTTAGCTTGAACGAACAAGACGAACTGGCAAAAAACAGACATAGAACACAGGTATAAATACACAGGGGATGATTGGGAAGAGGAGCGACACCTAGAGGTGGGTGGAGACAAGCACAAGGACAGGTGAAACAGATCAGGGCGTGACAGTACCCCCCCCTCTAGGGACGCCACCTGGCGTTCCACCTGGGCGGATACCTGGTTGACTGAGGTGCCGGCGGTGAAAGTCTGCGATTAGGGCCGGGTCCAAGATGTCTTTAGCGGGAACCCAGCTCTCCTCCGGGCCATAACCCTCCCAGTCAACCAGGTACTGGAAGCCCTTGCCCCGTGGTCGAACCCTCAGGAGGCGTCTCACCGTGTAAGCTGGCCATCGATGACACAGGGGGGAGGGATGGGCTCAGAAACACAAGACAAGGGGCAGTCAGACATGGTTTTGACTCTAGACACAGAAAATGTAGGAAAAATACAGAGGGTACAGGGCAACATAGGATGAACAGCAGAGGGGCCAATGATCTTGGAGTGGGGGGGACAGGTCTTGGCTTCCGTGGGTGTAGCTGTGGCCCTATAGAGACGTGCCAGTGCCTCAGACTTGACCCTCTTGGATACCGGTCAATGCTGCAGAAGCAAAGTGGCCTGGGCCTTACTGAATCCCTCCTTGAGGTCCTTGTACTCTGCGGAGCTGGCGGAGAGTTCCGGGGAAAATTCCAAGCCCCCAGGAAGACGTCCCGGGGCAGACAGAGCTGACTTCAGGCAATGAGTGTGGCAGGACAGGCTCCAGCCCATAATAGCACCAGTAGCCCGGTCAATGGAGGGATTGGGTCGCTGGAGCCAAGGTAATCCATGGGAACCTGTGGAGACTCAACCAGCAGGAATTGGATCATCTCGCTGTGGTTCCCCGACACTCGTAGGTTGACAGATGTGGTCTGTTTGGTGACCCGGCCTGTAGAGCGCCGTCCAGCCTTCTAACACCCATGGGAATTGAGAGGGGTTGAGTGGGGATGCCCAGCTCGGACGCCAGGGTAATGTCCATGAGACTCACATCGGCCCCTGAGTTGATGAGTACCTGGAGAGACTTGGACTGTTCGCCCGACCACAGGATGGCACGGAGAGGAGGGCGAGCAAGGGGAGATTAAAAATCATCTTTAAGGCCCACCAGAGTACTCACTCCAATGAATGAGCTAGGTCTCTTGAAGGAACAGGTAGACACAAAATGACCGGCAAAACTGCAATACAGACAACTGGGTGTTAAGCCTGCATACGCATACACTGCCTAGCTGCATCGGCTCAGGAAGAGGTGACTCGGCAGTCTCCGGAGGCTCTTGGAGGGACTCGAGGCAGCACGGATCGTTTCGGTGACATAGATGCTGGGGACTTCCGGAGTTTATCAGCTGCAAGGTGGGTTCCCTGAATGAGTGATTGGGACCGCAATAAGACCTCCTCTCCCTCCTACATTCCCGTAGCCGACCATCGATCCAGATGGTTAAAGCGATGAGTGAGTCGAGATCCATTGGTAGTTCTCGGGCTGCCAGCTCATCCTGGCTGCCAGCTCATCCTGCTTCCGGGTTCCAGGTACCCTCCGCTGCTAGCGTGCGGAACTCCACCACATAGTCTGCCGCACTGAGGGTGTCCTGCCGAAGCTGGAGTAACTTCCGGGCAGCCTCTCTTCCGGACACTGGAGCCTCGAACACCTTTCTCACCTCCAACACGAATACCGCCAGACTGAGGCAGACGGCAGATTGTTGCTCCCACACCTCCGTGGCCCAGGTGAGTGCCCTCCCGGACATCAGCGTAATAATATACACTATCTTTCAGTGGTCCGAGGGGAACGAAGAAGGCTGCAGTTCAAAAACGAGGGAGAACTGGGAGAGAAAGGCCTGTCAGGTTCTGGAATCTCCACCGTAGCACTCCGGGGAGGTAAACGGGGTTCCCGAGAAACCAGAGTGACGGTGCTGCTACCAGCCGGGTTACAGTGGGGTTACAGCTGCCTAGTAGGCAACCCATGGACTTGCTCCCGCAAAATGTTCAATGCTTGGTCGTGACGCTCGGCCGTGGCCTGGAACCCCTCCATCATACCGTGAAGCAACTCCTCATGCCTACCAATGGTGGCTCCTTGGAAGGAGATGGTGTAGCGGAGCTGGTCCAAGTCTGCTGGGTCAGTCATGGCCAGTTTTCACTGTCAGGAAAGGTAAGACCCAGATGCAGCCTGTTGAAGTAACAATGTTTATTTTAGCAACCTGGCAGGACAGGTCAAGGCAGGCAGGGGTCGAAAATCCTGGGTAAGGCAAAGGAACAGGGTGACAGGCAGGCTCAGGGTTAGGCAGAGAGGTCAGGCGGGCGGGTAAAGGGTCAGGACAGGCAAAGGTCAAAATCAGGAGGACGAGGAAAGAGAGGCTGGGAAAGGATAGGAGCAGACAGGAAAACGCTGGTTCGCTTGAACGAACAAGACAAACTGGCAACAAACAGACAGAGAACACAGGTATAAATACACAGGGGATGATTGGGAAGAGGGGCGACACCTGGAGGGGGTGGAGACAAGCACAAGGACAGGTGAAACAGATCAGGGTGTGACGTTAAAAAGTATAATACAGTGCATTCGGAAAGTGTTCAGAACCCTTGACTTTTTCCACATTTTGTTACGTTACAGCCTTACTCTAAAATGTATTAAATTGTTTTTTCCCCTCATCAATCTACACACAATACCCCATAATGACAAAGTCCAAACCAATTCCTAGAAATGTTTGCAAATGTATAAAAAATTACTGAAATATTACATTTACATAAGTCTTCAGACCCTTTACTCAGTACTTTGTTGAATCCCCTTTAGCAGAGATTACAGCCATGAGTCAAATATTCTCAAACTCTGTCACTTGTTAGATATTACTGCACGGTCGGAACTAGAAGCACAAGCATTTCACTACACTCACATTAACATCTGCTAACCATGTGTATGTGACCAACAAAATTTGATTTGATGACCCTACAATCTTGTCACACATGTATTTGGGGAGTTTCTCCCATTCTTCTCTGCAAATCCTCTCAAGCTCTGTCAGGTTGGATGGGGAGGGTCGCTGCACAGCTATTTTCAGGTCTCTCCGATCGGGTTCAAATTCGGGCTCTGGCTCAGTCACTCAAGGACATTCAGAGACTTGTCCCGAAGCCACCCCTGTATTGTTTTGGCCTGTGTGTTAGGGTTGTTGTCCTGTTGGAAGGTGAACCTTTGCCCGCCCCAGTCTGAGATCCTGAGCGTTCTAGAGTAGGTTTTCATCAAGGATCTCTCTGTACTTTGCTCCGTTCATCTTTCCCTTGATTGGTATAATGAGCAGTAATGCTCTGGAAGAAAGTACTCTTTAGATCCCTGTAGATGCACACACATGACGAATGCCCTTCTAGCCAATCAGAAATGAGTATCCAACAATGCTGTGGTATAATGAGCAGTAATGCTCTGGAAGAAAGTACTCTTTAGATCCCTGTAGATGCACACACATGACGAATGCCCTTCTAGCCAATCAGAAATGAGTATCCAACAATGCTGTGGTATAATGAGCAGTAATGCTCTGGAAGAAAGTGCTCTTTAGATCCCTGTAGATGCACACACAAGATGCATGAGCGTTGATGTGCTCTGAACTATTGACAAATGATGTGAATACGACACACTGAGGACAGACACAGAATGTGGGCCGGAGACAGATGACAATGACAAGATGGATTACTTAGAGTCACACACTGGAGATGCTTAGCTGAAAATGTCGTCAGCAGACGAATGACTCACTCCCACTGTTTGTGTCTGGGACTTCCTGCCATGGGTGAGCGGACAGTGTTTGTTGGAGGTTTGTTTGGGGTGAAGTGAGCATTCTCATCACTCTTTGTCTGAGTTCGGATGACCTTAGGACTCCTGTCTAAACTGGGGTGCTTTTGGGCACGTTTTCTAAAAGAGCTGTGACTGCCGATTCAAATCAACTGAATCATCTGTCTCAGTCTCAATGCTCTCCTCGTTCACTCATTCAACCTGTCACTGTCGTTCAACTTTTGACACCTTTTATCTGTCCCTTTACAAAACCTCCTACTGTATGGACTCAGAGAAGTCAGATGGTGTTTAAAGTTGTGGGTCTGTTTGTCTGTGGGTCCGTCCATCCATCTGTGTGTTTGTCTGCCTGCCTATCTGTCTGTCTGTTCAACAGTGTTTAGTTCATCAGCTGAAATGTAACGTAGGCTACTGACGGTAAATAATTCATTCTTAAACTCTTGAGAGGCTCTTAGACCAGTCTTCACTCTGCCTCGTTCTATCAGGGCCACGATCACTGCCCAATTCCAATAGCGTGTACCCCCAAATAGGCGGATATTTTCAGCTCCGCTGCACAAGTCGTTAGCAGCTAACAATATTTTGGCGAGCAGGCTAATGTCTTGTCTCATTGACCTTACATACCTTGCACAGCAACGTTCCAGGAACACTCCGAGAACTCCCACCACATAGGGAACAGGGTACCATTTGGGATGCAACCTCAATCTCAGTCCTCCATTTTGAATCACCTGTCACGTGTCTATAACATGTCACCACCCGTCCAAACCCAACCATTTAATACCTCCACCCCTGAGGTCCGTTTTCCTGATTTCACCCCAGCCTTACCCTGCTGGACTACCACCACTCTCCCAGCACCCCACCGCCCAACCTCTCCATCCCCTTACAGGGGTGTCTGGGTTGTGGGGATTGGCGCCTAACCAGGAGCAGATGTGGTTCCAGCAGCCGAGCCGCAGAGTACACCGGCCCTCAGTAACATCAATGGATTTCCTAATGCGACAGCTACCATATTTCATTTACCGCCACGGACACCCAGACCACAACGGGACCCGCCCAGTGGCCAACTGATACTTCCACTCTCCGAGGGCCAACCGCGATGAGAGACAGAGGGAGGTGGGGAGAGGGGTGACAGAGTGACATCGAGAGAGAGAACGTGTCTGTGCATGTGTTTTGTCCATTCAAGGGCGCGCATGTGTGTGTCTTCATATGATCGTGCGTATGTGTCCGAGTGCGTGTGTTTGTGTGTAATGGATGAGGGAGGGGGCTTGTCGGAAACCGGAGCGGAACGAGATATGACACTCTCTCTTGCTAAGAGGAAATCAATTAATTCATACCTTTTATGGCGGTGTGTCTGTGATAAGGGTTACTGCTGCAGAGTCAGCAGCTACTGTATGATGAGAGAGACATGAAAGGGGAGGAACTAGAACAAGGGAGGAGAGAGTGTGTGAAAACAAAGAGAGAGGAATTAAGTAGGCAGACAGAAAGAGATGGGGAGTAGAGCAAGGAAGAGAGAGATGGAGAGAGATGAAAAAGAGCGAGACAGAAAGAGAGATGGAGGGTAGAGAAGAAGGAGAGAGAGCAAAAGAGAGTGAGGTGGATATAAATAAAGCACCTTGAATTGAATTGAGAGAGATGAAAAAAAGAGGGGAACAGAAGAGAGGGAAAGGATGAGTGTGAGAGAGAGATCATTTATGGTCCTCAATCTTATTGTTACTTTACATGTGAGCATGTGCAGCTGGGGGAAAGGGAAATGGGCTACAGATGGACTGTGTCAAACAAGGGGCCTGAATTTCAATAGATACATTTAGCTACACGACCCCTCCCCCTCAAAATACCATTTTCTCTTTCTCACCCATTTTCCTACTTCTGCCCTCACACACACACACACACACACACACACACACACACACACACACACACACACACACACACACACACACACACACACACACACACACACACACACACACACACACACACACACACACACACACACACACACACACACACACACACACACACACACACACACACACACACCTAATTGCCCCGGGGACCCCCCTGTTTTCTCTCTTGGAGGTATAAGTAGTAGAACATTCATTTCATTTGACTTACTTTTTGATTCGTCTTTTACAGGCACAGCAGGGGACCAGAAAGGACCAGGGCTGTGTTCCAAGTGGCACCATAGGGCTCTGGTCAAAAGTACGCTACTACAGTATATAGGAAATGGGGAGCCGTCTGGGATGCCTAAGCGGCCAGGGCTGTGTTCCAAATGGCACCATAGGGCTCTGGTCAAAAGTACGCTACTACAGTATATAGGAAATGGGGAGCCATCTGGGATGCCTACATCACAGGGCTGTGTTCCAAATGGCACCATAGGGCTCTGGTCAAAAGTAAGATCGTTGCTACAGTATATAGGAAATGGGGAGCCGTCTGGGATGCAGCCAAGAGCCTTGTTCTACCAGGGCTGTGTTCCAAATGGCACCATAGGGCTCTGGTCAAAAGTACGCTGCTACAGTATATACGAAATGGGGAGCCATCTGGGATGCAGCCAAGAGCCTAAGCGGCCAGGGCTGTGTTCCAAATGGCACCATAGGGCTCTGGTCAAAAGTACGCTGCTACAGTATATACGAAATGGGGAGCCATCTGGGATGCAGCCAAGAGCCTAAGCGACCAGGGCTGTGTTCCAAATGGCACCATAGGGCTCTGGTCAAAAGTACGCTGCTTTGAGTATATACGAAATGGGAGCCATCTGGGATGCAGCCAAGAGCCTAAGCGACCAGGGCTGTGTTCCAAATGGCACCATAGGGCTCTGGTCAAAAGTACGCATAAAGTATATAGGAAATGGGGAGCATCATTGGATGCAGCCAAGAGCCCTAAGCGTCCAGGGCTGTGTTCCAAATGGCACCATAGGCCTCTGGTCAAATCATCACCACGCTACTACAGTATATAGGAAATGGGGAGCCATCTGGGATGCCTAGCCCAGGGCTGTGTTCCAAATGGCACCATAGGGCTCTGGTTCAAAAGAACGCTACTACAGTATATAGGAAATGGGAGCCATCTGGGATGCCTAATCCAGGGCTGTGTTCCAAATGGCACCATAGGGCTCTGGTCAAAAGTACGCTACTACAGTATATAGGAAATGGGGTAGCCATCTGGGATGCCTAAGCTCACCAGGGCTGTGTTCCAAATGGCACCATAGGGCTCTGGTCAAAAGCAGGAGGTCATCGCTACACAGTATATAGGAAATGGGGAGCCATCTGGGATGCCTAAGCGACCAGGGCTGTGTTCCAAATGGCACCATAGGGCTCTGGTCAAAAGTACGCTACTACAGTATATAGGAAATGGGGAGCCATCTGGGATGCCTAAGCGACCAGGGCTGTGTTCCAAATGGCACCATAGGGCTCTGGTCAAAAGTACGCTACTACAGTATATAGGAAATGGGGAGCCATCTGGGATGCCTAAGCGACCAGGGCTGTGTTCCAAATGGCACCATAGGGCTCTGGTCAAAAGTACGCTCCTACAGTATATAGGAAATGGGGAGCCGTCTGGGATGCAGCCAAGAGCCTAAGCGGCCAGGGCTGTGTTCCAAATGGCACCATAGGGCTCTGGTCAAAAGTACGCTACTACAGTATATAGGAAATGGGGAGCCGTCTGGGATGCAGCCAAGAGCCTAAGCGGCCAGGGCTGTGTTCCAAATGGCACCATAGGGCTCTGGTCAAAAGTGCGCTACAGCTAAGCGGCAGCCTCTTTGAACTGTGGCAGGCTCCTTTAAAAAGGCACAAACACACATGTTAGCAATGTCCAGTCCTAACGACATGGCTACATTATACAGCCCCAGACATATATACATCACAGCTGTTCACACTCGCCTCCATAGGGAGGGAGGGAGGGAGAGGGAAGATCATGAAGGGGAGGATGGGAAAGCCTAGAAAGAGCCTGTACCCCCATTTCTGCATCCCAGGAAGTTTGTTCTATCTTGGGATTGAAGAACGGCAGATTCCTTTGAGGAACCCCCCCAATCCCTCCATCATTTCTTCCATCCCTCGCTCCGAAAAAAGTAATTCCCTCCGGGGAGCTGAGACATTCATTCCAGGTGCTTTCCAGTGCCTGGTGCCTGTAGCAAGGCGGTGTGAGGGCCCCTCTGGATGTGTCAGTTGTGGTTGCAGCTGTCTCCAGGCCAAACGAACATCTTATCTCTACTCTCTATTTATCTAACCCTCTCTATACTCACCCACCGAGCCACTGCGCCCCTCAAAGCCTCTACCCAGGTCTCTGTAGCCCAACCACTCCAAGGGAAAAGAGGAAAAGGGGGTAGTATTAGTTTTGAGTGTCTGGAGAAACAGTGTGATGTTATGCAGAAGGCCTGTCAGAAGTCTGAATGCTGCAAGTGTATCACTCATCATCATCGTCTTCGTCAAGCTCAGTATCATCCTCGTTATCTTTCAACATCAAAGTTATTGGGATCATTCGTCATCATTGTCATTACCATCACCACCACTTCATCACCTTTGTCCACATCACCCCTGCCATCACCATCACAATCTCCACCATAATCATCACCAACATCACTATCATCACCTTAACCATCACCACCATCGTCATCATAACCGCTAATTACCATTACTCTTATTAGCCTAGTTAGTTAGATATAACAAATCTGGTTCCCAGAGAATCCAGTCAGGTGGACAAAGTGAAATAGCCTCCATAAAATCATGTTCACCTCCACCATCATCCCCACCACCACCACCATAACCACTCATTACCATTGCTCTTATAAATCTTGGTAGTTCGGTACATTTTCTACTCACGAGTGGGTGAAATACTCTCCATAAAATCTCCATTCGATCGGGTCCGAGTGGAGGCTCTGGCAAGTACAGCAGGAGGTCATCACCGCAACATTGTAAACACAAGGCAAGAGGTCAGATGTCAGCGGTGTTGACATTCTTCCCATGGCAATCTGATATCAGCATGATATATCTCAGAGAGAACAGGCTCTGGGATGCACTCCCAGCTCCTGAAACTTAAACATTTATGTTCACCGTCTCTCTAGGTTGTCTGGGACTTGGGATAAAAGACCAGGGATAAGTCCCAAATGGCATCTTATTCCCTATATAGTGCACCATTAAGGGTAACACTATATAACGTGTCATTTGGGACACACTTAAGGTTTTTAGTGTCAGGCATGGATTGATCTTGGAGAGAGAGTGTTTATCTGCATTTCCTCTTTGGGAAAGGAGATAAAAGAAGTTGTGTTGATTGATCTCTGCTAGGTTTTTAGTTTTTCTGTGGCGTACAGTGCAAGGTTGTACATTATCGCCCTGTCAAATTCCACACCTCTCGAAAGACTGATGTAGCCTGTGTCTGTGTATTGAGGTTCTGGTGAGCCTCTGCTGCTGTTAGGCCTAGCAGTTTGAATGTTACACACTGGTGGAGGTTATTGATATACTCTACTTCCAGTAACGTACAGCTGTGTGGTTGTGTGGTTTTGAGACCCTCAGATGAAAAAGTGCCCTTCAAAATACAGCTATTTATTGAATTCAAATTTAAAAGGCGTTATCGTCCATCAAATTTGACATAGGATGGAAAATGTTTACCCTTATTTTAGCAGGTAAATTGACTGAGAACACATTCTCATTTACAGCAATGACCTGGGGAATGGGACCTCTTTGGCATGTGCTGAGCATCCCAATCTGATAGTCAACCATAGTCTTTTGCTGAGCTTTCACCCCACATGGAATAAACTCTAACTGGAGATATGCAGGTCACTTTTTAGGGAATCCCACATTGATGTTGTCACATGTGCTCCCTCTCCGGCCTCTAGGTCACCAGCCTGTTCATTATGGCGCACACCTGTCACCATCGCTACACGCACCTGCGCGTCATCACTCAACTGGACTCCATCACTTCCCTGATTACCTTCTCTATATATGTCACTCTCTTTGGTTCCTTCCCCAGGCGTTATTGTTTCTGTGTTATGTCTGTGCGTTGTTCGTGGTTCTTAGTTTGTATTGTGTTGTGTTTATTAAAACACTCGCTCCCTGAACTTGCCTCCCAACTCTAGGCGAACATAGTTACAGAATAATGCCTCACCTAAGTGAAGCATCAAGGAGTGTTTTTTGTTGTTGTTTTTTTTGTCAGTGGGAATGACGCCGGTTCCAGGATCCACTACAGGCTCTCATGCCTCAGCCAGATCGCCAGGCTCCCCTGCCTCAGCCAGTTCGTTGGGCTTTCATATCTTCACCGGATCGCCAGGCTCCCCTGCCTCACCCGGTTCGTTGGGCTTTCATACCTTCACCGGATCGCCAGGCTCCCCTACCTCAGCCGGTTCGTTGGGCTTTCATACCTTCACCGGATCGCCAGGCTCCCCTACCTCAGCCGGTTCGTTGGGCTTTCATACCTTCACCGGATCGCCAGGCTCCCCTGCCTCAGCCGGTTCGTTGGGCTTTCATACCTTCACCGGATCGCCAGGCTCCCCTACCTCAGCCGGTTCGCTAGGCTCCCCTGCCTCAGTGGGATCACCAGGCTCCCCTGCCTCAGTCGGTCTGTCAGGTTCCCGTGCCTCAGTGGGATCGCCAGGCTCCCCTACCTCAGTGGGATCGCTAGGCTCCCCTGCCTCAGTGGGATCGCCAGGCTCCCCTACCTCAGTGGGATCGCCAGGCTCCCCTGCCTCAGTGGGATCACCAGGCTCCCCTGCCTCAGTCGGTCTGTCAGGTTCCCGTGCCTCAGTGGGATCGCCAGGCTCCCCTACCTCAGTGGGATCGCTAGGCTCCCCTGCCTCAGTGGGATCGCCAGGCTCCCCTGCCTCAGCCAGTTCGTTGGGCTTTCATATCTTCACCGGATCGCCAGGCTCCCCTGCCTCACCCGGTTCGTTGGGCTTTCATACCTTCACCGGATCGCCAGGCTCCCCTACCTCAGCCGGTTCGTTGGGCTTTCATACCTTCACCGGATCGCCAGGCTCCCCTGCCTCAGCCGGTTCGTTGGGCTTTCATACCTTCACCGGATCGCCAGGCTCCCCTGCCTCAGTGGGATCGCCAGGCTCCCCTGCCTCAGTGGGATCGCCAGGCTCCCCTGCCTCAGTGGGATCGCCAGGCTCCCCTACCTCAGCCGGTTCGTTGGGCTTTCATACCTTCACCGGATCGCCAGGCTCCCCTGCCTCAGTGGGATCGCCAGGCTCCCCTGCCTCAGTGGGATCGCCAGGCTCCCCTGCCTCACCCGGTTCGTTGGGCTTTCATACCTTCACCGGATCGCCAGGCTCCCCTACCTCAGCCGGTTCGCTAGGCTCCCCTGCCTCAGTGGGATCACCAGGCTCCCCTGCCT